>NC_091624.1:72873338-73175838 GCF_027580195.1 Bos mutus | reverse complement strand
TTATAAGGTAGCACTTCCACTACCACCCCTGCCCAGCTTTAATGAGATACAATTCGCATAAACACTGTTTAAGATGTACAACATGTTGATTTGATGCCCTTATACATTGCAAAAAGATTACCACCAGTCTTAGCTAACACATGCATCATGTTACATAATTACCATTTCTTTTTTTGTAGAGAAAAAACTGAAAATCTACTCTCATCTAAGCAACTTTCAAGCATATAATACAGTATTATCAACTATAATCACCATGCTGTACATGAACTTATTCAGTTTACAGCTTGAAGTTTACGCTCTCCTATCAACATCTCCCCTTTTCCACCACTCCCTAGCCCCTCATATCCACCATTCTAGTATGTTTCTATCCATTTCGCTTTTTCAGATTGCATATATGTAAGTGATATATACATAATTTCTCTTTGACTTATTTCACTTAGCATAATGCCTTCTAGGTCCTTCCATATATGCTGCAAATAGTTTAAGATGTCCTTTCTCACGGCTAAACAATATTCCATTATGCATATAAACTACATCTTCTTTATCCATTCATCCATTGACAGATACTTAGGTTACTTCCACATCTTGGCTATTATGAATAACGTACTATTTTTCTAATATAATTTGGGCTGGGTATAATAAAAAAGCATTTAATTAACCTTAACTTTTATAACCCTAATACAATTTTTTCTGATTTTAAGTTGTAATTTAATATCATCACATTTTTAAAGTTACATGTCAACATTTAAAAATCTTCAAATTATTAAAACTTGAAAAAAGTATGTGTTATGCATAGGACAGATATCTTAAATTATTTTTAAAATGCTTACTAAACATCTTTGTGCAAAACATAAATACAAAATAAGATTACTTATAAATTAACATAATATTGTAAATCAATTATACTTCAATTTAAAATAAATTAAGATCACTTGTGCTCTCCAGAAACTTACAATCCAGTTGGAAAAATAAACCAAGTGTGAAAAACTACACTACAAACAGTACTGTTCATCAAAAACAATGAACTCAATGAATAACAGTGTTCATCAAAAACAATTATAGTAAATAAAGAATGACTCAGAGCACGATTTCAACAGAAGCTAAGGTTTGGGTAATATTCTGATAGGCAGAGACAGGGCAAGAGAGCATTCCAAGAGAGGAAAGTCTCTGATATTAAACCAAGGAGTTTTTGAACTTCATCCTTTAACCAACAGTGAACCCTAAATGACTTCCAAGCAGTGGGTTTATAAGGAAGGCTCTTTGGAGGCATTAACAAAATAGGGTTGAAAGCGTGAGAAATGAGAGAGCTGGAAAAAATACAGGTACAAATTGTTGGGTTAACCAAAAAGTTTGTTTGAGTTTTTCCATGACATCTTAACCACACACCTGATTGAATATCTGTCTCATTGTTTTCCATTATTAGTACACAGCAAAAAGAGGATAAGTTTTCACTCAGGGTGCTCAAAGACAATTTATTATATTTCATAAGTCCAGTAATTCTACCTATTTCACCTTTTTATTAGCAGTGATAACTCACAAAATTTTCATTTATATTAACATACTAGCATCTTTGAACATAATGTTTTTCTCTCACATACAATATGTCCCCTTAATCCTTTTCATACGCTGCCTATTGATACTATCTTTTTCACAGAAAGTGTTCATATATTTAAAATAATCAATGACCTGAAAATTAAGATAAGATTAATTTAGAATTACAGCATTCTAAAGTATCATTCTGTGGTTCACAGAGACTTTTATAGTCACAGTTAAGTAGTATATTAAAGGAATAATTCTAGGCTCTCTGATACAGTACAAAACACAATTTATCTCCTACAACCCCCATGTCAATCATAAATCATAATGTGCTTTAAACAGCAGCTTCATCTTCAAAGCTGAAATCAGTCCTTTTACAATACCCTTGGCAGAAATACATCAACTGCTCCATCAAGTAACTCGCATCTCTAGCACCTCAATCTAACAGACATACCAAAACTTTTTGGAGTCCCCTTTTTTGGTTCCAAAATATATGAATGATCTCTGTTGTAAATTCAAGTAGTTTAAAACTCCTAAGTAGAATCACTAAGTAGAGAAAGCAAATTTACACCAACACGTTACAATGAAAATGAGTCACACCCTCACACTAAAAATGAAATCAAAAGCAAAATGACTATCGACAGAAACTCTTAGTTATCAACACATCTAAAAAGCACTCTACTACACTTCTCAAATTTGAAGTCAGGAAAGAATTTTGAAGAGATATGACTGTAACACTCGGATCCCAAACAGCTACATACGGTATACAACAGTCACTATAAGAGGTACATAAAAGCTCACTAGAAGACCCACAAAATACACACGTTATTCTTAGAGATTTTATTTTACTGTTTTCATAGCCTCATGTCTAATCAACACTTTCCAGGCAGCTATTCTTTTAGACATTAAAATAAATAAAAAAATTAACAGCCAGACTATTAAATGCACGTTCCTCCCACAAGGCTAGTTTTCTCTTTTTAAAAATGCATTCCTCCTAAGTGAATTTAACTTACTAAAAGAGCCCTAACAAAATTTTAAGAAAGCAAATTGTATTATATCCTCACATCTTTTTGAGCATGTTTTTCCATGTCTCTAAATGCCCTCAAGCTGCTTTTAAGACCTCAAATTCCATAAAACCCTTCTTCAGATCTTCAAAATTCTCTTTATTCTGTAAAATTACTTGCATATACAATGTCTCCAAAATCAAAGCTTTCATGTTCTCATGCAAACATTTTAAACCCATTCACTCTAAATTACATAGGAACGACTGATAGCTACTCAATTTAGCTAGAGGTATTTTCACTTTAAAAGAAGTTTGTTAACTTAACTTACATAGGTTTAACTTACATAGTTTAAGTTTAGAAATTTAAAAAATCAAAACAAACACTGGAGTCTGGCACCTGTTTCCCCATTCACCCAGTTATAAACTTTAAAATCATCTCATCCGATACTTGATTTCTAAAGTGACGATGATGTCAAGAGTTCATAGCTAACCGTAAGTCAACTTACAGTACCATGGAGCCTCCTCGAACGTATTCCTGAATTTCCTTTCACATACTTCTGAACCCATACACCCTGTACAACCTAAATTTTTGCACAATCTTAATGATAGTGGCCCCGGCAATCTATGAGCACCATTGGAATTTGAAGGAAAGGGGTATGACCAGTTTTACGTTGACCAGGACTGCCGTAGATTTGTTTAGTATCTAAGTCCAAAAGCAAAACAAAACACACACAAAAAACCCTGATATTCTCAATATTCACAATATCCCTAAGACAGTCAAGGAACATTTTTGTTTCTTTTACAGATAAATAAAGTAGTCTACAGGCTTCTGGTCTATTCTTCCTTCATATTAAGTTTATGCTGTGTACTGCACTTAGTCACTGTCATGTCTGACAGTGACCCCATGGACTGCAGCCCACCAGGCTTTTCTGTCCATGGGGATTCTCCAGGCAAGAATATTAAGAATGGGTTGCCATGCCCTCCTCCAGGGGATTTTCCCAACCTAGGGATCACACCCACATCTCCTGCATTGCAGGTGGATTCTTTACCAACTGAGCCACCTGGGAAGCCCAAGAATACTAATGTGGGTAGCCTTTCCCTTCCCCAGGTGATCTTCCCAACCCAGGAATCGAACCGGAGTCTCCAGCATTGCCAGACGATTCTCTACCAACTGAGCTATGAGGGAAGCCCATATTAAGTTTCAGTTTAGTTCAGCCACTCAGTCGAGTCAGACTCTTAGCGACCCCATGAATTACAGCACGCCAGGCCTCCCTGTCCATCACCAACTCCCGGAGTTCACTGAGACTCACATCCATCGAGTCAGTGATGCCATCCAGCCATCTCATCCTCTGTCATCCCCTTCTCCTCCTACTCCCAATCCTTCCCAGCATCAGAGTCTTTTCCAATGAGTCAACTCTTCACATGAGGTGGCCAAAGTACTGGAGTTTCAGCTTTAGCATCATTCCCTCCAAAGAACACCCAGGACTGATCTCCTTCAGAATGGACTGGTTGGATCTCCTTGCAGTCCAAGGGACTCTCAAGAGTCTTCTCCAACACCACAGTTCAAAAGCATCAATTCTTCGGCGCTCAGCTTTCTTCACAGTCCAACTCTCATATCCATACATGACCAATGGAAAAACCACAGCCTTGACTAGACAGACCTTTGTTGGCAAAGTAATGTCTCTGTTTTTGAATATGCTATCTAAGTTGGTCATAACTTTCCTTCCAAGGAGTAAGCGTCTTTTAATTTCACGGCTGCAATCACCTAAAATTAAGTTGTGTTAGTCGCTCAGTCCTGTCTGACTCTCTGTGACTCAATGAACTACAGTCTGCCAGGCTCTACTGTCCATGGAATCCTCCAGGCAAGAATAGTGGAGTGGGTAGCCATTCCCTCCTCCAGGGGATTTTCCTGACCCAGGGATCGAATCCGAGTCTCCTGCATTGCAGGCAGATTCTTCACCGTCTAAGCCACCAGGCGTTGGGTGATAAAATTAAGTTAGGCCTGTCCTTTATGGAGTTAAGGAAAGTTGTATTTCAGGCTTTACAGTTTGTTACATTAGAGTGAAATTATGAACTAAAGTTAAGAAGGCAATTTAAAATTCACCTAATTTTTTTATATGCCTTAAAAATAATATATACAAACAAAAAAAGAAATTACTCAAGTGGTATACATGATGTAAATGAATTAGTATCTCATTTAAGAACCAGATGATATGCAATACATAAAAACATGCAATCAAGCACCAGACAGAAGTGTCACATTGCTGTTTTGTGACAACAAAACAACACAAAGCCCTGTTTTGTTCTGAGACGTATTTAAAAATTAACCAAAACTTAATGGCAAACACTATAATTTAAAACCTAATTATTACAGTCATATAAAAGATACCAGAAATACCTAAATCTCATCATTACTTTTACCAGGGCTGTGTGTGAGGATAGTCAAAGCATAGACAGGCATTCAAATAGTCACACAGATGTGACAGTTTTAACTAATTTGATTAAACCCAGTATTTCACATGTATCTAACAAAGCTAAGATCAAAACCTATTTCCACCTGGTAAAAATCAGCTTTCAAGGCATAACAACTTCACTCTGACATACACTAGCACCGCCTTCTCTTGGGAAGGTGGGGGAAAATTTTTATACTCTATTCTGTTGCTTATAAACAGACCTGTAGCAGCGTTCAAGGAAAATAAGGAAACCCACCAGCTATTTTTTAAGTTATTCTTTCAACCACTCACTAATTAGATACAAGAAATAAAAAAGCACGATTCACAGAAAGCAAAAACAGAACACTGGTTCAAGCGCTTCCCAAATCTTATTACTTCCAGGTGCGAATACCAAGAGGCAAGCGGAGAGATTGAGTCCCACTTCCGCTCCTACTAACCCCTCTATAACTCTCTACAGAAGAGTCCAAGAGCTGCAGAGAAAATAACTGACCTAAAAGTGGAGAGATGTTAGGGTAAGGCGAGGAATTGGGTTACCAGACCTTCAGTATTAACAACAACAAAAAAAAAAACTCTGGCTGTAGTTGTAGAAATGTTATCACCGCATGTCAAGTCTGGCACTGACTGGGTAAAGCCCAACAGGCTTTCCCCAACTTCAAAACAATGGTCTTTAAAGCAAGGTAGGACTAGGAACACAACAGCGGCCAGATTCCTAGTTGTGGAAAGTTTAACCAAATTTGTTCCTCGGCGAAAGGGGGAAGAGAGAGGAAGGAAAATCTGGGCTCGGCCGAAGGAGCGCGTGGGGTCCGCACTGTGCGCGGCCGCCGGCCCAACGCAGGGAGGTGCAGGGATTTGGGGCAGCAGCGACGGCATCCCCCCCGGAGCCCTGGCCAGAGGACGTGTCCAGATCCGGGGGTTCGCGCAACCAAGGAGGTGGAACAAGGAGGGCGAAGACGAGTGGGTCTGGTGCGAAGGGGCAGGGGTCCCAGGCTCTGGGTGGAAGTTGGGGGCGGGATGGTGCCGGGAAGCCGGGAGGAAGAGGCGAGAGGCTCTACTTACCCGACTGTACCAGATGCTGAGGCGAGCTGGGGCCAGTACGGCGAAGAAAGTCCTCTGGGGGTCGGACTGAACGTGGAAAGGCGCCTCGGCCGGGCTCCCCAAAGGGCAGAGCAGCCTCTTGGGCCAGCCGCTCAGGAAATACATGGTCCGCGCGGAGCCTCAGACGCCGCGGCGCCAGGCGGCCCCCGGCCCCGTCCGTCACACTCAGCGGCCCAGGGTCGGACGCCCGTCTCCCACACCGCCACCGGCCGAGTCGGCGGCGGCGCCGGTGGCAGCTCCGGGCATCTGCCCTCTGGCCGGGCCGGGCCAGGCCGACACAACGCTAAGTGACGAAGGCACCCCAGAGCAGACGGGGCCCAGTGTGGGGGTAGGAGGGGGAGGGAGAGTCTGGATGGAGAGGGGGCGGGAGGAGCTGGAAGTCCCGCCCCGGCCCTGGCCCCGCCCCTTCCTCGGGCCGCACTGGCGTCACCACGCAGCGCCGCGTGTGTCTTGCCTGTGAGGGCTGCTGCGCGCGTGCGTACTGGAGATAATTTTCACTCCCCTCTGCTGTCTGAAACTCCGCCTTGGGCTTCAGCTCAACACGCATGCGCCTAGCCCTGCTCTGGCTCCTCTGCGCCTCACAGTTGCTAAGTAGGCTGTATAGTCAAGGCTAGCAGGCAGGACTAATGCCTGAGACTCGGCGACAAGTGGGCCGAGCCGGCAAGACGCAGCTACTCGGAGACTAGTAGCTGGGACCGCCCCTTGCCTGGCCAAATTTAACTTTCCTTCCCTGATTGGTGAAGTCTCTGGCGGGGGTGGGTCCGGAGCTGCATCGTCTGGGTCGCGGGGCACGTGCAGGGGAGGGCGACTCACGTGACGTTTGGTGCTCCAATTCCTGTCCTGGCCTGTGGGCCGCGGTCTCTGTGCAGGGTTGTGGGGTCCCTTGTCCAGTGAACCCTTGTTGTATGCCAAGGTCTGCAGTGAAAGCTGGTGGTGAAGTCCCTGCCCTCATGGAGTTTACACGCTAGAGGGGGCCTTTATTTCAATTCATAAATAAACCACTTGCCGTGAAAGTGCCTTAATCCTGTTCTCTATCCTAAAGGAATCCTAAATATAGTGTATATTTTTTAATTCGGTTTGCAATCTTGTGTGCATTTACCAGCCATAATGTTAGATAAGGCAAGGCTTTCTCTTTTGCACTCTCAGTAGAGTATGTGATTTAATTTTGGAACTGGAACCGACTGTAGCGATTCTGTAGTTCGATGTTTAACTTTTTGGACCCCAGGGATCACCTTAACAATAAGAGTTTATTTAAGCGTTGACCCTGGGATTACCTCTGAAAAGAAGGATGCAGGAGTGGCGAGGGAATGTTGAGTAGGGGAAAGGGGTTCTGGATTAAAAGACTTTCCTCTCATTATCTGTGTCTTTGTACAGTCTGAAATTTTCCCTGTGTTTCAATTAAAAGTTTTTTTTTAAGAGCCCAAGTTTTTTTTTTTTTTTTTTTTTTTTAAGTTAACTCACATGAATAAATAAACAGCAAGAAAGGAAACTAACTTAATCCATATCAGATGTAGTATTGTAGCTGGTACTCATAGCAAAATATGTAACTTTCCATAATTTTCCTAAACATTCACTGCATTCCCCAGAAGGTGATCAAAGAATCCAGGATTCCTCAAAGCAAAGTTTAAACTGCCTCACCACTCACCAGCCTCTTGTGGCCAGACTGTGTCTCCTTCCTGGTGTTTTTTTCCCAACAAACAGCATAGCAGTCTGGAACATATTAAATAGTAAGGATAGTAAACTGAAAATATTTGTCAAAGGAAGATTTGGATGAAACCCTGATCCAACTAAACTGCACCATTAGACAAATAAAGAGGCCCAGCGCAGTTTCTTGACTTGCTAATATAAAATTGTAGAAAAATAACACAGTTGCATCATACAGTCATCTAACATTCTCAGATTCAGTTATGCATTTGGCAGAGAGAGAGAGGAAATTAAAGTTAAGTTACAGGGCACCAGTTCCACTTGAAAATTTCCTGAGGGTGTATTTCTCCCAGCTCTCCTTCAGAGGGTCTTTGTTCTCACGTGCCTCCAAAATGTCAGCATTTAACTGCACTCACACACAGTTTAAAGAATTTGTAAGTACTTTTCATTGCACTCAGTTTTAACTTTACTAGCTGATTTATTATCTAATTTCCCTAACACACTCCTTTGTAGCATTTAAGGTTTGAAAATATTTTCAAATGCATGACTTGATTTGTTCCGTAGCCAATCTTCAAGGTAGGTAATATTGGTGTGATGTTAACAGGACCAGAGTGGTGGACATGCCTAAAGTCACCAGTTCTGAAAAAAACTGGTCTTCCTTCTACAGATCTATTGATTTCTAGATTGAACTGACCTGTGGTAGTTGCTCCAGGCAGTGAGATCCTGTAGGCCTTTCTCCCTGTCCAGGGAGAAGTAAAATATCTGACTCTCTCCACAACCCCTTACTTAAGAGTCCCCCCCTCCATTGTGATAGAAACCCTATGAATGGGATTTTCAAACTTTCAGATATCATAGTCTAACATTAATCTGTAAAATACACTAGCAATTCCTATGCTCTGGATATACCTTCTCTTCCTTTCTGCACATCACCGTCACTTTCAAGTCAAACTTATTGAACTCTATTCTGAGCTAAGACTAAAGTGTAAGGGAAATCTAATAGGTACAAGGTTTCATGTATCAAACTAATGGACTCTTTTTAATTACAAGCAATAGTGTTGGGGCACAGGAACAGAGGTACATTTATAAATTGTTGCTGGAAGAATAGTTGGTGAAATTTTTCTAAAGAGTAGCTGGTGTGCTGTGTGCTTAGTCGCTCAGCTGTGTCCTACTCTGCAACCCCATGGACTGTAGCCTGCCAGGCTTCTCTGTCCATTAAGATTGTCCAGTCAAGAACACTGGAGTGGGTTGTCATACCTTTCTCCAGAGGATCTTCCCAAACCAGGGATAGAGCCCAGGTCTCCCACATAGCAGGCAGATTCTTTACGGTCTGAGCCACCAGGGAAGCTCAAAGAGTAGCTGGTATTACATTTTTAAAAAGAGAGAGAGAGAGAGCTTAAAGATATGTTACCTTTGGAACCAACAATTTCTTTTCCTTTAGTGATTTTTTTAAGAAATAAACACTAGTATGCACAGAGTTTAGCTTTAAGAATGTACCCCACGAAGATAGCTAAGAGGAAATAATCTAAATGTCCTTCAAAAGACATTAGTTATAGTCCTTCCTTACAATTAAATATTTTGCAAAAATAAAAGTTCTGGGGAATAAAATTTAATCACATAGAAGTATATTCAGTATATATTATGAAGTAATAAAAGTGAAGAGGAACTAAAAAGCTTCTTGATGAAGGTGAAAGAGGAGAGTGAAAAAGTTGGCTTAAAACTCAACATTCAGAAAACGAAGATCATGGCATCTGGTCCCATCACTTCATGGGAAATAGATGGGGAAACAGTGGAAACAGTGTCAGACTTTATTTTTTTGGGCTCCAAAATCACTACAGGTGGTGACTGCAGCCGGGAAATTAAAAGATGCTTACTCCTTGGAAGGAAAGTTATGACCAACCTAGATAGCATATTCAAAAGCAGAGACATTACTTTGCCAACAAAGGTCCATCTAGTCAAGGCTATAGTTTTTCCAGTCGTCATGTACAGCTGTGAGAGTTGGACTGTGAAGAAAGCTGAGTGCTGAAGAATTGATGCTTTTAAACTGTGGTGTTGGAGAAGACTCTTGAGAGTCCCTTGGACTGCAAGGAGATCCAACCAGTCCATTCTAAAGGAGATCAGTCCTGGGTGTTCTTTGGAAGGAATGATGCTAAAGCTGAAACTCCAGTACTTTGGCCACCTCATGTGAAGAGTTGACTCATTGGAAAAGACTCTAATGCTGGGAGGGATTGGGGGCAAGAGGAGAAGGGGACAACAGAGGATAAGATGGCATCACTGACTCAATGGACGTGAGTCTCAGTGAACTCCGGGAGCTGGTGATGGACAGGGAGGCCTGGTGTGCTGGGATTCATGGGGTCGCAAAGAGTCGGACATGACTGAGCGACAGAACTGAACTGAATGAAAGCACAAAAAAGGCGGTATGTAAAATATCCTGTGTTCATGAAAAAAAAATGTATAAAAATGCCTAGGAGAAAATGGAAGAAAATTCACTAAAATATTGGTGTTTTAAAGGACAGAAATGAAAAAATAAATAAATAAAGGACAGAAATGGTATGGACCTAACAGAAGCAGAAGATGTTAAGAAGAGATGGTAAGAATACACAGAAGAACTGTACAAAAAAGATCTTCATGACCCAGATAATCACGATGGTGTGATCACTGACCTAGAGCCAGACATCCTGGAATGTGAAGTCAAGTGGGCCTTAGAAAGCATCACTAAGAACAAAGCTAGTGGAAGTGATGGAATTCCAGTTGAGCTATTCCAAATCCTGAAAGACGATGCTGTGAAAGTGCTTCACTCAATATGCCAGCAAATTTGGAAAACTCAGCAGTGGCCGCAGGACTGGAAAAGGTCAGTTTTCATTCCAATCCCAAAGAAAGGCAATGCCAGAGAACGCTCAAACTACTGCACAAGTGCACTCATCTCACACGCTAGTAAAGTAATGCTCAAAATTCTCCAAGCCAGGCTTCAGCAATATGTGAACCGTGACCTTCCTGATGTTCAAGCTGGTTTTAGAAAAGGCAGAGGAACCAGAGATCAAATCGCCAACATCTTCTGGATCATGGAAAAAGCAAGAGAGTTCCAGAAAAACATCTATTTCTGCTTTATTGACTATGCCAAAGCCTTTGACTGTGTGGATCACAATAAACTGTGGGAAATTCTGAAAGAGATGGGAATACCAGACCACCTGACCTGCCTCTTGAGAAATCTGTATGCAGGTCAGGAAGCAACAGTCAGAACTGGACATGGAACAACAGGCTGGTTCCAAATAGGAAAAGGAGTACGTCAAGGCTGTATATTGTCACCCTGCTTATTTAACTTATATGCAGAGTACATCATGAGAAACACTGGACTGGAAGAAACACAAGCTGGAATCAAGATTGCTGGGAGAAATATCAATAACCTCAGATATGCAGATGACACCACTCTTATGGCAGAAAGTGAAGAGGAACTAAAAAGCTTCTTGATGAAAGTGAAAGAGGAGAGTGAAAAAGTTGGCTTAAAGCTCAACATTCAGAAAGCAAAGATCACGGCATCCAGTCCCATCACTTCATGGGAAATAGATGGGGAAACAGTGGAAACAGTGTCAGACTTTATTTTTTTGGGCTCCAAAATCACTACAGGTGGTGACTGCAGCCATGAAATTAAAAGATGCTTACTCCTTGGAAGTAAAGTTATGACCAACCTAGATAGCATATTCAAAAGCAGAGACATTACTTTGCCAACAAAGGTCTGTCTAGTCAAGGCTATGGTTTTTCCAGTGGTCATGTATGGATGTGAGAGTTGGACTGTGAAGAAGGCTGAGCGCTGAAGAATTGATGGTTTTGAACTGTGGTGTTGGAGAAGACTCTTGAGAGTCCCTTGGACTGCAAGGAGATCCAACCAGTCCATTCTGAAGATCAGCCCTGGGATTTCTTTGGAAGAAATGATGCTAAAGCTGAAACTCCAGTACTTTGGCCACTTCACGCGAAGAGTTGACTCATTGGAAAAGATTCTGATGCTGGGAGGGATTGTGGACAGGAGGAGAAGGGGACGACAGAGGATGAGATGGCTGGATGGCATCACTGACTCGATGGACGTGAGTCTGAGTGAACTCCAGGAGTTGCTGATGGACAGGGAGGCCTGGCGTGCTGCGATTCATGGGGTCGCAAAGAGTCAGACACGACTGAGCAACTGATCTGATCTGATCTGATGGGTGCTTTTTTGTGTTCTTTGGGAGGGTTTTTTGTGTTTTCCAAATTGTCTATAATGAATACATGTTACTTTTGTAATGAAAAAAAATTCCATAAGACAAAGTTACTAATGATTGATAATGCCCCACTTTTCTGCTTTAAATGAGGCCTACAGTGCAGGCAAATCAAAGAGAGGAATGTAGTAATGTGGAGCTTCAGGCACTGTCGCAAGACTGGAGAGAGAAGGATTAGGAGGAAAAGCACTCTGAGTCATCAAACTAAAAGTAAGCTCTCTGCCCTTCACACATTCACAGACTTCTTTCTTTCTTTCCTTATTTTGGAGGCTAATTACTTTACAATATTGTATTGGTTTTGTCATACATTGACATGAATCCGCCACGGGTGTACATGTGTTCCCCATCCTGAACCCCCTCCCACCTCCTTCCCATCCCATCTCTCTGGGTCATCCCAGTTCACCAGCCCCAAGCACCCTGTATCATGCATGGAACCCTGGACTGCAATCCGTTTCACATATGATAATATATGTGTTTCAATGCCATTCTCCCAAACCATCCCACTCTCGCCCTCTCCCACAGAGTCCAAAAGACTTCTTATGATGGTACAAACTGACTGGATTCTGATTCTGCACACACCACTCCCAACTTGGGGGGACCTCTATAAGAGCCTATCACAATATTCACTGAATATGATACTGCTTTAGTTTTGGATTGTTTAATATGCTTTAAACATTCAACTTTATGATATTTTTGTATTGCTTTTTTGTATTTTTTGTATGATGCTTTTGTATTTATATTTGCTAATGTATTTGCTTCTGGGATGGATTCTTGATTAGCATTTATGCCCTCCTGAAGATTGATAATATCTCAGCTGAAATAATACGATGTCTGGGTTGTGCTTCAAGATAATCTAGGGGTGAGTGGAGAAGGTGGAAGTATGTATGAAACAAAGTTGGCCATGAGTTGATTATATTCAAAGCTAAGTGATGGCTACTAGGGAACTCAACATGTTATTCACTCAACTTTTCCATATGGTTGAAAATTTTATTTAAAAAGTACAAACATTTAAATTTTTTTTAAATTTCAGTAAATGAAAATGTGATTAACCAGTCTACCTTGTCCAAAGTCCTCTTCATGGTAAATAGTGCTAAATTTTACTAAGAATCATTTAATTAACCATAAAGCCAGAATGGCTTATTATTAATAACCCTTAATGGATGAAAATGAGACTCTCCAAGCTAGGCTTCAACAATGCATGAACCGAGAATTTCCAGATGTTCAAGCTGGATTTGAAAATTGCAGAGGAACCAGAGGTCAAATTGCCATCATCTGTTGGATCATAGAAAAAGCAAGAGATTCCAGAAAAATATCTACTTCTGCATCATTGACAGTGTAGATCACAACAAACTGTGGAAAATTCTTAAAAAGATGGGAATACCAGGCCACCTTACCTGCCTCCTGAGAAATCTGTATGCAGGTCAAGAAGCAACAGTTAGAACCAGACATGGAACAACAGACTAGTTCCAAATTGGGAAGGGAGTACATCAAGGCTGTATATTGTCATGCTGCTTACTTAACTTATGTGCAGAGTACATCATGCAAAATGCCGGGCTGGATGAACCACAAGGTGGAATCAAGATTGCCAGGAGAAATATCAATAACCTCAGATATGCAGGTGACACCACTCTTATGGCAGAAAGTGAAGAGGAACTAAAGAGCCTCTTGATGAAAGTGAAAGAGGAGAGTGAAAAAGTTGGCTTAAAGCTCAACATTCAGAAAATGAAGATCATGGCATCTGGTCCCATCACTTCATGGGAAATAGATGGGGAAACAGTGGAAGCAGTGTCAGACTTTATTTTCTTGGGCTCCAAAATCACTGCAGATGGTGACTGCAGCCATGAAATTAAAAGACACTTGCTCCTTGGAAGAAAAGCTATGACAAATCTAGACAGCATATTAAAAAGCAGAAACATTACTTTGCCAACAAAGATCCATCTAGTCAAAGTTATGGTTTTTCCAGTAGTCATGTATGGGTGTAAGTTGGACCAGAAAGAAGACTGAGTGCCAAAGAACTGATGCTTTTGAACTGTGGTATTGGAAAAGACTCTTGAGTGTACCTTGGACTGCAAGGAGATCCAACCAGTCAATCCTAAAGGAAATCAGTCCTGAATATTCATTGGAAGGACTGATGCTGAAGCTGAAACTCCAATACTTTGGCCACTTGATGTGAAGAATTGACTCATTGGAAAAGACCCTGATGCTGGGAAAGATCGAAGGCAGGAGGATAAGGGGACGAAAGAGGATGAGATGGTTGGATGGCATCACCGACTCGAAGGACATGAGTTTGGGTAAGCTCCGGGAGTTCTAAGCTCTGGGAGTTCGTGATGCCAGGGAAGCCTGGAGTGCTGCAGTCTATGGGGTCACAAAGAGTCAGACATGACTGAGCAACTGCACTGAACTATTTTTAGTATATTCACCCTGTCTGAAACAGATCACCAGAACTTTCCATTTTGTAAAACTGAAACTATATATCTTGTCAACAATAGCTTCTTTTTCCCCCTGCCTCCCAGTGCCTAATAACCACCATTCTACTTTCTGTTTCTGTGAGTTTGACTAGTTTAGTTTCCACCTCATATAAGTGGAATCATACAATAATTGTCTTTTTTGCAACTGGCTTGTTTCACTTAGTATAATGTCCTTAAGATTCATCCGTGTTGTATGTAGCATGTGATAGTATGTCATTCTTTTTTAAGGCAAATAGCCCATTGTATAAATATATTACACATTCTGTTTATCCATTCATCCATATGTGGATGCTTAGGTTGTTTCTACACTTTGGCTACTGTGAATAAAGCTGCTGGGAACTTTGGTGCACAAACATCTGTTCAAGTCCCGGCTTTCAATTCCTTTAGAAATACACCCAGAAAGGGGATGACTGGATCATATGGTAGTGCCATTTTT
The DNA here is from genome assembly GCF_027580195.1 of Bos mutus. Classification (NCBI taxonomy): domain Eukaryota; kingdom Metazoa; phylum Chordata; class Mammalia; order Artiodactyla; family Bovidae; genus Bos; species Bos mutus. The sequence goes on along the minus strand of NC_091624.1, from coordinate 73,160,959 downwards.
AATTTTTTGAGGAACATCCAATACTGTTTTTCATAGAGGTTGAACCATTTTTCAACCCAGGCAACAGTGCACAGGGTTTTAATTTCTCCACATCCTCACCAACACTTGTTATTTTCTGCTTCTTTAATAGTAGCTGTCTTCATGGATGTGAGATAATATCCATTTTGGGTTTTGATTTTAATTTCTCTGATGATTAGTGATATTGAACAGCTTTTTACATAGTTGTTGGCCAAGTGTATATCATCTTTGAACAAATGTTATTATTACCTTTGATATAATGTCACATCAGCAGATCTGTAGAGAAAGACAAAGCCCAAGAGCAAATCTTTGAGCTTAAGTTTTGGAGAATGTAATTTTAGATTCTGTATCAGGTTTGAATGGGGTTAATTCTTACACTCAAAGAATTACACGAATCTTACAAGTATGAGATCTTAATCAGAATGGGCCTGAAATATTACCTAGTCCAATCTCCAGCCTCGACAAAAATATAAGTAGATTTCATAGAGTAAGTTTACATATATTTAAAACACAAAATTAATTTATAAAACCACTAAAGACTTAATATAAAAGGAACATATCTATGAAACCACATTTAATACGTTTGATTATAAGTACTAAAGGATATGAAAAAGTGGCTACACATTAAAAAATAAAACTAAAGGGAAAGCCATCAAAATATTTGCAGTACTCATCTCTAGAAAATGTAATTATGCATAGTTTTCTTTTCTTTTTCATTCCTGGCATTTTCTTTTTTTTTTCCTTTTATAAGCAGAAAAATGGTAATATTTTTCTCTTTTAATCAGAAAAAATAGCTATTTTGTATGTTAATTTGTTATTGAAGAGATCAATTTCCCCAAATTGTGGTCCACTTATCACCTGCATCAGAACTGTCTGGAGATACACTTAAAATGCAGATATCTATAAGCTATTGTATATAAAATAAGCTACAAGGATATATTGTATAGCATAAGGAATATAGCCAGTATTTTATGATATCCACAAATGGAGTATAACCTTTAAAATAGTGAATCACTGTATTATACACCTATAACATGTAATATTGTATATAATTATACTTCAATTTAAAAAAGAAAAGAGAATCTGCCACACACAAAACAATATAAAATAAAATGCAGCTTCCATGACCGAATCCCAGGCTTCCTGAGTCAGAATCCCTTCATGGTGTGGCCCAAGAATTAACATTTTAAACAAATACCTACAAGATTCTCATGCATATTAATAAGAGCTAATAAAGAGTTGATTAGGAGTTAAAAGCTAAAGTGCCTTCTGTCTGTACTCTGTATGTAGGCTAGAATCTCTATACAGTTCTCCTATCAGCATACAAACAAGTCAAAATCCTGGTACACTGGATTCTGAGGAAATGTGGGCATGAATTCTGTTCCAGAAAATCTGAATTTTGTTAATTTCCTGGTGAAAGAGCTATCCAAAGGGTGTAACAACTCCACTGTAGAGACCAGAGGATACCAAGGGGTTGAAGTAACTTTAGGTCATTCAATAGCGGTCCTCATGAGTGAGTGGAGCCCACGCTTATGGACTACTTGGCCTTGTTCATCACCTTTGTGTTGCCTTGTTAGCCCTCTAAACTACCTTTAACTATTCCTTGTCTGTGGAGTGGAGATGCTAATACCTATCTTGTCAGATTCTTTTTTTTAATGATGCCGGAGACTGAAAGGTCAGAGTAATCTATGCCCTTAGAAGCATATTTTGAATTAGACACAAAGAACTTCCTAATGATGAGTGCTATTACACAAATGATAATAATAATAATAACAAGTATTCAGCTCTCATCATGTGCTAGATACTGCTCTAAGCACTTTATAACGCTTAATGTTTATCATCCTAACAACCATATGCTGCTGCTGCTGCTGCTAAGTCACTTCAGTCGTGTCCGACTCTGTGCAACCCCATAGACGGCAGCCCACCAGGCCCTGCCGTCCCTGGGATTCTCCAGGCAAGAACACTGGAGTGGGTTGCCATTTCCTCCTCCGATACATGAAAGTGAAAAGTGAAAGTGAAGTCACTCAGTCGTGTCCGACTCTTATCGACCCCATGGACTGCAGCCTACCAGGCTCCTCCATCCGTGGGATTTTCCAGGCAAGAGTACTGGAGTGGGTTGCCATTGCCTTCTCCAAACAACCATATGAGGTAGCTATTATTATCCTTACTTTACAGGTGAAGAAACTAAGGCTCAGAGAGGCTCAAGGTTCAGAGTAAAGAAGGAAGTGGTGGAGTCAAAACTTGAACCCAGAACACTAACACTTAACAACTTGAATACAGTCTCTCTCTACAAACTTATTTTCTCACTAATAAAATATACATATTTTGTATTAGGCAGACTTAACTATTTTTTTCAATTCCTAAAAATATTTTTTATGAATCCTTCATGCAGAAAAATTGCTTTGCTAAGAAAATGAATGAAATTGGCATTTTCATATTCACCTAGCAAATAACATCCTTTATATCTTAAGCAAAAATGAAATGATAATCTATCCAAAAGGTCATGTGAAAATATTAATAAGCTGTGGAAGGAAGAGAGGGAAGAAGGAATTACATCACTTAAGTAGGATGTTGAATCTATAAAGTGAATCAAGAAATTAGCCTTTTAGCAGTTGGATAGTATTTCAACAACATTAATGCATCACATCATTTAATACATGATTCACCAAGGAAGACTCTCCCCTACTCAGTGGGCATTTTTAGAAAGTGAGCAAATGCAGGCTGTTTCCTGTGAAAGGCCCTTGGGGTTTGATTGTGTGCTGCACTGTCTGTTGCTTCCCATCAGAGAGCAATTTCTGCAGGACCCTGAGGAAGGGAGCATTACAATTTCTCCCCTCAACCTACACTTTCCCAATCCCAAGCAAGATTACAGTTCTCAGAGGTTTTCCCCTCTGTAATAAAGACAAGAAAACTGACAAAGGTGGCAAGAGCTCCCTCCAGGTTTTTACCTTAACCAGGTAGAAGGAAACGTCTTCTATCAGCCAGGTGTATTGGAAGAAGCTGGCCACTGCCTGTATATATTTGTTATTAAGCCCACGTCCTTCCATGATCAAGGAAATAAAAAACAGTTTACCTGTTGTGCGTTTGTGCTAAGTCGCTTCAGTTGTGTTCAACTCTGTGACCCCATGGACTGTAGCCCCCAGGCTCCTCTGTCTATGCAAGAACAGAGGAGTGGGTTGCCATTGCTCCTCTTTCTCCAGGCAAGAATACTGGAGTGGGTTGCCGTTCCCTTCTCCAGGGGATCCTCCCAACCCAGGGATGAAACCCAGGTCTCCTGCATTGCAGGCAGATTCTTTTACTGTCTGAGCCACCAGGGAAGCTTCTCTTACTTCCAACTAAAACGCTAGGCAAAAGTACACTTAAAAACAGTGGAGCAAAAGAGACCTCTGACAAACATTCCACCAAGTGAGCCATAAAAGAGCCATCCAGTGTGTCAATATTCAATAATCCTTTGAAACCTTTCTCTCATGTCTCACAAAGACACTGTCGCCTTCAAGAGTAGGGAACCACCTATGAGGCTACTTTCTACAGAAGCAACCCCGTGCTCCTTCCAGAAATGCAGCAGCTCCTCCACCTGCCTTCTCCTTCTTCACAGACCCTCCTTTCCTTTACTCTTTGTCTTTGTTTTGGTTCTCCTAGAAGCCAACAAGAATACACATGCCAATAGTTCACTTCAGTGTTGGTATCAGGAAATGCCAGCAGGGAAATATGCAAGAATGGGAAGACAACCAATGAGGAGAGTGTTTTCAAGCACGTGAGCACTATGGGTAATGGGTGCTTAGTCCCTCTGGGGAATTCTGGGAACCAGTATAGATCCCATACTTCTGAATTACTGCATCTGAGAAGCAAGGGCACTGGAGATTTATAAACCAGCTCCTACCAATCAGTAGTTAAGGGCTGCTCCTGGGAGGCATTAAATCTCCCCACACCCAACCTCCATACTCACAGCTGGACCTCTAAGCACTAGAGAAAGTCACTGATCGGTGGTGCAGTTGCTGGCAGTTGGTACAGCCTCAAGGAGACATGGGCAGGGCACCAACAAGCATCTGCTACCCTGGTGCCTGAGATTCCAATCTACTACATGGAGACCCATTAATAAATGTCAGGGCTCGCAGAATAGGGAAGAAGATCAAGAGCTCTGGAGACAGGCTGATTGGTTTCAAACTCTGGGTTCTTAAACTTCCCTAAGCATCAAATACCACAAAGGATTGTTGTGGGGATTAAATAAGGTAATTCACATTAAAAAAACAACAACAACAAACACCCAGTATTGCGACTGACACATAGTATATATTCCCCCAAATGCTAGTTATTAATGTTATTCTTAACACTGGATCCCCTTAAACCTGACCAGACCTTAAAATGTTCTGCTTGGCCAGTTTTCCCTGCAGGAACCCAGAAGTTCTAGTCTTGCTACTGGCACAGCATTTACACTGACGTCAGCAAGTAGAACAGTGAGCCAACTGGTCTTGAAGATCAGGCCAGAGGGAGCCCTGAATTCTCATCAGAGGGGGAAAGGGTTATCTGAAGCTGAGTGGGGCTTAGTAGATCCCACAAAATAGATACGGATCTCCCAAGGAAGGCATAGGTTTCAGGACAGAACATGGTCCGACTCATCCCCTCCATATTATTTTTCTGCCCAGCCACTCAGTCTTTAATTTTTTTTATGTTTATGAGAAAAAGTGGAGGAAAGAACTAGCACTTATCCTTCTCCATAACAAGTTTCAACACAAAAACATAACTGTGTTTTCAATAAGCAAGTATTTTTGGAATTCCTGAGTTCAAATAAAATTACATGGTTCACATGCTGAAGGCATTTTTTTTTTTTCCCCCAAGCTGGTTTTCCTCCCCAGTCAGTGAAGACCAGATTTTGGAAAAACTCAAACTTTCATTAAAGTTCAGCCATGCAGGATATAAAAGCTGGGTGGGTCCTGCTTAGATTTTTCTTTGTTGCTAAATTTCTCTACCTGACAGCAAGAACAGATTTTGGAAAGCGATGCACAGGGCATAGAGAGAGCTATGAGGCCACATAAGGCAAAAACAAAAGGAAACTTTGAGAAGAAAATGTATCATATTTTCCAAAAAGCAAAACCACCAGTTTTTCAATTCTTAAGATAGGGTCTGGAAAATATAGTAAATTTGTTTCAGTAACAATGCTATGTTCTTCTAAATTGCTCATTGATAATGAAGATTGTGATTGAATTTCAATTTTTTGAAAATGTTTAGCCACTAATATTTATAGGCCCTTGATTTAAAAAATGTTGCCTTCTTTAATTAAAATAAACACATATCCTCCAAAATCAATATTCAAAAGAGAATATCCACATGGAAAGGAACAGCTGGATCTTATATCCCCCTGCGTCTACCACCCATGCTCCGCAGCAAGAGAAGCCACTGCAGTGAAAAGCCCATGTATTGCAACTGGAGAGTAGGCCCCCTCTCAGCGACTAGAGAGAGCCAGCACATAGCAATGAAGACCCAGTGCAGCCAAAAATAAATTAATAAATAAACAAAACAATAGTATTGGTCTAGTCCAGAGCAATAGATTGGTTTGATTCCAAAAGCACGTCCTAATAAACTTCCTTACCTTAATCTCTGTCTTGAATCTAGTTCTCATGGCAGGTACTCAGAGCCCAGGTACAAATATCTAGATACCTTAACTCCTCAAGTATAGACCCAAAGGAGTAAAGAAAGAGAAAGTCAAAGCAGCCAGTTATTGCTTGTATGTAGAACTGTCTTATGCTCAGTCGACCGGTGGTTTTAGTGACTGACGGCTCCCTTGCAGGAGGAACTTTGTCTCTGTCTCTCTTTTGATGTTTCTGAATAATAACCATACTAGAATATAACTCAGTAAGTACTATATTTACAAAAAATTATCTTACAGTGAAAATAAATTAACAAAAAAGAATAAAGAAAGAGATTTAGAAATGAAAGAAATACTAACATATCTCACTTTGTACAAAAAAATACATCTCTGAAAAACTGGACTATGAATCATATTTTGGTGAATTAAATTATATTTTAAAGTCAGTAGCAGAACTCACCATGTGAAGACTTTTATGACAAACAGTTCTACAGAGAAAAGAATTGCAAATTAAAATCACTAACTTCCAATTAGTTACTTTACAGAATCAGATTTTCACTCACTGAAATGATTTAAACTAAAGTGTTTGTTATTTAAAATCTAAAGCCACAGCAAAACATCTAATATAAAATTGCTTCACTTCTGATTAATTACCTCTGGCCCAACACTTTTAGATACAGAGGGGGAAAAAGTCACTTCAAGTTACATATTGTGATATTGTTCTTAAGAATATTAGCCAAATTCTTTTCCAGTACTGGAACTTTATTGTATTATTTTTGCTCAAAATAAATGAATTGGCAAAGACTTAGTCTCTCTCTTAAATAATTTTAATTCTATTGTTATGTTTTGGTAATGGATTTAAACTTCATCCCAATGTCTCTGAGAATAGAGAAATGAAGGTTGGGAACTGACTTCCTCTTCTGCCAAAGAGTGTTTCCCCCACTAGATTAGTAGTTGCAGAGTAACCATGGATAATTTGGTACCAAACTTGGACAGAGGTTTGAGAATTTGTCTTTAGCTGAAAGCCAGCAATTCCCATTTAAATAAAATGTACATTTGGATGCACTGCTCAAATTTAGATAAGATGATGTTATTCAGGAGGAAATCAGTCCTAAGATGACATCTGTTTACAGTGGAATGAGGAACTTCCTTGGCGGCTAATCATGTAAGAAGATCTGTTATTACAAAGCTACCTAAGCCTGCTTAAACGGTATCATGAGAGGCAACAGGCACAAGTACCTGTGTCAGGAATGTCCTTTGGAGATGAGGAATAGCAGATACTCAGATCCAAAATATTGCAATGAGCTCTCTTGAGAAGAAATGCAGAAAGATGCAGAAAGACACTGCTTAAAATAGGGTTCTATAGGTCACAGGTCACTTCACTTCTCTGGGCCTCTCAGGGTTATGTGAAAAGACAAAGAGACATTTTGTGCTCAGTAAAGAAGGCAGCAGTGAAGGAGTGGCCCTATTTCCTTATATGGAGGAAGTCCCTGCAGGCCCATAGCTCCCCAATTCCTTCATATTGTCAGCTTCAGCTTCTCCAACTCTTGGGCCAGGTGTGTGTTTAACTCCACAATGAATGTCACCAGGGGTTTGGGAGGAGGGAAAGACTAGTGCGGATTCCAATCTACCCTTGTGGGTTCCCGTATGTCCTTGCTCCCCCCACTTCACATCCTGTCTTCCCGTCCTGTGGACTTTAGCTCTAGTATCAGATACAGGAACAACAGCTTCACATAGACAGTGCTGCCAGCTTCTGGAATTGCGTACAGTTAAATCCCCTATAATAAATCCCTTATTGCATTAATTTTTCACAGTGGTTCTGCTTCTTCGAACAAACCCTGACTGATACATTTGGGCTGAATTTTATTTGTTTGTTTTTTACTATTATAGAAATGCTACCATGAACATTCATGTTTGTGCTTTCTGGTATACTTGTGCTAAAATCCCTCTAAAATAGATACCTAAAGAGTACATATTTCTGGATTGTAGGGTATTCAAATATTCAACTTTTAAGATAATAAAAATTTTAAATTCTTGAGTAGTTGTGCCAGTTTATACTCACAGAAGCATTGTTTAAGAGTTCCTCTTGGACTCACAGACTTGGAGAAAAAACCTGTGGTTGCCAGTAGGAGGTATGCGGGGAAGGGATATTTAGGGAGTTTGGGGTAGACATATACACTCTGCTATATTTAAAATGAATAAACAACAAGGACCTACTGTATAGCACATGGAACTTGGCTCATTGTTATGTGGCAGTCTAGATGGGACAGGAGTCTGGGGGAGAATAGATACATGTATATGTATGGCTGAGTCCCTTCTCTGTTCATCTGAAACTATCACAACATAAATCAGCTATACCCCAATACAAAATAAAAAGTTTTAAGAAAAAGAGTTTCTCTTGATCCAAGTCTTTGCAATTTCTTAGTATTAATATACTTCTTAATTTTAACCCACCTATAGAGTATATATGGTTTCTTATTGTAATCTTAATTATAACATTTGTATGATTATTAATGAAGGTGGAGAATCTTTGTATATTTCTATTCTCCACATTTTCTCTTTTGTAAAATGACTATTTATGTCTTTTACACATTTTTCTATGACATTGCTTGATGTTTAATTATTGATATTCAGAAAGAGTTCTTCGTATATTCTGGAAACAAATCCTTAATGTAATATGCAGTGGTGCACTGGAACTGGCTTGCCTGGTCTCATAAGAGTAATTTTGTGCATCTCTTCCAAACTGTGTGTAAGACATCATTTTGGTAGTTTGAAATAAGCTATGGTGGGATTATTTCCTCCATGGTAAAATCAAACCCTACAAATCATGACAAGCACATCACTAGTTATATATTTTGCAAATATCTATTCTTGGTTTGTGGTTTGTCTACAAATTTTTTGGGGTCTTTTGAAGAACATAAATCTTTTAATTTTAGTAGAGTCAAATTTGTTGATGTTTTCAGTTGTCAGTTTTGGATAAGATTGTGTGTGTGTTTTAAGAAATTCTTCTTTATCCCAAACACATAAAGATACTATTCTTTATTTTCCTCTTAGATGTTTAAAAATCAGCTTTTCCATCCAAGTCTTTAATACAACTAGAATTCATTTCCTATATACCCATGGGGTAGGAATCTGCTTTTTCCCCCTGTATTTCCCTAGCACCACTTATTGACTAATTCTTCCTTTCCATAGTATGTTCCATACCACTTCTCTTTTTATTTATTTTTGGTTGTGCTGGGTCTTTGGTGCTGTGCACAGGCTTTCTCTAGTTGTGGTGTGTGAGCTTCTCATTATGGTAGCTTCTCTTGTTGCAGAGCACTGGCTCTAGGCATGTGGGCGTCAGTAGTTGCAGCATTCAAGATCAGTAGTTGAGACTCGCAAGCTCTAGAGCGCAGGCTCAGTGGTTGTGGTGTGCGGACTTAGCTGCTCCACAGCTTGTGGAATCTTCCTGGACCAGAGATTGAACCTGTGTCCCCTGCAGTGGCAGGCTGATTCCTATCCATTGCACCACCAGGTAAGTCCACCACTCCTCTTTTATATTATGTCCATAAATACATAAATCTGCCTCTGGAATCTCTACTATTCCATGAATCCACTTGTCTACTGCAGCATCAGTACCACACTCTCTTCATTCTTATGACTTTATAATTAAATTCTTAAAATCTAATACAACAAGTCTTCCTACCTTATTCTCCAAAAGAGTGTTTGTTATATATCAACTTTTGTTTTATCTGTACAAATTTTAGAATCAGCTTATCAGTTTTAGTCGGGGTTGGGGGATGGGAATCCCATGGGATTTGGAATTAGATTACATTGAATCTATAGATCAAATTGGGGAGAACTGGCAACTTCACAAAAGAGTCTTCCTATTGAACATCTTCCACCATGTATTTCTGTGATAGGTCTTCCTTGATGTTCATCAAATAGAGTTTTGGAATTTATTGCATATAGGCCTTATGAAAGAGGTAGCTTATGTTTTTTTAATTGTTATGGTAAACTGCATTTTTTTTTTCAAAATTGTATTTTCTAACTCTTTTTTGCCAGTGCTTAGAAGTATATTTGATTTTGTGTATTGGTCTTCTATTCAGCCATGTTACTGAGCTCTGCATTCATTACTAATCATTTGCCTGAAGATTCACTGGAATGTAGACAACTATATTTTTATGAAAAAAGACCACTCCAATACTTTCACCAGCTACCGCTTCTCCTATCTTTGTGCTCTGTTATTTCTTGTCTTACCACACTAGTTAAGAAATACATTATAATACCAAATAGAGGTAAATAGACTTTCCTTGCTCCTGAACTTTTTAGGGTTTGCTTCTCATTTTTCTATCATTAGGGATATTACTTGTTGCATATTTAGGATGAGCATATGTTTTTTCCTGTTTAATGTTAATGTGGTGAATTATATTTATTTTCTAGTATTTAACTTCAGCTGCATTTCTGGATAAACCCAAAATTGCTCTAGATATTTTATCTTTTTAAAATAAACTCTTAAAATTAGCATTTGGGGTGATATACCGGACAAAGGGATGATTCACTTTCCAGGTGGGATGGAGCGGGTGGTACACGATTTCATCACACTACTCAAAAGGGTGCATAATTTAAAACTTAACAATTGTTTGTTTCTGGATTTTTCCATTAATGTTTTCAGACTGTGGTTGCCTGCAGGTAATTGATAGCATGGGAAGTGAAACCATGGGTAAGAGGGGACTACTGTATCAGACTTTTTGATTGTTGCCAATTTGATAAGTAAAAAGAATACTGTATAAATATATTCATTTTCTACTAAGGAAAAAAATAATAGACGTTATTTTAAAAATCTTCAAGGATTCAAAGGAGGGAGAGATAGCTGTTTGGAAATGAGGGGCAGGGGAAATCTCAGAGGAGGTAGCCCTTAAGCAGTGTCAGGGATAATAGGTAAAACTGTGGCAGTAGATGCAGGCAGGGGTGGCGAAACATTCAAGGCATGAACAGTGCAGAGTGGGTGACATGAGCAAAACATGGAGAGTGGAAAATTGTCTTACATGTAACCTAGTTTGCCTAAAGTGAAAGGAGCACATTCTGGTTAGTGAGGGAAACACACCTTATAGACAGCAATGAATCCTTAAAGCCGGGACTCCCAGCCTGGTGGCCCATTACACCCACTGTGGATTTTGGAAACAAACAAAAAATCAATGCCTGAGTCCCAGACCTCAAACCAGTTAAATTAGAATTTCCAGTAAGATCTTTCTAAACTCCCTAAGAAATACATTTTTTTTTTTGTAGCCAGGGTTAAGAATTCCTGCACTAAGGACATTGAACAGAGAAGCGACAAGCTCAGAAGTGGGCTTAGGGAAGGTTTACTATCTTAGATCACATGCTGTTTACCTCTAATTTTATTTATCAGTTTGAAATATGAGGGAGGGGAATCTTAACTATTTAGTTTAAAATTGAATTAAAATTCAAGCTTCACTATCTCTTTAAGAGAAATAACAACAAATGTTCTGTGTCTCAAAATAATTACTTTCTACTTTCAGGGGATAAGATCATTCACCAAGTGGGTATAACTCACAGTGAAGACTACTTACACACCAGTGACTAGGGGCAGCCAGCATGTCTGCCCCAGAACCGTCCTAGTGAGACTGTGCTCAGAATGCAGTGAAGCACTGCTCTGACACTAGGTGGAGCCCTGGATTGTCATTAGGTGAAAAACACACATCAAATAAATAGAAGGTGGAGGTGGGGGGAGAGACATTGCAACCATCTACTCTAATCCCTAATCTTATGTTTTATTTTTAATTTATTTTTTAATGTGTGCAAAATTTATTACTTTTCAAACAAGTTATATATTCACTTGGTTCTAAACATACGAGGTCAAAGGCTATACATGCCCTTTCTGTGGTGGATAGGCTCTGCCCTCCAGACCCATTGCCACCTGCCTCCACCCCTGAGAGGCTCTTCTGTGAGGGTGCACTTACAGCATTCTCTTCCCTTGGGTTGCTGGTAGGGTTTGCACTGGCAAGAGATAGGAGGACAGGAGAAGAATGGAGTCAGGGTCTTTATTTAAACCCCAGCACTTTCTCTGCTGGGCTGTGGGTTCGAAGTCTGTGGCTTCTGTGCCCTGGCTTCTTCTATACCTACAGCCCTCTCTCTCTCTCTGGATTCAGGTAAGCATTATCCCCCCTGTCCCTTAGGGCCCAGGCATGGTAATGACTTTTCTTCTGTAGCTAGTCCAAGGGTGGACACACCACCATCCTTTGTTGGGTGCTTATCCCCGTCCACACGTTTGTAACTCATTCTTTCATTAAACTCCCTTTTGAGTGTACTTCTGCTGGTATCCTGATAGGTACAAGCTTCCTCTTCACATCTCTGTCCCCCAGCCACCCAGTTCTCCTGAAGCAATCAATCCTACAGGTTTCCTGTATGTATGGGCTTCCCTGTGGTTCAGCTGGTAAACAATCCACCTGCAATGTGGGAGACCTGGTTTGATCCCTGGGTTGAGAAGATCCCCTGGAGAAGGGAACAGCTACCCACTCCAATAGGTACTTAATCTCTTTCAGTTTCATTCTCCTCACAGGAGAAATGACCTATGTAAAAGGTTATTCCTTATAGCAGCATATAGGGATGCTGGAAACAACCTAAATGTCTATTGAGAGGGGACTGGCTTTAAAAAAAAAAAGGATCGTACATCTATAAATGGAATATAATGCAGCCATAACAAAGAGTAAGGTAGAGGTCTACAAGCTTAAATTGTATATTTAAATTGTAGCATACTCCAGGAGTACACGACCTCTGGATCTAATGCCTGATGATCTGAGGTACATAAATACATGTAATGCACTTGAATCATCCCCAAACCATCCCATCCACCCACTGGTCATGGAAAAATTGTCTTCCACGAAACCAGTCCCTGGTGCCAAAAAGGTTGGGGACTGCTGGCATACTGTATTGTTCTACAACAATATATTCTAGAAATCACTCTATAACAGCTTATAGACCTCTACCTTACTCTTTTTAATGGCTGCATTATATTCTATTTATAGGTATACAATCCTTTTTTTTTTTTTTTTAAGCCAGTCCCCTCTCAATAGATATTTAGGTTGTTTCCAGCATCCCTATATGTTGCTATAAGGTATAACCTTTTACATAGGTCATTTCTCCTGTGAGGAAAACGAAACTGAAAGAGATTAAGTACATTGCCTAACGTTAATTCTCAGCAGAGTCCATGTACATTGCCTAAGGTTAATTCTCAGCAGAGTCCATGTCATCGTGGTCATCCGCTTGAAAGATGAAACTGCAGTGAGCTGCACAACGGGATCTGAATCTTACTAGGGTCCCTCCCCTGAAAAATTTACTGTACATTTCCACTCTTCTTAAACTTCCACCATTATACTTTCATTCCCAGTATACTGGTTACAGGAATGGATTCCAGAGCCCCAACACCAGGGTAGTTTCCTGCTTTATTATTAGTAGGCCATGGGACCTTGGACAAGTCACTTAGCCTCTTGGTGCCTCAGTTTTCTCTGAAATGATTCTTGCCTCTTGGTGTTGCAGAGAGCAGCAGGTGCTTGGTGCAGTGCCTGGGGTACACGAAGAGGCACATGAGCACTGCCTCTTACTGGTGGTGTTACTATCATTTCTTTGGTTTGAGGCTGTGCTCCCATTTGAGCATTCCAGTACAACCCGAGGAACTAACTCATTGTGTTTCATCAACAGTTTGTCTTCTAAACTGAGATCATCGAGATGATCAGATCACTTCTTAAAAACAGATCTAGATGAAGAAAAACAGGCAAAAAATTAGGGAACTTGGGGCCTTGAAATGGGTCCTAAAAGAGAAGGGACTTTCTAAAGACAACTCTTCCCACCTCACAATTTGATTTTGGTTTTCCTGTTCACATGTATTTAAAACAGTGAGACCCACAGATATATCTGCCTGCTGGACATGCTCCCCAGATAACTTACAGTTTCCAAACTAGACCCGCTGTTCACAAGCCCTTCACCAACCTCCATTCTTTACCAGCAAAACCAACCTAGTTGTTCTCCCACAGTCCCAGAGCACATTTAGGTAAGTCCATTTAAAAAACCCTCAGGATAAGGGCTTCTCTGGTGGTCCATTGGTTAAAAATCTGCCTTTCAATGCAAGGGACATGGGTTCGATCCCTGGTTGGAGACTAAGATCCCATATTTTAATGTGCTACAATGAAGCCCCAGTGCGGCAAAATAAGTAAATAAAATCTCTGAATCACCCATGACTGCTGTATTTCACATATTTCATGGTAAATTTGTTATCAAACCCTGTACATTATTTCTTCCTAATAGTTTTCCACTTCATTCCCACTCTTTTCTCTTTATGTCCTCTAAGACTACCTTAAATCAGACACTTGTTATTTCAGTATTGCTGTTATTTCAATACCACTGTAATAGCTTCCTCCCTTTCTCCTTCCTCCCTTTCTTACCTCTGAAAATATGTATTGAGTGACTATTATTTATCAGGCCCTGAGCTGGCAGAGGGGAGGCAAAAGTGAACAGACAGAAGGATCCTAAATCTCACTCTAACTTTAACCTGATCCTAATCCTCAATTTCATTCCCTCTTCATAATCTGAGGACAGTCAGACATTAAACAGATAAATAATTGGTTCAGGATAACAGGGATCTTGCTTTCTACTCCAGAAGGTCAGGGCTTCCTAGTCTGAGGGTTGCATTATAACCCTTACTTTGGAAAATGTCTGGGATAGTAAGAACTGCAGTTGTGCAAGAGGAGGGGAAAGGAAGTGGCCAGACCCTAAGGAGAAGGGAGAAGGCATGAGACTGGCATGGATAGGCTACTGGGAGGAGCAGATGTGCAGGAGGTTCTATCAGAGCTGGGGATCTGATTGCAATTGTGCACAGTACTCCAAAGGGATTGAGACCTCTGGTGGGGGAAGCCTGAATGCATGCCTGTGGGAGCCTGGCCTGAGCCCTTCAGTCTCAAGGGCAGTGGCAGAAATCCCTTGTGGCAGACCTGTGATCAAAAGAGAGGACCGTTGTGGGAGTATCTCTGCAAACTGCCGAGGGCAAAAGAGCCCAACAGAGGCTACAGGACCAGCCAGCAACAGAGAGTAAGAAGCATAGTAGTTACGTGACCAAAGACCAAGACACTTCTCCATTTCATGCCAATACATAGGCCCTAGGGTCTAAAATGACCCATTTGGGGATTGGAGGTAATAACTGCAGTTTCCTCCGTGTAAGGCAATAAAATGCTGACTTCATGTCATGAGCCTTATGCCATAAGCCATTTCTAGAAGGCCAAACAGGCTAATTAATTTGTTCTTTCTTCAAAAGAAAATAATCCAAAAAAGGAATATATATATTTTTTAAAATCACAAATTAGTTGTGTTATCATGAGCAGGCCAGGAGTCCCCTGTGGGTCTCAGTTTCCCTATCTTTAAAATGTGGGGGATGATGCTAAAAGAGTTCCAGCTCTACCATCCCAAGGTTTTTTATGATGTCTCCTCCAAAGAACAGAATTGTTAATACAATAACTTGAGAGTTTCTTTCTTGGCTTTAACCATGTGGGTTGCCCTCCCAGCTGAGAAAATGAAAGCTGATGAGGTTTATTTACGTCATCAACAGAATTTTTATAATTCCTGCTCGTTCCCCTTATACTCTTCCTGTAGGTGAAGTCTGCAGTTAGCAGTAAAGGTGAGGTGAGAAGTTGCTGTCTTCTTTGAGGGCACATGACCCTTCTTTACTTGAGGCAGTAAAGCTGAGGTGAGAAGTTGCTGTCTTCTTTGAGGGCACATGACCCTTCTTTACTTGAGGCAGATGAGGTGAGATATACCCAGGAGACCTTCTCACCTGTAGCTGTTGGCAGCAGAGAAGGGGAAAGAAATCAGTCAGTTTAAGAGGTTTTTCACGCTAAATGAACAAGAAAACTCACTTTTCTCTCCCCGGTGACAGAGTTAGTTTCTATTAAAGCCCTTCAGGGGCTTCCCAGGTGGTGCTAGTGCTAAAGAATCCAGCTGCCAGCGCAGGAGACATAAGAGACGAAGGTTTAATCCCTGGGTCAGGAAGGTCGCCTGGAAGAGGGCACAGCAACTCACTCCAGGATTCTTGCCTGGAAAATTCCATGGACAGAGAAGTCTGGCGGACTACAGTCCATGGGGCCGCAAAGAGTCAGACACGACTGAGCAGGCGTGCACACACACAAACCCCTTCAGACAGGCTTCCCCGGGCAAATAGCCAGCTTCTCCCATGGACCTTGGGAAAAGGGGTTGTTAAGAGAATGCAGCTTTACTGAACTTGGCATTCAATTACTCAAGTGGGTTTAATGTTGGAGGAGGGTGGCTAAAAGGAGTCAATGTAATTTTCAACTGGTAGTGGGGTAGATTGCTAGATGAGACTTAGAGACACAGACTCCTAGACAGATGGCCAGTTCCTATCACCGGCTTGGCCACTTAACAGCTCTGTGACTTTGGGCAAATTGCTTTCTGTTCCTCATATATAAAATGGGAACAATAACAGTATCTGATTCATAGGATGATTGTGAGGATTTTATTATGAAGCTTAAGTGTGAGTTAGTTATAGTTGTAAAGCACAAAGAATAGGTCCTGACACACTGTAAGAACTTTGTGCTTGCTACTGTTGTTTTTTACATGCCAAGCAACACAGTTTGCCCAAAACATCTTTGGTGCTTAAATCAGAGTTTGAAGTTTACAGCTTCAAAACTCAGCTTAAAAGCAATTCTGTATCACTGAGTAAGAAATTTAACAGCCTACTGTTTCCAAAGGTGTGGTTTCCAAAGGTGTTAGATCACCTCAGAGTTCCTCTGAGAAGTGGGTGAAAAACAACCCTCGCCCCCACCCCCCCCCAAAAGAGCTATATAAGTAAAAATGTTATGGACACTCAGAAGAACTGTCTTATAGGTGACAGTCTAAGTAATAAAATCTGCAGAGTCAATCTTTTTCAAAAGGATACACCTGAACTGCTTGATAAATAACATTCTGAGATTTCTCTAACTTTCCTGAAAGGAGTTTTTTGGTGTGTGCCAGCCTGGAGAATCCCAGCGACGGGGGGGCCTGGTGGGCTGCAGTCTATGGGGTCACACAGAGTCGGACACGACTGAAGTGACTTAGCAGCAGCAGCAGCAGCCAGTATCTAGGCGAAGGCAATGGGACCCCACTCCAGTACTCTTGCCTGGAGAATCCCATGGGCAGAGGAGCCTGGTGGGCTGTAGTCCATGGGGTCGCGAAGAGTCGGACACGACTGAAGCGACTTAGCAGCAGCAGCAGTAGCAGCCAGTATCTAGAAAGGTGCTTTCAGCTTTTCTTCAAGATGTAGAAACAGCAAACAAGGATGTCAAAACCTTTCCTGTTTGGTTAAAAAGAAAGCTATGTGACAGATCAGGAAATCTGCACAGTCATCCACTGAAAGAAGTGATCAACAGTCACATATTTTCTTAATATTTGCATTTGACATTTAAGATTTCCCGAATATTTTTTACTTGCACAATTTCACTGAACCTCAGAGTGTAAGAGCATAGCCTACATTTGGTTTACCCACTGAGTGTGAGAACAGTTTTCAGGTGCTGATTTTCTCTATGGCTTGAAAAGTTACAGTAAGACATTGATAAAGTTGTGCTGGGCTTCTGTGGTGACTCCGTAAAGAATTCACCTAGTTGGTGACAACAGGTGGATTACCATAAACTCTCTCTCTCTCTTTTTTTTTTTTTTTTTTGGACTTCTTTAAATTTTAATTTTTTTTCCTAAAATGATAATGAGTTTTTTAAATAACTGAAAGCCTTTTTAAAATGAGTATTTGCTGTTTGGCCGATTTTCTTAAAAAAAAAAAAAAAGTTAATTAGTTTGCCTTCCTTTTAGAAATGACCCAGGGAATAAATACATGAAGTTAGCACTTTTAATGCCTTAAAAAGAGGAAACTTTGCAATTGCCCAATTCTCAATTTCAGCAGAGTCTATGGGTCCTGGGCAGTAATCAGCGGTATGTCTCATGATAGTGATGTGTCAGAAAGACCTCATTTCTACTATTTTTGCTAGTGACTCTTTATCACACTGATCACAAGTGCTGGTGCTAGATAACTAGACCAGAAAACCCCTTAGATGAAAAGATAAGGCCCCAGATGCTGTCAAACACCTCCCAATTTGTTTGTTGGAGATCTCGGGTCAAATCTTGGTGAGAGGTAAATGTAAGTTTGATGATCTTATTCTATTTTCCTTTGTGTGTGTGTGTGTTTAATTTAGGTTTTGTTTTGAATAACATTTTATCCTGAAGTCACATGGTAGCATACAGTATTTAAGATTCTCGGTTCCCCTTACTACCAGTTGGGGGAACCAGTTGTATCTTCAGAAACTGGCCTTAATGAGAATAAGACGATGTAAGAAAGCAAAGCCCAGGTTGGGTTTTTGCAAGGTATCAGGATGTTTCTCAGAGGAATCTCTTTCTCAGTGCTGAGGTGAAATTGCGATTTCGGCGGAGGATGACTAGCACTTCAGCACTCCCTTACTTTATGGTCATTGACAGCTGTGAACTCCACGCATATCTGGCACCTACTTCATTTCAGAGTATCACACAGTCTCAGGAAGATAAAAAGTGTCCAAGCCTTGGTCCCAACTTCCAGAAGCTTCCAGTCTTACTGGAGAGACATTCTGTGGAAACACCCAAGGAACTCATGCAAAGCAGATTGAATGGACCCCATTTAAAAGATCCGTATGAAGATGCTTCTTTATCCGGGTTGTGCCTCTCTCAATAAAGCCCAGGGCTCCTAGCAGTCATGGGAATCTCATTTTCACAATCTAATGCATTCTCTGTTTTGTTTCTGACTTCAGCCTCTCTATATAAATGCATGGTTTTTTGTCATCACTTCTTCTTGTTCTCAGGACCTTCTTGCTGATTTTAGGAGCCTCTAAATCTTATGACCAAATAACATCCTCAGAATCTTCCTCATATTTCCCTAGATCTGAAAAGACATGACCATTTAGCACTGATTCTGGGTGGCCTATTTCTTTACTGGTTCTGATGAGTCTTCTAAAGGTGCTGACTGTAGCCTTTATATCTTTTCACCAATACTTATTACCATCCTTTTTAGCAAAGTGGAGTTTTGAAGTCCTTGCCTTTTTATCAGCAATTAGCAAATTCCAGACCTCTTGCTTACAATTCAGTTAATTTTAGAACTGAGTGAAATTATTGTCTGTGCTTTTTTTTGTGCTTCATTTCTTTTTCTTATCATTTATCCATTCAACAAACATTTCATTGAACACTGAACTGTGACAGGCACTATACTAGTAAATAAAAACATAAAGGTGAAAGAGACTTGATTCCTTCCTCAAGGACACCACATCTGGTAGAAAAGACAGAAAATCAGCCCATATGGTAACTTTGTGTGAAACAGAAAAATCATCTCTGCCTCCTAGCAGAGGCAGCTCTGCACTAGGCCTCCACTGATGCAGCAAGCAGAGAACAGGATGGACTTCAGCCCCTCTTGCTTTCTTGACCAGGGATCCTTGTCCTTGGGCACAAGCTGAGCAATCCTATGCAATAGCCCTGGACATGGAAACAGCACGTTATAGTACAGTGTGATGAGCACAGAGAAGAGAGGGCCTGACCCTCTGGTAGGATGGGAATCTGGGGGAGGTTTCATAGAAGAGATTAAGCATGAGCTGAGACACAAAGAAGCTCATTCAGTGAAGGGGCTGAGGAGCAGAGGGAAGATGTACAAAGCCATGCAGGTTTGAAGAGCACAGCACCTTTGAGGCTTTATGAGTCACTGATGATGGCAGAGTGCCAAGTGGGGGGTGAGAGTGGAAGAGATTTGACAAGAATTGAAGCTGGAAGACACTATAGCAATGGTCTAGGTCCTTGCTACTCAAAGTTCTAGACTCCTCCATAGGGCAGCTTTGGCATTACCAGGCAAATGGTAGAAGTGCAGAATCTTGGGCCTCATCAAGACCTATTGAATCTGAACCTACATTCTAACAAGCAGAAGTTAGCACAGTTAAAACTGTCTCCCTCTGGAGAAAAGGATTAAAGCTGAAAGAATAGAGCTTTTCCTTGTAACTGGATTTTCATTGTTAGCTCTTCTGTGTGATCTCGCTTTTTAAACCAATGTACATGAAACATCTGGGGAAAAAATTAAGAGAGTAATTAGGAAATAAGAAAAGCAAAGTGGCATGGCTATTCTTAAGGATGAAGAGCAAAAAAGAAAAAGGGTAACTGCTGTGCTTCCCTGGTGGCCCAATGGATAAGAATCTGCCTTGCAATACAAGGGACACACGTTCAGTCACTAGTCTGGGAAGATTTCACATCCCTCACGGCAGCTAAGTCTGCGAGCCGCAGCTACTGAGCCCACAGGATCCAACTGCTGAAGCCTGCGAGCCTAGAGCCAGTGCTCCCCAACAAGAAAATCCACTGCAATGAGAAGCCCTCGCACTGCAAGTAGAGAGTAGCCCTTCCTCGCCGCAACTAGAGAAAGTGCGCATGCCGCGATGAAGACCCAGCACAGCCAAACAATAAAATAAGTAAATAAAAATCTTAAAAAAAAAAAAAAAAAAAAGAGCCCAGGAAGGAAGGCAAATGAAAGTTATCTGTGAAGCTCTGCTTCATCCTCTTCTCTTCTGCTTCTTTTTGCCCATTTATTCATTCAACTATTTACTGTATATATTGAGCACCAACTATTTGTCAGGCACGGATATCTGCATTTTCCTAGTAACTGCAGGGATTTCTACACACTTTCAGATCTCACAAGAGAGCCCAAGAGATCCCTTCCCCAAGGGATCTAAAAGCCACTCTCTTCCCTGTGCTAGACCTTCTTCCTCGCTAGCCCTGGGAGGGTCATCAGGACATTAGGAACAGTTGAAGCTGGGAGGCTCTGGTGGTTTCTGTTCTTTGCTCAATCCTCTGTATGTGGTTTCCCTGATTCTTTTTCTCCAAGGGGAATCCTAAATGGGGGAAAAAATCCAGGTTCAAGTATGGCTTCAGGGTCTGTGGAAGATCATGATTGGACCTGACTGAGTGAGGGGCCAGTTCTGGTTTTGGTAAGCCACTAAGGTAAGAGCTGGGGTATATTTCTATGAGCCACTGACTAATTTCCCCTCAAAAGGAGACTAGGCTGAAACGTTTGAGGTACACTTAAGGGACCTTTGGGGTAGGGGAAGCAAAAGAGAAATAATGCTTTTCCCCCAAACTCTGTCTGGGAATTCATCACAGAAACCACTTAAGGCAAGAGTGTCATCATTCTGTGATAGAAAACCATGTTACCACAAAACACGGATGACAAAAGAAAGGTGAAGTGGATGGCATGGTGGTGTCTGGTGTGGCTTTTTAAACAGATTTCACAATATAACTAAAAAAAGACCAGTTCAAATGCTTGCCATGAGTAAGTCGCTCAGCTTATGTGTGCTCTCTGTGTGTGGGTTCAGGATCAGGAGACAGGGAAAACAGGGAAGAAATACGCAAACATCAAGATTCTACCCTCGTGCTGCCTGTGGCAACTTTAATCTTTGAGATGATAAAAATAACAGTCTTGCTCAGATTTATGTGGAAAAAAAATATAATTGAGACCTCCTAATGTCTCTCATTTCCTTCGGGAAGTCTATAGGTACTAAAGACTTCTTTTAAGCAGCCCCAGAGATTGCTTGAGTTTAAAAAAAAGAGAGACAAAAAGAAGAAAGAAAGAATTTGCTGTAATTTGATATGTGGAGACCATGTTGAGGTTTAAATGGCTGGATTTTTCTTAGAATAACCCACGGTAAGAGTGTTGTAATTGAAAGTGTCATTGCTGTCAAAGTGTGGTTCATGCATCTGTGCCAACCCACCAACTGTTACTGGTCTACAAAGCCCCGTGTGGTTGGTGCTTTATAAGAGGACTACAAATGATCAAGCTGTGGACCACAGATGTGTCTTTATATGTCAACACGATTTTGCATGAATGAGGGATTTTTTTTTTAAGCTTTAACTTTTGGGGCTGTATATATAAAACAACCTGTGTTTTAAAAAACAGATTTACCATCCCTCTGGGTCATCCCAGGGAGGAGGGAGGAGGGTTCAGGATGGGGAACACATGTATACCTGTGGTGGATCCATTTTGATATTTGGCAAAACTAATACAATTATGTAAAGTTTAAAAATAAAATAAAATTAAAAAAAAAACAACAGATTTACATTAACCTTTGAGGTAACTGTTTGACTCCCCAGGACAGACCAGTACGGCTCCTTTACTCCTATCACCCAAGAAAGATTAGTTGACTTTGTCATGGTCTACCTGAAACTGCATTTTACTTCTCTTTCCTCTGTGGCAGTTTTCTAGGTGGAGAGGAAATGTCTGAACCTGTGCCCCCTGTGTCTTGGGTTTTAGTTACAATTGGAGGTCAGTGTCTACTGATGGGTAATTACTTATGTTTGCTTGGAAGCAGAAACATATCTCCCAATATGTTTTCCTTTTTAATTATGTTTCTCTCCCAACATACACTTTCCTCTGTGGTTTGGTGTAAAGAACTTTGTTGTTACATAAACCTGTATTTGGACCCCAGGACTGCTACCTTCTTGCTGGTTGTCGTACTTTGGACATAGGACTCTCAGCTTCCATTTCTTATCAGAGAAAGGCGATAACCTTACCTATTTTGCCAAATTGTTGTAAGGGCTTGTGCATGTGTTTGTGCTCAGTAATGTCTGACTCTTTGTGACCTCTTGGAATGTAGCCTGCTACGTTCCTCTGTCTATGGAATTCTCCAGGCAAGAATACTGGGGTGGGTTGCCATGCCCTCCTCCAGGGGATCTTCCTGACCCAGATATTGAACCTGCGTCTCCTGCATTGCAGGCAGATTCTTTACGGCTGAGCCACCGGGGAAAACCCTGTAAAGGATTAAATGATATAATTTATGTGGAAGAGCCCACACAGTGTTTAGCATGGCAGATTTCCCTACATGTTAATTTCTTCTTTGCTTTTATTTATGATCAATTCAAAGAAATAGAGGAAAACAACAGAATGGGAAAGACTAGAGATCTCTTCAAGAAAATTAGAGATACCAAGGGAACATTTCATGCAAAGATGGGCTCGATAAAGGACAGAAATGGTATGGACCTAACAGAAGCAGAAGATATTAAGAAGAGGTGGTAAGAATACACAGAAGAACTGTACAAAAAAGAGCTTCACGACCCAGATAATCACGACGGTGTGACCACTCACCTAGAGCCAGACATCCTAGAACGTGAAGTCAAGTGGGCCTTAGAAAGCATCACTACAAACAAAGCTAGTGGAGGTGATGGAATTCTAGTTGAGCTATTTCAAATCCTGAAAGATGATTCTGTGAAAGTGCTTCACTCAATATGCCAGCAAATTTGGAAAACTCAGCAGTGGCCACAGGACTGGAAAAGGTCAGTGTTCATTCCAATCCCAAAGAAAGGCAATGCCAGAGAATGATCAAACTACTACACAATTGCACTCATCTCACAGGCTAGTAAAGTAACACTCAACATTCTCTAAGCCAGGCTTCAGCAGTACGTGAACCATGAACTTCCAGATGTTCAAGCTGGTTTTAGAAAAGGCAGAGAAACCAGAGATCAAATTGCCAACATCCGCTGGATCATGGAAAAAGCAAGAGAGTTCCAGAAAAACATCTATTTCTGCTTTATTGACTATGCCAAAGCCTTTGACTGTGTAGACCACAATAAACTGTGGAAAATTCTGAAAGAGATGGGAATACCAGACCACCTGATCTGCCTCTTGAGAAACCTATATGCAGGTCAGGAAGCAACAGTTAGAACTGGACATGGAACAATAGACTGGTTCCAAATAGGAAAAGGAGTACGTCAAGGCTGTATATTGTCACTCTGCTTATTTAACTTATATGCAAAGTACATCATGAGAAACGCTGGGCTGGAAGAAGCACAAGCTGGAATCCAGATTGCCGGGAGAAATGTCAATAACCTCAGATATGCAGATGACACCACTCTTATGGCAGAAAGTGAAGAGGAACTAAAAAGCTTCTTGATGAAAGTGAAAGAGGAGAGTGAAAAAGTTGGCTTAAAACTCAACATTCAGAAAACAAAGATCATGGCATCTGGTCCCATTACTTCATGGCAGATAGATGGGGAAACAGTGGAAACAGTGTCAGACTTTATTTTTTTGGGCTCCAAAATCACTGCAGATGGTGATTGCAGCCATGAAAATAAAAGACACTTACTCTTTGGAAGTAAAGTTATGACCAACCTAGATAGCATATTGAAAAGCAGAGATATTACTTTGCCAACAAAGGTCCGTCTAGTCAAGGCTATGGTTTTTCCAGTGGTCATGTATGGATATAAGAGTTGGACTGTGAAGAAAGCTGAGTGCTGAAGAATGGATGCTTTTGAACTGTGGTGTTGGAGAAGACTCTTGAGAGTCCCTTGGACTGCAAGGAGATCCAACCAGTCCATCCTAAAGGAGTTCAGTCCTGGGTGTTCATTGGAAAGACTGATGCTGAAGCTGAAACTCCAATACTTTGGCCACCTCATGCGAAGAGTTGACTTATTGGAAAAGACTCAGATGCTGGGAGAGATTAGGGGCAGGAGGAGAAGGGGATGACACAGGATGAGATGGCTGGATGGCATCAGTGACTCGATGGACATGAGTCTGGGTGAACTCCGGGAATTGGTGATGGACAGGGAGGCCTGGCATGCTGCAATTCATGGGGTCGCAGAGTCCTACACGACTGAGCGACTGAACTGAACTGAGGAAACAGAGCCCAAGAGGGAGCTTGGGAGAAGCATGGATGATAGGTAAGAAAGGAGAAGAGGAATAAAAGGAAATAACCTTGGATTGGCAAGCTCTAGTCCACATGCCCTGGGATTTCTTTGGAGGGAATGATGCTGAAGCTAAAACTCCAGTACTTTGGCCACCTCATGTGAAGAGTTGACTCATTGGAAAAGACTCTGACGCTGCGAGGGATTGGGGACAGGAGGAGAAGGGGACGACAGAGGATGAGATGGCTGGATGGCATCACTGGCTCGATGGACATGAGTCTGAGTGAACTCCGGGAGTTGGTGATGGACAGGGAGGCCTGGTGTGCTGCGATTGATGGGGTCGCAAAGAGTCGGACACGACTGAGCGACTGGACTGAACTGAGTCCACATGCTCAGCACATCTGTACCCCAGCATGTAAAATAACTTGCATATTTCATGTTATTTGAGTTTGTGGAGAGTGAGCTGCTCTGACTTGATACTCTTGGAAACTGTGCCCAGTGGCTTGCTATCATGGGAGTGTGTCTCCAGGCACTTTGTGAGGATTATTCAAACTGCCCACAAGGACAAATGTATAACTGAGGACTCTTGCCTTCAAAGAATACCAATTCTAGTTAATGCCCAAATAACTCTGAGAGTCACCTCTCACCTGACTGCAGAAGTCAATATTTGACTTCTCCCCCAAACTTCTGGGAATTCCTAGGGAGTGCTTATTTCAGTCAACTACTTGGAGCCTCAAGGGTAGCCCTTCTCAACGGGGAACAGACTGCAACATTTAGCCTAAGTTTACTTAAGGAGAAAGAAAAAATGATGCATAAAAGTAAAAATATCTGGATCCTCCAAAATATCTCCTGAGTGCTTGCTAAGTTGCTTCAGTCGTGTCTGACTCTTTGTGACCCCATGGACTGTAGGTCATCAGGCTGCTCTGTCCATGGGATTCTCCAGGCAAGAATACTGGAGTGGGTTGCCATGCTTTCCTCCAAGGGATCTTTCTGACCCAGGGGATCGAACCCATGTCTCCTGCGGCTCCTTCATTCCAGGCAGATTCTTTACTTCTGAGCCACTGGGGAGGCCCAAACCATTTCCTATTCTCCTCTCCAAGGAAGGGTTTCTCTCCCTCTGTCCCTATCCTGCTGCCATGGCGAAGGGATCAAGTTTCCTATAGACCAGAGTCCATTAACCAAGGTTCTCCTTCCAGACCCCAAGGAAACACAGGTTCAAGACTGTAATTCTACTCACTGCAAAGACAACCTTTTTGCATAATCAGTGCTTTTTATGTTCACTACCTTGTGTAATATATGTAGCAAGTACTCAAATATTTGCTGAGTGAATAAAGCAGGGGTCTCCAACCCCCAGCCCTGTTAGGAACCTGGCTGCACAGCAGGAGGCGAGCAAATGAAGCTTCCTCTGCCACTCCCCACCGTTTGCATTATAGCCTAAACCATTCTGTCCCCCCACCACCTTTGCCCCCCAGGTCTGGAAAAACTGTCTTCCATGAAGCCAGTCCCTGGTGTCAAAAAGGTTGGGACTGCGGGAATAAAGGAATGAACGGTCTCAAACTTTCTGTTCCAGATTAGGATCTTGGCTTTACCTTTATGTGATTAAAAAAAATTATTAATCTTTTTACCCTGAAATAATCCACCGTAAATGTAAATTTAATATCTTTCTTCTAGAAAAACTAAAAAAAAACAAAACAAAAAAACCCCAGAAAACTAAAAACACAAGTAGCTTCTCCTCATCTCTGCACCTCAACTTCTTATTTCTAGCAATTAAGATTTCATGAAATATTTGCTCCCAGCCTAAGCTGTCATACCTCATAATAGAGGGCATTTATTGTTAAGAGAATATTTTCTGCAAATCCCAGGATTTTCATTTCTGCATGAAGTCTGGCTGAGCAGACTTTGTTATCCCCAAATCCGGCTTTTAAGACAAATTACTTATACTAGTAGCTAAGGGTTCCTTAAGTTCTGGCTCTATGGTTATATACTAACTGTGATAGGAAATTCAGTGTATTATCTTTAATTCCTTCAAAATACAGCCAGATAAGATTCACTGTTTTACATATAAAGAAACTAAGGCTAAGAGAGCATCAGCTGCCTCTGGTGATGTAGCTGGTTAGTGGCAGAGTTGCCTTCAACCCAGGCCTACACCTTCTCTTCGCCTTAAGGCTGGTTGTAAAGGAACAGACAGACTCAACTAGGCAACTTTATGAAATTACTCCCCGTTTCCTGCTTCTCCACAGTATTCTGCCCCGAGCTTATTGGGCTTCCAGGTAGTGCTAGTGTAAAGAATCTGCCTGACAATGCAGGAGACGTAAGAGATGTGGGTTCGATCCCTGGGTTGGGAAGATCCCCTGGAGGAGGGCACGGCAGAATACCCACTCCAGTATTCTTGCCTGGAGAATCCCATGGACAGAGAAGCCTGGAGGACTATGGTCCATAGTGTTCAAAAGTCAGATATGACTGAAGTGACCTAGCACGAACAAGGAGCTTTTTAAAGTCTTAAAAGACTTTGTGGCCTAAATGAAATTATTTCTAAAGATGGAAGGATGGAGCAATGGGTGGGTATACATATAGGGGAAAGGGTAGGGACTTCCCAGAATCCCTCAGAACACATGCAAACACAGCCACCTACTTTTCCTATGGTGACTGATCCTGTCTGGAGGCAAGTCTTTCAAACGATACTCCTAAGACTTCTAGTTACTGCCGTAAGGTCAAGCCCAGAATTTCACATCAGTCCTTCTCTACTCCTGACAACATCTACCAGTCAAAAGGAAGATATTTGTTACCCTCTACAAGTTTCTCATCCTGTGTCATCAGCCCCACTATATTCTTAGATACAAAGAGTGTTGAAAGCAGGATGTTTGAGTTTAAAAACAGTTTAGGAAAAAAAAATAATAATACTAAAAAAGAAATATGGCAAGGTGACATAGTTATCAAGGAACCAAGCCAATTAAGCTTGAAAAGCTGACTCATTTGATGATTCATTGACTAGAAGATTTTAAGAACTTATTTCAGTTGGTAGTGGTAAAAGTTCATTTGAGGATAAGATCTTGAGAGTCAAGCTGAAATGAAAGATTCCTGTCTCTGATATTACTGTGAAACACAAGTAAGGCTGAACTTTAGAATGAGATACTTCATAGAAGGAGAGAGCAAGAAGGGAATTTAAGAACTGTTTCATTCTAACTCGACTCCCACAAGAGAAGTAAAGTAGCTAGTTTGAGAAATCATAGGGTTTTAGGGCAAGAAGGAGACCTTATAAATTTACCTCCTAAAAGAAGAGTACCTTCTAGAGCATCATGAAAAATGGCATTTCCAGGCTATGAGACTATTTCCAAGAACTGGGAGGTTAACTTTTGATGAATATTTCAAGTTGTAAGCAAGTCCTTTTCAGTTCTGGGTGAAACTCTACTTAAATGTAACTTGTACCCATTGAACTTGACTTTCATGTCTTCCCTTAATAAACCTTCTTCAGGAGAAATACACCCAACTTTTAAGGTATTACTAGGTTATGGTGGTTTCCAGCCCCATCACCATCTTCGGTGCTTCCTCCAGATTTATTCCCACATATCAGTGTTCCAGTTAATAGATAGAGCCCAGAATAGACCAAATATTCTAGATGCAGTCTGGTCTAGATATAGTAGGAAGACGGCAAGACTATCTGCTCCCAGCTTTGAACAATATCCTGCTATTGGTGGTTCTGAAGTTCTCCTTAGTTTTTGGCAACTGGATTTCAATTCAGCTTGCATTTGTAGCTGTGGCACAGTTATAATTTACAAGTATGGTATCAGTCATATTTTTTCATATTAAGCCCCCAGAAAGAAGTCAATTTCTTACCAGTTACTTTGTCAGCCTGACTTCTTCTCCAATCATATTAATTTATTCACATGCATGTAAATGTAACACTTTATTATATGCTATGCTATGCTACAAATAAAGATATTCTGTGTCCTTGGCACCTCTCTGAATTACCAAACTGGTAATGTTACTAAAAGTAGAAATGGAGTAAATTAGGCAAGTTATTTAACTTCTCTGAACCAAGTTTCCTTATCTCTGATTTAGGAGTAGTTGCCCTACTCCCTTAGCTGTTAGGAAGGCTGCTTCCCAGGTGGCTTAGTGGTAAAGAACCCACCTGCCAATGCAGGAGACACATGTTTGATCCCTGGGTTGGGAAGATCCCCTGGAGGAGGAAATGGCAACCCACTGCAGTCCTCTTGCCTGGGAAATCCCATGGGCTATAGCCCATGGGGTCACAAAAGAGTCAGACATGACTTAGCAGCTCAACCAGAACATAGACATCTAAAAATGCTTGTCAGGGAGTCCAGTGGTGGTCCAGTGGCTAAGAATCTGCCTGCTAAAGCAGGGGACATGGATTTGATCCCTGGTCTGGGATGATTCCACACGCTGCAGGGCAACTAAGCCTGATGCCACAACTGCTGAATCAGAATTCTAGAGCCCACCGTCCGCAACTGCTGAAGCCTGTCACCCTGGAGCCAGTCCTCTGCAACAAGGGAAGACATGGTGATGAGAAGCCTGAGCACCGCAACTAAAGAAAGCCCATACACGGCAACAAACACCCAGTGTAGCCAAAAATAAATACATTTTTAAAATCCTTTGCAAATTTTAACTTGTCACAGGAATCTAACTTAGAATGATGATGATTGTCACTAATGTTGATAGAATTCGTTTGTTTTATTTGCTCCCTTCTTACTCCTGTTTGTAATGCCTGGTGATTTTTTTAAATAGCAGCCTTGCCCCCATTACTCCCCACTCATCATGGAAAATCCTCCAGGGCCAGTGAATTTCTCATCTTCCCCCAGGTCTCTAGTGTTTCTCCCTCCCATAGAAGCTCCCATCCACTCTGAATTTCTTTGCTTTATGGTCTGTTCCACACATCAGACAATTTTATGTGGCCTTGTTTTTATACAACTTTTCCTATATATGATGTATTCCTCCCACTTCCTATAAATTCCCCAGGGTGAAGCATATCTAATATAGACTTTGTATCTCACACAATGCTGATTGAGGTTCAGACTTTCAAGACAGAACTGGATAGATCCTGGGAACTAAACCTTTCCTCCCAGCAGCTCAGAAAGGGAGGACATGCCGTCCGGGTAGTCTGATGAATTTCCCACCTTGCTGATGAACATTCAGAAAAGTAGGGCCTCTATCAGCCTGAGCTTGAACTTTCATTTTGACTTGGGGGGTTATAGCTGGAGTTGTCAGTCTGGCATTTTTCCTAACACTTTCAAATGTCACATTTTAGCATCTAGTAGTCACTGTTCTTTCCTCCTCTTCATTTTTAGAACACTCAGAAGAGTTTTGTGTTTTGGAAAGACCCCTCTCGCTCCCCAGCCCCGAGTTTTCTGCCTTTAGGAGGGTGGTTCTTGAGGATGACTCCCCAGAGCACCACTCGGAAAGAACGCGAGACGCTCGTGCTGTCACATGCGTGTCAAGTGCTGAGCTGCAGCCCAGCCGAGCGGTGCGTGCAGCGGCCACTGCGGCGTTCAGCTAAGCAGGCAGGATGCTGGCAACCCCAGAACCTTCTCAAACTTTCACTTAGCAAATTTTCCTTTTAGTTTCTGTTTAGAGTCTCTTCAAAACACAAGTAAAAGTTTGCATCAGAAAGGGAAAAAACACGAGTTGTGCATACAAGAATTTTGCCAAACATATCATTATACTTGGTATGTGTGCCACGTTTTGATTTTCAATAAATACAGAACTTCTAAAATTTCAAAAATACTTTTAAACACTTTCAAATTTAATAATTTAGAATGTTAAATTTAAAGATAATTTTTCAGATTTAAATTGTTAAATGTGTTTTTCAAAACCTTTCAAATACAGGAAGAATATAACGAAAATAAAATTGGCCCTTGTACTTATCACATAAACAGAGAAAGTTACTGTTATCACCATACCACACAAATTGTACAGTTAAAAAAGCAAAGGAAAAGAGAGGAAGGGAGTAAAAAAAAAGGAATATCAGCTTTTAGATTTTCTTCTCAAACCTGTTTTAAAAAATAGGACTCTATGGAATGTAACCTCAAGAATTTTGAAAGAAATGACAGATATACTGTATTCTTAATAACACTTATATCACCAGGAGTACCATTGCTGTTTCTGAACATCACAGTGTTTCAATGATCAATAAGTTTTACAGAGCTCTGGTTTCTGTATCACAGAGGACAGATGTACATGTGTGTGTGTGTGTGTGTGTGTGTATGTGTTTGTGTGTGATGCTTCATGAAATTGTGTGTAATCCCTGTGCAGGGGCCATACTATCTTTCTCAGTATCTTTCCAATTTTAGCATATATGTTGCTGAAGCATTTAAAGTATTTTTCAAAAGTCTTATGTGAAGTGTGAAAGTCACTCAGTCGTGTCTGACTCTTTGTGACCCCATGAACTGTAGCCTGCCAGGTTCCTCTGTCCATGGAGTCCATGGAACTCTACCCATGGAGTGGGTAGCTGTTCCCTTCTCCAGGGGATCTTCCCAACTCAGGGATCGATCCCCGGTCTTAGCCATCACAGGCAGATTCTTTACCATCTGAGCCACCAGGGAAGCCCAAGAATACTGGAATGGGTAACCTATGCCTTCTCCAGGCGATCTTCCCAACCTAGGAATCAAACCTGTGGCTCCTGCATTGCAGGCAGCTTCTTTATCAGTTGAGCTACCAGGGAAGCAATATATGTTATCAAAAAACCTTGTAAAATAGAGAAAAGGAGAAAATTACACTGAACTCTACCACTTTAACAAAACTCTATTAATACTTTAGTATACTTCTTTCCAGACTTTTGTCTGATTCTCACTGTTAACATTTTATTTGCTAGTTTCTTTGTACTCAACATTGTAATAGAAGGGAAACAGTTACTATGAGACTATTTATACCATTGCACCTGGGTGTTCATTGGAAGGACTGATGTTGAAGTTGAAACTCCAATACTTTGGCCACCTGGTGTGAAGAGCTGACTCTTTTGAAAAGACCCTGATGGTGGGAAAGATTGAGGGCAGGAGGAGAAGGGGACGACAGAGGATAAGATGGTTGGATGGCATCACCGCCTCAATGGACATAAGTTTGGGTTGGCTCCGTGAGTTGGTGATGGACAGGGAGGCCTGGTGTGCTGCAGTTCATGGGGTCGCAAAGAGTCGGACACGGCTGAGGTGCCTGAACTGAACTGAACACCATTGCTCCAGTCCGATTTTCTCTTTTTCTACATATATGTATATTACATTTACCTTTGTTTATTACCTTAGGTGTCTAGGGCTTTTATAGCATTTTAGTTAAGGAGAAACAGCTTTGATATCAGTTAGCTTTGGGTCTCGGAGAAGGCAATGGCACCCCACTCCAGTACTCTTGCCTGGAAAATCCCATGGATGGAGGAACCTGGTAGGCTGCAGTCCATGGGGTCGCTAAGAGTCGGACATGACTGAGCGACTTCACTTTCACATTTCACTTTCCTGCATTGGAGAAGGAAATGGCAACCCACTCCAGTGTTCTTGCCTGGAGAATCCCAGGGACGGCGGAGCCTGGTGGGCTGCCGTCTATGGGGTCACACAGAGTCGGACACGACTGAAGCGACTTAGCAGCGGCAGTAGCAGGTCTGACTACTAGCTGTGTGAACTCAGGAAAGTTATTAAGCAACCTTGTTACAATTGTCTTACTGTCACTGAGGATAGCACTCTACCTACTTACCAGGTTCTGCCAGCACAAAAAGCGATAAAGTATATAAATTGAGTAACAGAATGACAGGCTCATGGTAAGCGTTCAATATATAAAAACTATTTCTCTACTTAAAATTATATCATAGTTATTTCATATTTCTACATAATCTTTATAACTAGATAGTGATCTGTAATGCAAATATATATCACTATGACTAATTTGCTTCTGTTTTGTTTGACATTATTTCCAGTTTGGGGCCATCTAGATAACACTGTCGGAGAAGGCAATGGCACCCACTCCAGTACTCTTGCCTGGAAAATCCCATGGACGGAGGAGCCTGGTGCGCTGCAGTCCATGGGGTCGCTAAGAGTCGGACACGACTGAGCGACTTCACTTTCACTTTTCTCTTTCATGCATTGGAGAAGGAAATGGCAACCCACTCCAGTATTCTTACTTGGAGAATCCCAGGGATGGGGGAGCCTGGTGGGCTGCCGTCTCAGGGGTTGCACAGAGTCGGACACGACTGAAGCGACTTAGCGC
Organism: Bos mutus; assembly: GCF_027580195.1. Lineage (NCBI taxonomy): Eukaryota > Metazoa > Chordata > Mammalia > Artiodactyla > Bovidae > Bos > Bos mutus. Next base: position 73,128,462 of record NC_091624.1, on the reverse strand, counting down.
AGCAGCAGCAAATAACACTGTATGGGCTTTCCGGGTGCTTCAGTGGTAATGAATTCACCAGCCAATGCAGGAGACCCGGGTTTGATACCTGGGTTGGGAAGATCCCCTGGAGGAGGAAATGCCAACCCACTGCAATATTCTTGCCGGGAAAGTCTCATGGACAGAGAAGCCTGGCAGGCTATAGTCCATGGAATCGCAGAGGAGGTGGACACGACTTAGCGACTAAACAACAACAGGTAACACTGTAATGTGTGTTTTAATATAATAATGTATTCCACTTCAGTCTATGGATTTCCTTTTTTAAAAAACCCTTGGAATGGTATTTTGGATAAAAGTATGAACCTCGACATGATTCTTGCTATTTATTCAATAATTTTTTCTAGTTCATTTTTTAAAAACTTGAGTAATCAAAGTATAGAGTTTTGTACATTTTTTTTTCTTTCAGTGTTATGGCAAAGCTTTTAAAAATCATATATATATATATTTACATTTGTAATGAACATCTCCATGTTTATTGCTTTTTCTGTGTTTTTTTTTTATTATTTCCTCAGATTTAAATATGTAGAATTCCTCAAGCAAATGGCAGAAAAACTTTAAGAGCCCTGATCTATAGACAAATCACCTTCCTCCAAATTTGTACTGATTTATATGACCACTAACAACTTAAGACTGTGTGTGTGTCTGTGTTAAGTCACTTCAGTCGTGTGCGACTCTTTGTCTATAGACTATACTTATAGACTATATCCTGCCAGACTCAACTTCTATCAATTTAACAACATATTCTGGAGCTGCTGCTGCTAAATCACTTCAGTCGTGTCCGACTCTGTGCGACCTCATAGATGGCAGCCCACTAGGCTCCTCTGTCCCTGGGATTCTCCAGGCAAGAATACTGGAGTGGGTTGCCATTTCCTTCTCCAATGCATGAAAGTGAAAAGTGAAAATGAAGTCGCTCAGTCGTGTCTGACTCTTAGCGACCCTATGGACTGCAGCCTACCAGGCTCCTCTGTCCATGGGATTTTCCAAGCAAGAGTACTGGAGTGGGTTGCCATTGCCTTCACCGTATTTTGAGCATTATGTGTTAAAATTTTAAAAGGTTTTTGCCAATGTAATGATTTAAAAGGCCTACTTAAGTTTTGTTTTGCTTTGAATGTTAAATGACTTATAAAGCCTTTCATTTTTTTGAATTTTAAAGCAAGGGGAACTGAGACACTGGGATGTTGTCTGACTTGACTAGCAGCCTGATTATATTCCTCTTTGATCCATACAACACAAAATTTCAGGCATTGGTTGCTTCCTCTGTACTTCTTGCAGCTGTTCTGTTTTAAAATGGAATTCTGTTTTTATAGAACAAATAGAACTGAGCAGAAACCATGCTGCTCTCTTTGAGTTTGCCTCTCCTAAGTGGAGCCTGCTTTTGAGAATACACAGTTATAGGCAACATGTGTTGTAGGAGGCAGATGATGACCACCCTAAGTGTCCTAACAGGAAAGTTGACATCACCAAGGTCTTACCTTAAAGGTCCAGAAAATTGATTCTGTCAGTACACTCAGAATTAAACTAAAAAATTGGACCATGCTAACCAAATTCCTAGGACTTTAGTATAGTAAGAAATATCATCAATGTGCATATCAGAAATTGGTTCACAATATTCTATTCCCATAGAAAAATCTGTATGAAAAGTCAAATTGTAATCAGTTTGTTCAGGAGCTATAGAATTAGGATGGGGTGGGAAGAGAGAATGGTGGTTGGAATAATGTTAATAATGGCTGGTCATCAAGCTATATGAATCCAATGCATCCATCACCACTGGAGGGACAGACCACACAGGTGGTAGGAATGCATGTGCTGGAGGGACAGGGACCCCTTGCCACCGGATGTGCTCAAGATTCATTATTACAATTTTCTTCATTGGTCTCTTTTCCCTAGACTCTCTGCTTTTGTCCTCAATTCAATTCCACAGTATTTTGTTAAGATCTATGAGCCAATATTGGTTTGAGATCTCAGGTTAGTTCAGTTGCTCAGTCATGTCTAACTCTTTGAAACCTCATGGACTCCAGCATGCCAGGCTTCCCTATCCATCACCAACTCCCAGAGTTTACTCAACCTCATGTCCATTGAGTCAGGGATGCCATCCAGCTCTCTCATCCTCTGTCGTCCCCTTCTCCTCCCACCTTCAATCCTTCCCAGCACCAGGGTCTTTTCCAATGAGTCAGTTCTTCGCCTCAGGTGGCCAAAGTATTGGAGTTTCAGCTTCAGCATCAGTCCTTCCAATGAATATTCAGGACTGATTTCCTTTAGGATGGACTGGCTGGATCTCCTTGTAGTCCAAGGACTCTCAAAATTCTTCTCCAACACCACAGTTCAAAAACATTAATTCTTCAGCACTCAGCTTTTTTATAATCCAACTCTCACATCCATACATGACTACTGGAAAAACCATAGCTTTGACTTGATGGACCTTTGTTGGCAAAGTAATGTCTCTGCTTTTTAATATGCTGTCTAGGTTGGTCATAGCTTTTCTTCCAAGGAGTAAGCGTCTTTTAATTTCATGACTGCAGTCACCACCTGTAGTGATTTTGGAGCCCAGAAAAATAAAGTTTGACACTGTTTCCACTGTTTCCCCATCTATTTCCATGAAGTGGTGGGACCGGATGCCATGACCTTCGTTTTCTGAATGTTGAGCTTTAAGCCAACTTTTTCACTCTCCTCTTTCACTTTCATCAAGAGGCTTTTGAGTTCCTCTTCACTTTCTGTCATAAGGGTGGTGTCATCTGCATGTCTGAGGTTATTGATATTTCTCCTGGCAATCTTGATTCCAGCTTGTGTTTCTTCCAGTACAGCGTTTCTCATGATGTACTCTGCATATAAGTTAAATAAACAGGATGACAATATACAGCCTTGACGAACTCCTTTTCCTATTTGGAACCAGTCTGTTGTTCCATGTCCAGTTCTAACTGTTGCTTCCTGACCTGCATACAAATTTCTCAAGAGGCAGAAAACACTCAAGGAATAGGCAAAACACTCTCTGACATAAATCACAGCAGGATCCTTTATGACCTACCTCCCAGAGTAACGGAAATACAAGCAAAAATAAACTAATTGACCTAATTAAACTTAAAAGCTTTTTCACAACGAGGGAAACTATAAGCAAGGTGAAAAGACAGTCTTCAGAATGGGAAAAACAATAGGAAATAAGCAACTGACAAAGGATTAATCTCAAAAATATACAAGCAGCTCATGCAGCTCAATACCAAAAAAATAAACGATCCAATCAAAAAATGGGCCAAAGAACTATACAGACATTTCTCCAAAGAAGACATACAGATGACTAACAAACACATGAAAATATGCTCAACATCATGCATTATCAGAGAAATGCAAATCAAAACCACAGTGAGGTACCATCTCATGCCAGTCAGAATGGCTGCTATCAAAAAGTCTCCAAACAATAAATTCTGGAGAGGGTGTGGAGAAAAGGGAACCCTCTTACACTGTTGGTGGGAATGCAGACTAGTACAGCCATTATGGAGAACAGTGTGGAGATCCCTTAAAAAACTGGAAATAGAACTGCCATACGACTTAGCAATCCCACTGCTGGGCATACACACCGAGGAAACCAGAATGGAAAGAGACACGTGTAGGCCAGTGTTCATCACAGCACTGTTTACAATAGCTAGGACATGGAAACAACCTAGATGTCCATTAGCAGATGAATGGATAAGAAAGCTGTGGTACATATACACAATGAAATACTACTCAGCTTTTAAAAAGAACACATTTGAACCAGTTCTAATGAGGTGGTTGAAACTGAAGCCTATTATACACAGTGAAGTAAGTCAGAAAAAAAAAACACACCAATACAGTATATTATGGCATATATATGCAATTTAGAAAGATGGTAACAATGACCCTATATGCAAGACAGTAAAAGAGACACAGATATAAATAACAGACTTTTGGACTCAGTGGGAGAAGGCGAGGGTGGGATGATTTGAGAGAATACATTGAAACATGTATATTACCATATGTGAAATAGATCACCAGTCCAACTTTGATGCATGAAATAGGGTATTCAAAGCCTGTGCACTGTGATGACGCTGAGGGATGGGATGGGGAAGGAGTTGGTAAGGGGGTTCAGGATGGGGGACACATGTACACCCATGGCTGATTCATGTCAATGTATGGCAAAAACCACTACAATAGTGTAAAGTAATTACCCTCCAATTAAAATAAATAAATAAATTTTAAAAAATAGAAAAGGCAGAGGAACCAGAGATCAAATTGCCAACATCCATTGGATCATCGACAAAGCAAGAGAGTTCCAGAAAAACATCTATTTCTGCTTTATTGACTATGCCAAAGTCTTTGACTGTGTGGATCACAAAAAACTGTGAAAAATTCTTAAAGAGATGGGAATACCAGATCACCTGACCTACCTCCTGAGAAATCAGTATGCAGGTCAGGAAGCAACAGTTAGAACTGGACATGGAACAACAGACTGATTCCAAATCGGGAAAGGAGTACATCAATGGTGTATATTGTCACCCTGCTTATTTAACTCATATGCAGAGTACATTATGAGAAACGCTGGGATGGATGAAGCAACAGCTGGAATCAAAATTGCTGGAAGAAATATCAATAACCTCATATTCAGATGACACCACACTTATGGGAGAAAGTGAAGAAGAATTAAAGAGCCTCTTGATGAAAGTGAAAGAGGAGAGTGAAAAAGTTGACTTAAAACTCAGCATTCAGAAAACTAAAATCATGGCATCTGGTCCCATTACTTCATGGCAAATAGATGAGGAATCAATGGAAACAGTGACAGACTTTATTTTTGAGGGCTCCAAAATCACTGCAGATGGTCACTTCAGCCATGAAATTAAAAGATGCTTGCTCCTTGGAAGAAAAGTTATGACCAACCTAGACAGCATATTAGAAAGCAGAGACATTACTTTGCCAAAAAAGGTCCATCTCATCAAAGCTATGGTTTTTCCAATATTCATGTATGGATGTGAGACTTGGACTATAAAGAAAGCTGAGAGCCAAAGAACTGATGCTTTTGAACTGTGGTGTTGGATAAGACTCTTGAGAGTCGCTTGGACTGCAAGGAGATCCAACCAGTCCATCCTAAAGGAAATCAGTGCTGAATATTCATTGGAAGGATTGATGCTGAAGCTGGAGCTCCAATACTTTGGCCACCTGAGGTGAGGAACTGACTCATTTGAAAAGACTCTGATGCTGGGAAGGATTGAAGAAGGGAGGAGAAGTGGAAGACAGAGGATGAAACGGTTGGATGGCATCACCGACTCAATGGACATGAGTTTGAGTAAACTCTGGGAGTTGGTGATGGACAGGGAAGTCTGGTGTGCTGCAGTCCATGGGGTCGCAAAGAGTTGAACATGACTGAGTGATTGAAGTGAAATGAACTGAACTTCATTCTTTCCTCAGTTATTTCTCCACTGTTCTCCAGTAGCATATCGGGCACCTCCAGACCTGGGGAGTTTATCTTTCAGTGTTCTATCCTCTTCTCTTTTCATACTGTTCATGGGATTCTCAAGGCAAGAATACTGAAGTGGTATTGCATTTGGGTTTGGGTTCTAGGACTTTGTAAATGAATAAACATCCAGCTCCTATTCGTGGGTATGATGCAGGCTTTTGGAGAAAACCAAACACATATGTAATTACAAAGTACCATGTGGTGTAAGCTTGACTGTATTACATGCCCTAGGACCAAGGGCGACCTGCAGAATCTTGAGGTCTTGTTCTGCTATGTGATGTGAGCTTTTATTGTGGACTTTACTTGGCTTACATGTAAAATGGAGATAAGAATAGCCTCTGTTTCATTGAACTGTAAAGGCTAAATAATGTGATACATGTAAAGCCATTAGAACTATGTCTGGCACATGGTATGAAAGTTAGCTACAATGATAAACAATTAACCTCATGATGGCTACTGACACTATAACATTGGTTATCTATTGTTTCAAGCTCAACAAAAGGAATAATGTATAGTCCAAATCTGGCACTTTAACACATCTAAATGCCATAGAGGTAAGAAATACATCATCAGAAAAGGCAGGATGATCAACTTTCAAAAATGTGATATTTTAGAAGTATTTTTCCTCAGGGTCTTATGTGAGAGCAATACTTTTCTTAGAATAGGCTTCTGACATCTTGTGCTATATATTCTAGGAGAAGCCCACAGAAACATCTGGGCTCTTCCAACATCTCAGCACAAATGACATCACTAGGATTCTTATCCATCTATCCCAATATCTGGCAGATATCAGGGTTACATTCATCTTTGTCTTCTCAGCCTAGTGGTGAGTGACAAAGACCGTAATTTAGCCATCTTAAATCACCAGAGCCTTGTGGATAGTAAGAGCTCATCAACTGTTGACTGATTAAATAACTGGCTTTGATGGTAAACATTGGTTTTCCTCTCCAGCATCCATTTATAATTTGGGGTCCTACCGTATTCTACATTTTAAGTTCACATGTACTAAGTGGAAAAAAAGGGTAATGCCAAAGAATGTTCAAACTACATTATAATTGTGCTCATTTCACATGCCAACAAGGTTATACTCAAGATCCTTCAAGCTAGGCTTTAGCAGTATGTGGACCAAGAATTTCCAGATGTACAAGCAAGGCTTTGAAGAGACAGAGGAACCAGAGATCAAATTGCCAACATTCATTGGATCATGGGGAAAGCAAGGGAGTTCTAGAAAAATATCTACTTCTGCTTCACTGATTACACCAAAACCCTTGACTGTGTGGATCACAACAAACTGTAAAAAGTTCTTAAAGAAATGGGAGTACCAAATCACTTTACTTGTCTCCTGAGAAACTTGTATGTGAGTCAATTGGCAAGAGTTAGGATTGGAGGTGGAACAACTGACTGGTTCAAAACTGGGAAAGGAGTATGTCAAGGCTGAATATTGTCACCTTATTTATTTAACTTATATGCAGAGTACATAATGCAAAATGCTGGGCTGAATGAATCACAAGCTGGAATCAAGATTGTTGGGAGAAATATTAACAAACTCAAATACGCAGATGATACCACTCTAATGGCAGAAAGTAAAGAGGAACTAAATATCCTTTTGATGAAAGTGAAAGAGGAGACTGAAGAAGCTGGCTTTACATGCAACATTAAAAAAACTAAGATCATGGCATCCAGTCCCATCACTTCATGCCAAATAGATGGGGAAAACGTGGAAGCAGTGACAGATATTATTTTCTTGGGCTCCCAAATCACTGTGGATGATGAGTGAAGCCATGAAATGAAAAGATGCTTGCTCCTTGGAAGGAAAGCTATGACAAACCCAGATAGCATAGTAAAAAGCAGGGACATCATTTTGCTGACAAATGTCTATATAGTCAAAGCTTTGGTTTTTCCAGTGGTCATGTATAGATGTGAGGGTTGGACCATAAAGAAGGCTGAACTTCAAAAAATTGATACTTTCGAATTATGGTGCTGGAAAAGACTCTTGAGAGTCCCTTGGACTGCAAAGAGATCAAACCAGTCAATCCTAAAGGAAGTTAATCCTGAATATTCATTGAAAGGACTGATGCTGAAGCTCCAATACTTTGGCCACTTGATTCGAAGAGCTGACTCATTGAAAAAGACCCTGATGCTGGGAAAGATCAAAGGCCAAAGGAGAATGGGGTGGCAGAAGATGAGACAGTTAGATAGCATCACTGACTCAATGGACATGAATCTGAGCAAACTCTGGGAGATTGTGGAGAACAGAGGAGTCTGGTGTGCTGCAACAGTCCATGGGATCACAAAGAGTCAGACATGACATAGTGACTCAACAAAAACAACAGTTGAGTGGAGCTCCAAACTTAAGACATAACTCACATATTCTTTTTCTTCTAGTGATAGGTTTAGGAGAGGGCACATGACATAAACTTGTCTAGAGTTAATATATGAATTGCTGCAAATGCTGGCAAAATGGCTTTTTGTGTGTGTGTAGATTTGAACATGGAAGGTTTAATAACTACTGCAACCACCTTGTGATCACAAAGGGAAATGATTTTCAAATGTAGAGTCAACAAAAAGGCAACAGAATGAAGAGATAGTGGAGAGAACTTCGACAGAGATACAGAAAATATTGTTAGACACCTCTGCCCAACTGTACCTTTGGTGGCACCTTTGACTCTTCGGTTAACATAAGCTGACACGTTCTGCTTTTTAATTTAAGCCAGTTTACATCAGATATTCTTTTGCTTGCAACCAAGTGATATAACTTATTCTGCAAAGTGCATGTTAAAATAAGTTAATTTTGTTCTATACTCATGGCCAAAGCCGTTTCTAGTTGTTATTTTTTTTACTCAGTTAATCAAGAAATGGTTTTTCCAGTAGTCATGTATAAATGTGAGAGTTGGACTATAAAGAAAGCTGAGAGCTGAAGAATTGATGCTTTTGAACTGTGGTATTGGAGAAGACTCTTGAGAGTCCCTTGGACTGCAAGGAAATCTAACCAGTCCATCCTAAAGGAAATCAGTCCTGAATATTCATTGGAAGGACTGATGTTGAAGCTGAAACTCCAGTACTTTGGCCACCTGATGCAAAGAGCTGACTCATTGGAAAAGACCCTGATGCTGGGAAAGATTGAAGGCAGGAGGAGAAGGGGACAATAGAGGATGAGATGGTTGGATGGCATCACTGACTCAACGGACATGAGTCTGAGTGAACTCTGGGAGTTGGTGATGGACAGGGAGGCCTGGTGTGCTGCAGTCCATGGGGTTGCAAAGAGTCAGACACGACTGAGCCACTGAATTGAACTGACTGAATCAAGAAATACCTAATAGGCTCTTGTTATATGGTGAGATGTCACAAAGTTTAAGCAAGTTCCTTGTCCTACAGTTCAATTGGAATTCATCATCTCTGTATTTTTCCTCTCACAAGGAATACATCTCCTTTACTCAGATAAGTTTTGATCCAACAACGAGATCCTTTGAACTGTTCTTGGTTCTAAGCCTACCTTCCTCTACTCTGACCTGCTGGTGGTAGGGCTCTGATTCAGCAAACCTCCTTTACCAGCCTTCTTTGCCTGCTGACTTCCTGTTTAATAAATGGGAAGCCTTAGGGACTGGAATGTGGGAAGGGGAGAATTTCTTCCTATTTCTAGTTCCTGAATGTGTCGTAGCAGTAGACAGCAGAAAGGGAACTGTTCTCTGCAGTTCTAATATCTGGATTTCCTTGGTATCACTTTTTACTCTTTCTGCCTTCTAATATTTTTATAACCAATTCCTTATATTAAATACACTGTTTTTCTGACTGAACCCTGGATGATACAGTATTTGATACTAGGAGTGGTTTCAGGAAACAGACTTTCAAATCAGGAATCTGGATTCATTTGCTTTGCACTCAGAGCTAAGCTCTTCACCAATGGACGATGGCAAGTGGTAATTTATGGAATGTGATGACATCATGATTTATTGATGACAGATGACATCATCATCTCTTCTTCTCAGGTTTAATGCCACTGGTCAGCTGGCTTTTGGAGATCAAGTAACTGCTGTATGTGATCATTATGGTAGAGAAGATGACTATAAGGAAAGTAAGGTGAGATGGCTACTTCTGATGGTGATATAGTGCTTGCAGGAAAAAAATTACAAGCTCATATCTTTCAACTCAAATCATCTTCAGGGCATCAGAGTGCTCCTAAGGCTGCTCCTCAGAGTATCTCTTATTCCCTCTACATATAGGAGACATACCTAAAACATTCAGACCCAAACTAAGCATCCACAGACTGGCCAAATCTCAAATGTCAAAGTTTAGGCAGTAATTTGGAAGGCATAGGACTCTGAGGAATGGAAACATTTGAGTAGACTTGGATGAAGCTGAGAATCTTGAATCTCTCAAGTATCCTTGAACTTCCTTTGAATAAGCCTCTATTTCCTATTTGATGATACTAGCCTTCCTTTGCTTGAAAACCTGTAATGACTCTATATGGAGCAGTTGCCTTGCATGGAGATCCCTATTCACTTTAAACTCCTTTGCTCCCAACTTTCATGGCCTTCAATCTTTTATTTGGAGTCAGATCCCAGCCTGCTTAGGGAGAGAAGGGCAGTCTTGTTCAGGAGGAAGAGGGTTATACTCCAGAAGAATGACAAGATTTGGTTAAGTTTATATTAGAAGAAACATATCTAATATAATAGAGGGTGGATTCTAAGGTATCAGACCAAGGTGAACAGAACATAACATTGGGTTGGGGCTTAATTTAGGTAGCCCTGATATAATACACATTCCATAGATTTTTGGACTTAATGCTATGGTAAACTGTTACAATAATAGGCCCCAGAGAATCATGCCACTCTGTATATTGTGCCCTTATGTAACCCCTTCCACAAAGGGTTTTGGCATAGCCGTCTGACTTGCTTTGGCCAATGAGACTGGAACAAATGTGATGCGAACAGAAACCTGTAAAGCCCTTGCATGTTGGGGTTTGCCTTCTTTTTTCCTGTTCTGGACCAGCTTCCATGTTGATGAAGCCTGACTAACCTGTGCGAGACACATGGCCCACTAGCAATCAGCAGCAATCCAAGACATGTAAGACCAGCTGAGACCAGCATCTTTCAGCCTATCTGTCAAACTGCCAGACTGACTGCAAACACATGAATGAGCCCAGCTGACATGTAAGGAAGAAGTGCCCCAGTTGAGCCCAACCCCAATTGCTAACCTACAAAATCATAAAAACATATGATAAATATAAGCCACTAAGTTTTGTTATACAGCAAAAGCTAGGTAAAACAAATGTAGTTTGAGCAGCTGGGAGTGGCTCAGTTTGCTTGTCTCAGAAACCTATGTTCAACAATACATTCAATGATATTGACTTGATAGAATTTCTCTGGAATAATGTATAGAAAGGAGTTAATGGCTTAGGGAGATAGGAATAATGGAGTAATTTATCATGTAACCTATGTGTCTTTCCTCACTTTGAAAGGGTCCAAGGGATGTTTCCCTCATTAAAGCATTGAGAAATGCATTAGTGAGGGAGCCCCAGCAATCTTGAATACCTCCAGGGAGCTGTTTTCTGTAGGCCAAAGTTGATGCTGGATAATGCTGCCACTGAGATGGGCTTCCTGATTTCAGTGGAGATGACTGGATCCCAGAGTGGGGGTGGGGGACGGGGGGCAGCGGTGGGTGTCTGGCCTACCAAAACACTACTTGACCCATATGACAGAAATTTGACTTATCACAGTTAAGAGTCAGCTTCTTGCCCGTTCCTAGACCCGACCAGTTCACAGATCTGAAGCTCCTGGTTGAGGAGGAAAATTGGACCCTTAAGAAAGGACTGTGCAACAATGCTGCAAATACTTAGTGGAGGTCTTCCTCCAAGCTATCCCTAAAGGGACATAGTCATTTACTAAGGTGTCTGTGCATTGGGAGAAATGAAAATATCCAAACTTTTCAGGGATTCCAAAATACTGCTCTGAAATCACACTAATCCTGCTGCTGCTGCTAAGTCACTTCAGTCGTGTCCGACTCTGTGTGACCCTATAGACGGCAGCCCACCAGGCTCCCTCGTCCCTGGGATTCTCCAGGCAAGAACACTGGAGTGGGTTGCCATTTCCTTCTCCAATGCATGAAAGTGAAAAGCGAAAGTGAAGTCGCTCAGTCATGTCTGACCCTCAGCGACCCCATGGACTGCAGCCTACCAGGCTCCTCCGTCCATGGGATTTTCCAGACAAGAGTACTGGAGTGGGGTGCCACTAATCCTTAGGAACCCCAAATAACACTGTGATCTAATGGTCAAAATAGGGGCTTAGAGTCATCAGGTGATAAACAAAGTTTGGGTCCAATTCCAGCTTATCATGGATCTGTGACCCATGCATCCATTAAAAATGAGAATTAGGAAGCCTAGTCAGCAACATATTTGTGGATTTACTCATGTGTGCTCAGTCGCTTCAGTCATGTCTGACTCTCTGAGACCCTATGGGGTATAGCCTGCCAGGTTCCTCTGCTCATGGGATTCTCCAGGCAAAAATACTCGAGAGGGTAGCCATGCCCCCCTGAGGGTAATCTCGACCCAGGGACTGAACATCTCTTATGTCTCCTGCATTTGCAGGCAGGTTCTTTACCACTAGCACCACCTGGGAAGCTCATCTGTGAACTTATGTACAACGACAAACTTGAAAAAAGGACAGAAAATGACATGTTAACAACTATACCAAGACGCTGTACAAGTCTGGACAAAGCAACTGCTAACAGCAAAAATGAAAATACTTGTGTTTGGATGATGGCGTCATAGGTGATTTTTGCTTGTTTGGCTTTCTCAAGTCCTCAAACTCTCCCAAATGCTGTTTTTGCTTTCTTTGTAAAAGGGACTTTTTTTTTTTTAATACTTGGAACTCATTTAGCTCTTCTTCTTTGAGGATTACCATTGCACAACTTTCTGGCCAATCATATTAAGGTCATGGTAAGTAAGAACATTGAGTGTAGCCACTCTGTCCAGTGCTGTAATGAGTCTCAGAGCCAGTCATGCATGAGGCATCGCTCACATACAAGATACTGCAGGAATGACAAAATCTCACTCTTTTCCCACCCTCTAGGAGCATATAGCTAAGGGGACGATATAAAATGTGCTCAAATCCTCATGATTCAAAACTGAAAATAGATAACTGTTTCAGAGAGGGACAAAGAAAACACTGCTCCACCCAAAGTAAAGAGAGCTCATATTCAGTAGGGGGAAAAAAAAACCCAGAAAATATTCACTGGCAGAACTGGCATCTAAAGAAAGCATAGGGTTTTGTGAAGGCAAATCGAGGCCCCAGAAAAGAGGTGTTCTGGGTGCAGGGGACAGCACAAGGCATACTGGAGGACTGAAGAGCCCCTTGACTTAGCTGGGGAATGCGGCATGTATAGGAGAGCCTGGGGACAAAACCCCTTGGCTGGAAATCCTTGGAAGCTCACTTCTCCCTTAGGGTTAGGATTTAGGAGAAATATCCTGCAGACAGACTAGCTTAATAGTGTCCAGACATTGCCCATTTAGCAAACAGTAGTGGCTGGTACATAGGGGGATTACCAGTGGTACTTGTCATTTAACAGGTACTTACCATGTGCTGTACATGCTAAGTGCCTGATAAAGGAAGATGCTAACTGTCTTTTTTATATTACAGCTGGGCCTTCATATTGAGTTTCCACATCCAACTAAGGATTGAAAATACTAGAAAAGAATTGCAGAAAATTCCAAAAAGCAAAACCTAAATATGCTCTTCAACTATTACACAGCATTTATATTGTAGTTACAACTATTTTACTTAAGCACTTACACTGATTGGGTCTTATAAGTAATCTGCAGATGATTTAAAGTATATGGGAGAACATGAATAGATTACACAAAAATATGGCACCATTTTGTATAAGGGACTTGAGCATCCACAGATTTGGTATCCGAGGGGGTCCTGGAGCCAGTTCCCTGAGATACCAAGGGAGGATTGTATTCATCTTTTAGATAAGGAAACTGATGCTTAGAGATCAGATGATATGTACAAAGTTGTGTAATTCATATACAGTTGAGGTGGGGTTGGAATCTCTGACATCAGAGCCTGTCTTCTACTTCCTGTAGTGCCTCTTTGGAAACAGTAAGAGTGAAATCAATTCTAGACCAGGAAAAAGGACTACAGGGTGTATGTAACCAGTAAAGGACACATGGTGGGGTGTAATGAATATGGTTTCATTGTTCTAGTTCTATCCTTTCCAAGCTAACCAGGCAGCCTTAACCAAATTTCTTAACCTCTCTGTGCCTCAGTTTCCTTATCTTTAAAATGGAGACATGAATAGTGCCTTTCTTAGAGGGTTTTGAGAGAATTCATTTTAATAATATGTATAAAATGCTAGACAACATCAGGTGGGAAGTACTTGGTAAATGTTAATCATTATGGTTGTTAGGCTGTACTGTAGAACATTTCTCACACTAGGACACAATGCTTAGTGCTCTTCTTCCCCAAAGAACCCTGAATTTTGGGATACTGGAGCTAGGGAGCCCTGTCCCAATTTGGTGTTTAAGAAAATAACCCTGATCTAGGACTAAAGATGATGGTATTTTGACAGAAGCCATTATTCCACCAGGTTCCTACAGAGTTAAATATTACCACCCAAGGATGCAGCATGCCAATCACGTATCAGTGGAGATGTGCAGCCCACATGGACAGACCTGCTTCCTCGGGGAGAAGGTCCTGTCTGCCTGCTCTGACCTCTGCACGATTAGGAGGTGCTTCCTTCCCCAGCAGGGGCCCCAGACCAACACATGGGACCTGGGAGACAGCTGTGGGACCCTGCCCTTCTAAAGAGGCATTTGAGTGTGCTGCAAAGGCTTTTAAACCTATGGGAGCCAATTGGCCTTATGGAACATTAAACTTACTGATCTGGATGGTCCCTGAGGAAACCACTTAGCCAAAAGCAGAACATCTGGAACATTTTGAAGAACTGAGTTTTATTCTTCAATGGCATTCTTTGATTTTCAACAGAAGAAACTGAGATATTACATAATTGTCTATTATCCACTTTCACCCCCCTTCATTCTCATCAACCTAAAATTATTCTTTGTCTGTGCATCAGTTAAAAGAGTTTGCTTGAAGCACATTCATCATCTGTTATACTTGATAATGTTTACATTTGGATAGTTTATAGGTCAGCTAATGCCTTGAATGTACTAGCACAAAGACCAAATTGAACATGATCAGCCTGATGGACCACATCCAGTTACCCTCCTCCTTGACACATGATAATGGAGTCCCACAGGTTTTCTAGTACTGACCATCAGAGGTCATGGCTAGTGACCATCACTCTATCACAGACCTGGAAACTGAGCTACTGAAAGGTTAAGTTTAAAGTCAAAGAGAAGACTAGGAAAGGACCCTTAGTTTGGTGCTTTGACCATTATAGCTACTCATCTGAAATTTTTGCAGAAATAGCATATTAGTATGACAAAACTTAAAATGTGTATGATTGGCTTCTGACGTTAAGAAGACAGGATTTTTTGAAGGGAAGATGTAGTTTGCTTTTGCTTTTAAAATACCATTCAACACAGTTCCATTACAAGTTAAAATCAATGCTTTGTGATTTAGATCTCAGAAAAATACTCAATGGCTTTTCTCCACAATCTGTAGTTGACCACTCTGTGTACTTCAATGCTTTAACATTTCATTAAAACAACACAGATGTTTTCTAGCTTCCTGTAAACCATAAAACATGTCAATTATGGCTTGACTTTGTATAAAGTCCTGTCTGTGAACTCACAGTCTCAATAGGCTTGTTCAGTATCCAGAGGAAACTACACATAAAAATAACTCCACTGGCAATCTTCTGTCCATTTCTGTAACTGGAAACTTCTACTTGTCTCTGCTTCTGGAAACCACTTTGGAAACTTAAGGAGAAATAATTCCCTCTGTTTCCAGTCTGGAAGAAAAAAGAGCCAGAGGACCCTCAAGGGGGTCCAGGATCCACTGTGGTTGTTTTCTAAAGTGCAGTAGTGTGTGCGTGGAGCCACGGGCTGTGGGGGAGAGAGCCCAGGTCAGTGGAGGGGCAGTCGCCTGACTTTCCGTTACACGGTGGTGGGTGCTGCCTAGTCGTGCTGCAGTCTCCAGAATAAAGTGCTGATTTATACAAAGACAATTGAAAAGTACAAACAACAAGCTCTGCAGGCCAGGGGATTCTTGTTCAGAGTCTAGAAGTTTCTTGAGGATGTCCTATCAGGTCACCCCAGCTCCTGAGACCACAGGTTCAAATCTGGAGAGAAAAGTTCACAAACAGAAAAATCATTTTTCTGACTGGAAAATACACAAACTCTCAAAGTCTGATTGGAGTGAGAAAATTGGAGTTAAAAACAAACAAAAAAAAAGCTCAAAGGCAGCAGGGCTTAAAGCTTTCTTTTCACCCCCTCGACAATTTGCCCTAGTCCAAATCTTTAGTTTCTCTCCCCAGGCTGATGGCAAGAAGCTCTCTCCTCTGTTCTCTGAGCTGCAGGCAGCTGAGAAATACTGGAGCAAAGTTCAAGGGGCTTACCTATTCAGACCTTTCATTGTGTCAGATATTTCTGTTTATTCCTGGAGATGCATTTTCCTCCACCCTGCTCAGCTTGTGCACGTCCTAGGACTGCATCACTAGCCTCTCTTTCCTCTGGTTTCCATTCCATTTTTCCCCTCAAGTATCAGAGAGAGAGGAGATTGCATGGGATAGGAGAGTAAGGTTGGGAGATCTCTTCCTCAGTCACCTACTGGACAGGCTGCAGGTCCGTTTTATCCCTCTCTTAAAGCCTACAGCTCTGTGGTCTGCCCTTTCCTCCTGCAGTTCTCACCAGGCTTCTGAAACTGCTCCCTTCCCTTTCCCCTTCAGTCTGAGGATGCTGGGCCCCCTGAGACTAGCAAGAGCAGGGACCAGTGTCCATCTGTATCCTCTATCATATCCTTTTATAATGAATTGATAAAACATGTAAACTATTTTCCTGAGCCCTGTGAACAGCTCTAGCAAATTAGTTGAACCCAAGGACCTCAGATTTATAGCTGATTGGTCAGAAGTACAGGTGACAGCCTGAACGTGTGACTGGCATCTGAAGTGGAGGGGGAACACTCTTGGGAACTGAGCCCTTAACCTGTGGAATCTCACACTATCACCAGTTAGTGTCAGAATTGAGTTACATTGTAGGACACTCACCTTGTGATGCAGAGAATGGCTTGATGTGGGGAAAACTTCCACACATCTGGTGTCAGATATGCTTGAGTTTGATAGTAGTATGAGAGTAAAAGAGGAATATAGGAGGACAACTCAAAATTTTTCCTACTCAGAATATATATGTGTATATATATAAAGGGTTATAAGAGAAAAGAAGAAAAAAAATTAGAATCATTGGCATAGGAAAAAGAAAAGGAGACATGTCCATGTTGCTATAATAGAATGCCAAAGCTGTGGTTGGTTCTCTGATGGAAGTTCTTAGAGGAAAGACAAGAGAATCAAGTAAACAAAGCAAAACAAAATGAAGATATTGGACCAACTACTATATAGGTATATATAGAAAGCTGGCCTCATATTTTAATATAAGGTATATAGAAATATAGAGAGGTATACAGAAGTATACAGAAAGAGGTATACAGAGGTATTTAGAAAGCTGGCCTCTTATATTTTAATCTTAACCTAAACTATGGCAATGAGAGCAGTTTTTTGAGTGCCTCATCTCTAATACTTCATTGTAAGACTCTTAGATGACTAATGTGCTTAAGTTATTTTCAAAATTCTCCCGTGGCCTACCTGACACAGAGTCTTGCAAATAAAAACACAATACATGTTTGAGAGTGAATGGATAAATAAATAGTGTTATACTGGGGATCACAAGATCTTTCAATTTTTTTGTCATTATTTCATCAATTGTCACTTAACATGCCTTAAATTCAATCTCATGATCTCTAAAGTAGAGAAGTCAGGCTGCTTTATTAGGTCTGGAAGCTCTAATAAAGTATGACTTGGATGACTAGAATAACTTTTTTCTTAAGGAAGCATAACACATATCTGGCCATAGCAAACACCCTCTTCCAACAACACAAGAGAAGACTCTACACATGGACATCACCAGATGGTCAAAACTGAAATCAGATTGATTATATTCTTTGCAGCCAAAGATGGAGACACTATATACAGTCATCAGAAGAACAAGACTGGGAGCTGACTGTGGCTCAAATCATGAACTCGTTATTGCCAAATACAGACTTAAATTGAAAAAAGCAGGGAAAACCACTAGACTTTTATGTATGCCGTATATCAAACCCCTTATGATTATACAGTGGAAGTGACAGATATATTCAAGGGATTAGATCTGATAGAGTGCCTGAATAACTTTGGATGGAGGTTCATGACATGGTACAGGAGGCAGTTATCAAGACCATCTCCAAGAAAAAGCAATGCAAAAAGACAAAATGACTGTCTGATGAGGCCTTACAAATAGCTGTGAAAAGAAGAGAAGCTAAAGGCAAAGGAGAAAAGGAAAGATATACCCATTTGAATAGAGTTCCAAAGAATAGCAAGGAGAGATAAGCAAGCCTTCCTTAGTGATCAATGCAAAGAAATAGAGGAAAACAACAGAATGGAAAAGACTAGAGATCTTTTCAAGAAAATTAGAGATATCAAGGGAACACTTCATGCAAAGATGGGCTCAATAAAGGACAGAAATGGTATGGACCTAACAGAAGCACACACTACTAAGAGGAGGTGCAAGAATACACAGAATGACCCAGATAATCACAATGGTGTGATCACTCACCTAGAGCCAGGCATCCTTGAATGTGAAGTCAAGTGGGCCTTAGGAAGCATCACTACAAACAAAGCTAGTGGAGGTGATGGAATTCCAGTTGAGCAACTTCAAATCCTAAAAGATGATGTTGTGAAAGTGCTGCACTCAACATGCCAGCAAATTTGGAAAACTCAGCAGTGGCCATGGGACTGGAAAAGGTCAATTTTCATTCCAGTCCCAAAGAAAGGCAATGCAAAAAAATGCTCAGACTAATGTACAATTGCACTCATTTCACACACTACCACAGAGAAGGCAATGGCACCCCACTCCAGTACTCTTGCCTGGAAAATCCCATGGATGGAGGAGCCTGGTAGGCTGCAGTCCATGGGATCGCTAAGAGTCAGACATGACTGAGCGACTTCGCTTTCACTTTTCACTTTCATGCATTGGAGAAGGAAATGGCAACCCACTCCAGTGTTCTTGCTTGGAGAATCCCAGGGATGGGGGAGCCTGGTGGGCTGCCTTCTATGGGGTCACACAGAGTTGGACACGAATGAAGTGACTTAGCAGCAGCAGCAGCACACACTACCAAAGTAATGCTCAAAACTCTCCAAGCCAGGCTTCAACAGTACGTGAACCGTGAACTTGCAGATGTTCAAGCTGGATTTACAAAAGGCAGAGGAACCAAAGATCAAATTGCCAAGATATGTTGGATCATCGAAAAAGGGAGAGAGTTCCAGAAAAACATCTACTTCTGCTTTATCAACTATGCCAAAGCCTAATCACAACAAACTGTAGAAAATTCTTCAAGAGATGGGAATACCAGACCACCTTACCTGCCTCCTGAGAAATTTGCATGCAGGTCAAGAAATAACAGTTAGAACTGGACATGGAACAATAGAGTGGTTCCAAATCAGAAAGGAGTACATCAACGGTGTATAATGTTACCCTGCTTATTTAACTTATATGCAGAGTACATTATGAGAAATGCTGGACTGGATGAAGCACAAGCTGGAATCAAGACTGCCAGGAGAAGTATCAATAACCTCAGATTTGGAGATGACACCACACTTATGGCAGAAAGCAAAGAAGAACTAAAGTGCCTCTTGATGAAAGTGAAAGAGTGAAAAAATTGGCTTAAAACTCAACATTCAGAAAACTAAGATCATGGCATCTGATCCCATCACTTCATGGCAAATAGATGAAGAATCAATGGAAACAGTGAGACTCTTTATTTTCTTGGGCTCCAACATCGCTGCAGATGGTGACTGCAATCATGAAATTAAAATACGCTTGCTCCTTGCAAGAGAAGTTATGACCAACCTAGACAGTATATTAAAAAGCAGAGACATTACTTTGCCAACAAAGGTCCATCTAGTCAAAGCTTTGGTTTTTCCAGTAATCATGTATGGAAGTGAGAGTTGAACCAAAAAGAAAGCTGATAGCCGAAGAATTGATGTTTTTGAACTGTGCTGTTGGAGAAGACTCTTGAGAGTCCCTTTGACAGCAAGGAGGTCCAACCAGTCCATCCTAAAGGAAATCAGTCCTGAATATTCATTGGACGGACTGATGCTGAAGCTGAAGCTCCAATACTTTGGCCACCTGAGGCGAAGAACTGACTCATCGGAAAAGACCCTGATGCTGGGAAAGATGGAAGGCAGGAGGAGAAGGGGAAAACAGAGGATGAGATGGTTGGATGGCATCACTGACTCAATGGACATGATTTTAAGGAAGCTCCAGGAATTGGCGATGGACAGGGAGGCCTGGTGTGCTGCAGTCCATGGGATCGCAAAAGTCGGACGCAACTGAGTGACTGAACTGAACTGAACTGAATTGATACATATCTATGGTATCAGAATTCAGTTCTAGTTGACCAGCCATATCCGATTCTTTGCAACCCCATTGACTGTAGCACGCCAGGCTTCCCTGTGGGTCAACAACTCCCAGAGTTTCCTCAAACTCATGCCCATTGAGTCAGTGATGCCATCCAACCATCTCATTCTGTTTTCCCCTTCTCCTCCTGCCTTCCATCTTTCCCAGCATCAGGGTCTTTTCAAATGAGTCAGTTCTTTGCCTCAAGTGACCAAAGTATTGGAGCTTCAGCTTCAGCATCAGTCCATCCGATGAATATTCAGGACTGATTTTCTTTAGGATGGACTGGTTTGATCTCCTTGCTGTCAAAGGGACTCTCAAGAGTCTTCTCCAACACCACAGTCCAAAAGCATTAATTCTTTGGCACTCAGCTTTCTTTATGGTCCAACTCTGACATTCACACATGACTACTGGAAAAACCATAGCTTTGACTAGACGGACCTTTGTTGGAAAAGTAATGTCTCTGCTTTTTAATACGATGTCTAGGAATCAGAATCCACTCCTAAATTTATACTGGTTGAAAGCTTGTTTGCCTGCATAACAACAAGAAGCCAGGGGCCTGAATAGCCCCACAAGTGAGTCAAGTTAGCTGCAAGGAGAACTTCCACAAATGGAAAGGGTAGTGTACCACAGAAAAGGATCCAGGAATTCTGGACTAGGAGTTCCATCATAAAGTTATAACATAACCTGGTGCAAGTTACCTTGTCTGTTACATCCCTGCAGTATGTGTCCACTCGTTCTCAGTTGCCTGAGCTAGGAATCTGTGAGAGGCAGCTAAGACACTGATACATGTCCTTGAAAGGGAGTAAAAGCGTTTCCCTCCCAAAAGTTGAAGAGGATCCTAGGAAGAACCCTACATAATGCATTTGACTACTGAGATATAGAGAGATGAGTGCGGGATGGTTAACAGGGCTTAAAAAACTCCTTTCTTCATCTAACAGGCACCCCTGGGTACTTAAAACAGTGACACATTGGGGAATTTAAAAATGTACTAAAGTACAAACAGAATTCAGGAAACATGAAGAAAATA
Source organism: Bos mutus (assembly GCF_027580195.1). NCBI lineage: Eukaryota > Metazoa > Chordata > Mammalia > Artiodactyla > Bovidae > Bos > Bos mutus. Next base: position 73,107,324 of record NC_091624.1, on the reverse strand, counting down.
ATATGAGGTTCCATCACACAATGACAATTATTATGGACATTTTTTATGATTATGAGCAGTTTAATGTTTTTTATTGGCATTTTAATGTCTTCATTTTGGGGGGAGAAAGCAGGTATGGTGGGTATATTAAATACTTTCTTTAAATAGAGAACTAATTATATGATGAATATATTCTTATGCTTTATCCTTTTTTCTTTTTTATATAGAAAGCATTTTTCCTCAGAAACAGAATGTTAAATGGTAACATATGGTCTATTGTTTCCCTGTTGTATCAGTCAGGATAGCCTAGATTATGCTGCAGTAACAAACAACTCTTAAATCTCAATATAATAAATAAAGGTTTATTCTTGCTCATGCTCCATGCCCACCGACGGTCAGCCAGGCGCCCTGTTATTTGTTGTTACTCAGAAGCCCAGGCTGATGTAGAAATCACTACCTTGAATGTTGCAGATGAAAACAGAAAATACAGCAAAGCACAGGCTAGCTATTATATATTCTACCCCAAAGTAACAGACATCACTTATGCTTACATTTAGTTGATCACAGCAAGTCATATGACCACACTTATGACCTAATTAATCACAGAGAAGTGCAATCCTATTGTGTACACAAGAGCAAGAGATCTAGAATTGTGTGAAATAACACTAATGACTACCACATTCATCATGGAGAAGGATGGGAAAGAGCCATCTCCTTGGCTACATTTAGTTTTATATGAGTTTTTAATTTTATAATATTAAGGTTAAGGCCTTGAAGGCCCGTCTTGGGTGATTGAGAAGTCTGGATTTTCACAATAACAGGAACAGGCACTACCTTTCCCAGAGCTCCCTAGAAAGTTAGGGGTAGAAACATGGAGTGGAAAACCCAGCCCAGAGCAGCTGTTAATTGAATTACTGAGCCCTTCTGGGCACTCTCACAGTAATCAGGCCTCACTTCAGTCACTGGTCAGTGAGGCAAAACCAGCAAGCTCTTCCTTTCTTAGGTGGGAAGCAAGAGTAGTTATTTGAATAAGAGTCTTGCCAGAAGTATGTGTGACACATATCTCAATGTTCACAGTAGCACTATTTACAACAGCCAAACATGGAAACAACCTAAGTGTCCATTAATAGATGAATGGATTAAGAAGATATAGTGTATGTGAGTGTGTGTATACACACACACAATGGAATATTAGCCATAAAAAGAATGAAATATTGCCATTTGCAGCAACATGGAGGGACCCAGAGAATATTATACTTAACAAAGTAAGTCAAAGAAAGACAAATATCTTATTTGTCTTATTCCACTTACATGTGGAATCCAAAAAAAAAAAAAAAATACAAATGAACTTATTTACAAGACAGACTTACAGACATAGAAAACAAACATGATTACCAAAGGGGCAGGAACGAGGTTTAAGTTAAGAGTATGGGATGAAGAAATACTACCATATATAAAATAAACAACAAGGATTTACTGCACAGCACAGGGAACTATATTCAGTGTCTTATAATAACCTGTAATGGAGAAATATCAATAACCTCAGATATGCAGATGATACCACCCTTATGGCAGAAAGTGAAGAGGAACTAAAAAGTCTCTTGATGAAAGTGAAAGAGGAGAGTGAAAAAGTTGGCTTAAAGCTCAACATTCAGAAAACGAAGATCATGGCATCTGGTCCCATCACTTCATGGCAAATAGATGGGGAAACAGTGGAAACAGTGTCAGACTTTTATTTTTTGGGGCTCCAAAATCACTGCAGATGGTGATTGCAGCCATGAAATTAAAAGATGCTTACTCCTTGGAAGGAAAGTTATGACCAACCTAGATAGCATATTCAAAAGCAGAGATATTACTTTGCCAACAAAGGTCTGTCTAGTCGAGGCTATGGTTTTTCCTGTGGTCAAGTATGGATGTGAGAGTTGGACTGTGAAGAAAGCTGAGCGCCGAAGAATTGATGCTTTTGAACTGTGGTGTTGGAGAAGACTCTTGAGAGTCCCTTGGACGGCAAGGAGATCCAACCAATCCATTCTGAAGGAGATCAGCCCTGGGATTTCTTTGGAAGGAATGATGCTAAAGCTGAAACTCCAGTACTTTGGCCACCTCATGCGAAGAGTTGACTCATTGGGAAAGACTCTGATGCTGGGAGGGATTGGGGGCAGGAGGAGAAGGGGATGACAGAGGATGAGATGGCTGGATGATCACCAACTCGATGGACATGAGTTTGGGTAAACTCCGGGAGTTGGTGATGGACAGGGAGGCCTGGCGTGCTGCAATTCATGGGGTTGCAAAGAGTCAGACATGACTGAGCAACTGAACTGGACTGATAATGGAAAATAATCTAAAAAACTATATATGTATTATTGAATCATTTTGTTGTACAACTGAAACTAGCACAATACTGTAAATCAACTATACTTCAATAAGAATTAAAATTAAAGAAATGAAATGAAATATGTCCAAAGAACATGGTCAGAGCAAGTCCCAAGACTTCATCTTCTGAAATGATAATGAGTAAGAATATGAAGGCCCAGGATTGCTCCTGGAAAGCCGAGAACCTAACACTGTCCCCCAGTGGTGGTTTTTGGGGGTGAGGCAGAGCTAGGGTAGCAGAGACTGTGTCGGAGAGTGAGAGGCTAGCTTGGCCTAAGAACTTCCGGTGGGCTCTGGCCTCAGACTTCATGAAGCTGACATAGGAGTGGGGGTGACATTGTATCACTTAGCTCAGGAAGAAGTATTTGGTTGACCAAGAAGTTCGTTCAGGTTTTTCCATATCTTACAAAAAACCCTGAAGGAACTTTTTGACCAACCCATTACATTTAGTGTGGAAGGAAGTGTAAAGCCTGGGAGTACCTCTAGGTCAGAAGACAGCAAACTTTTTCTGTAAAGGGCCAGATTATAAAAAATTTAGATTTGTATGGGCTATATGGTCTCTGTTGCAATTACTCAACTCTACCATAAGAAGCAGAGGAACGGATGGGAAATTAGGGGAGGGACAATATGAAAACGGAAAGCATGATTAAGTTTTAATAAAAATTTTGTTTACAAAAACAGGTGGGGATTTGACCCCCTGACCATGGTTTGCCTACTCTTATTTTTTTATCAATACACACCAGTGGGTAGGAGAGTGTTAACTGTGGTTGATTCTCATTAATAGGTGCCTACTAAAGTATGACAAATGTTCTAGAAATCATTATAAGTTGTTCTTTTTTGAATTGGCAAACTCAACTAAAATTAAACAAGATTTTTTAGTAGCAAGCTTAATTTGGTCAAAATCAGTCACTTTCTTTTAAACTGATCATAGAATAAGCTAAAAGAAGTGTAGAAAAACAGCTAATAAAGCAGACAAAACCAAATACCCAATAGTTTTATTAACAGTAATATCTCACTTCATTTCATTGACTAAGTAGATATAAAACATGTACACTTAGAAGAAGCCAGGAAATAATGCTGTGACCATGCACTTAAGAGAGGTATAGACTGTGTGTACAATGCAGAGGGAAAAACAAAGAGGGCCGAGCTGCAGAGAGTCTTACAGACTAAGAGAGGGAGGACAGTTTAATGCATAGGCATGGGCTCTGTACTGGCATACTTCGGTCTATTTTCTGGCCCATGCATTCACTAGTCATATGACCTTGCACAAGTATCTCCTCATCTCTGAGACTGGAGATGGTGGGAGGAAGTATATAGGGCTACTGTGAAAATTAAATGTACCTCTAGAGTGTTTAGAACAGTGGTCTGGCATTAAAACAATAATAATGCTAACTTATTATTCTATACTAAGGCAGATCCTACAAGAAGTTTGAGTTTGAGTCAGCAAGAAGGAATGAAGAGGGCATTCCAGGCAGGAGACACAACATGAACAAAGGCGCAAAGGTAGGAATGAGCATGACTTGGGGACAGGAAAGGGAGAAGGATGGCCTGAAAAGCCATGCAAAAGAGCTCAAATCTAGTCAAGAGACAGAAGACTGGCCTGATGATGAAAACAGCGTAGGGGTGTGCTGCTCCACTCAAGGGGACTTCCCAAAGCTATCTATACATAGTATACATATCTATCTATAGTTCTCACTGGGTGTTGGCAATGAAACAAGATATTAGTTAAGTCAAGTCCAGCTCTTATAATTTGTCCATTTTACTGAGAAGTAAAAGTTATTTTTTCAAAAAACTTGTTTGATTTTATCAAGTAATTTCTTGGCTACAAGTTTTTTTTTTTTTTTTACCCCCTCTAGATCTACTCAGATATTCATTACTTCAAAATATACAAAGTGGTAGATTCTGAAGTCACAGATGCCCTTTTGTTACTGAATGGTTGACAGGCAGGGAGTTGAGGGAAAAACATCTTGCTGAAATAAACAAAAACCCCTAAATAGTCTACATGCAAATCTGGAGTGCCAGCTGCATGGATGAGCGGGTATTAGACAAAGCCCTGGTCATTTGGAAAACTCGAGTGACCAGAAAATACATGGCCACATACTTGTATTTTCAAAGGCTCTAGGAAGTCTGGCAAACTGACTTACTCCAGGCAAGAATGTCCCCCTCATTTCTTGATGCCTGTGATGGTTTATTTTATGTTAATTTGGCTAGACTGCTGTGCCCAGCTATTTGGTGAAATGTTAGTCTAGATGTTGCTCTGAAGGTATGTTGTATAACAGATGTAATTAACATTTATTTCCATCAGCTGACTTTAAATAAAGTAGATTACCTTCCATAATATGGGTGGGCTTCATTCAATCAGTTGAAGACCTTAACAGCAATCAGAGAAGGAGGAATTCTGCCTCAAGATTGTAATATAAAAAATTCTACCCGAGTTCCCAACCTGCCAGCCCTACAGATTTCATACTTTTCAGGCTAAGAATCTGCCTGTAATGCAGGAATCATGGGTTTGATCTTTGGGTTGGGCAGATTCCCTGGAGAAAGAAATGGCAACTCACTCCAGTGTTCTTGCCTGGGAAATCCCATGGACAGAGGAGCCTGGCAGGCTACTTACTGTCCACGGGATCACAGAAGAGTTGGATGTGACTTAGTGACTAAACAACAAGTAGTTCTGTGGTTCTGTTCTTCCGGAGAAGCATGAAGTGCCCCCCTCATCCCCAGCAACACATTTCAAGTTTTCTTGGCTGTCCAAACACTTGGCCCCAGAGCTATTCTCTTTCCATCCCTCAAATTAGTATTTCCATGTCCTGTTCCCTCTTCTTCCCAGGGGATATTATTCCAAATGTTAAATCAGTTCTCAATAAAGAGTTAATAACTGATGAGCAACTTTTTAGGGAAGAACTTAAAAAAAAAGCATCTACTGAAAATCTAACACATTTGTATCTGCTTTGACAAAACCATAATACATTATACTAAATAAAAATAATTTTTCCTTTAGTACTTTGCTAATGATCATCAACCAAGTTCTATATTTTATGCAGCTCTAAACATGATTAGAAAGACTTCAATCAATCTGAAAATAACTTTGAATGCAATCAAAACAAGTACTAATAGACCATAAAATAATGTCATGTACGTATGTACATGATAAAGATGAACAGAAATACAGATAAACACAGTTTTTTTTAAAAAATGAAAAACATCCCCTCCACATTTGTCATTAAATGGCCAAGGCCCTCAACTCTTCCCACCCTGTACCCAAGGCAGACATTATTCATCCTTCTATCACCACAATTTGCACCTTGAAACGGTCTCCCAAACTATCCTCATCTCTGCTCCAGGCATTCCCTGCACCTGACATGAGGCTTGTTTGCCCTCCTGGACTTGATTTAACTTTCTCAATTTACAGATGACAAAACTGAAGCACAGAGAAGAGGCAGATCTTACCTAAGATTATGTAGCTAGATCACAGAAAAATTTAAATCTAAATTGTCTTGAATTTTAATTGTGACCTCTTTAAATAGATATTTCAGGTATAAAATAAAGAGAATAATGTAATGAACATCCATATATCCACTACTCAGTTCAGGAGGTTAAATTTGATGTTTACCATTTCCATGCTATTTTTGTACTTCTTTTGTACTTTGTACATATGACTGTTTCCCATATACACTACTTAAGGTTGTTTGCATGTTTCTGAACTTTCTGTCATTGGTAATATGCTATCTATGCCTTTCTGCATCTATCTTTCCTCTCAAAATTATATTGTTCAGATTTATTCATCTCAAAAATACATCTGGTTTTGGTGCTTTCATTTTAATTATTGTCTAGTCTTCTTATTCATCTTTTCTCTTTTTGATTCATATTTGATTATTTCTAATTTGTCGCTGTTATAGGTAATAGTACCAGGCACATTCCTATCTGTATCTTCTATATATATATAGAACTAAGATACCAGTTCTATATATAGAACTGGTCCTGACCTCTTACTACTCTCAGGTAAGTGTCAAGGAGGAGTGAGGGAGGAAGAGGAGAAGCATCACTTTCACCTCCCTGACTCTTCCTTCCTCCAGGTTAAAAGGTAGAGAGTGTGAGTAAATAATTGTGGAGGGGCAGTGGGTTGGGCAGGGGATGGAGAAAATGAATCCCATTTCTTTAATTTGCCTTTTGATCAAGATAGTTACTTTATTTTGAATTTCAGACAACCATTAAAAGAGAGTGTGAGATTTCTCTGTTTATAAAGGAGCTCTACTGGTTAAAAATGACTGTGACACCCTCACTGTATAACTGCAATATTCAGACCATGCGGCAGGTCACAGGAGAGACATTTAGGTTGGCAGCAAGCTGTTGAGTAATCAGTTCCTCAAATAGGTGTTTCTGCCTTCATTACTCAGATTCTAAACTCTTCCCTTACAATATTATGTTTCTAGGAAAAGATTTGAAAACTGATCGACAGGCTCAATTAACCTACAGGCATGTTTTGTTTAGTTTGTTTGCTATTTGAAATACTTTCAGCTAGCATTTAATAATTAAGATATTTTATATATAAATCCGGATTTCTTCTCTGGCAATGTAAGGCTAGTGCTAAACTGACAGGGAAAATGCTCTCCAATTTGTCAAAATCCCTCCCCTCCCCACTCCCTATTTGGTTAGGGACAGTTTTTACTCATTTCATCACTGGCCCAATAGGCATCTGAGTTTATTACTTCTGTGCTCAAGTTTTGCACTATTTCTTCCTTATGCTGAGCAGCTGAAGGAATCACTTATTCAAACATTTTGACCTCATGAAATTCAGCAAATATTGGGCCTCTTTCATGGGAACTCACCTGGAGGCCAAGGAGATCAATTTATAGGAATACAGGATTTTTGTTTCCCAAGAAACAAATGTTTGTATCAGAACTTGCAGTGTTGATCTGAAAGTTGTCTCATGATTCAGAAAAGCTCAGGCAATGGGATGTCAAGCACAGCCAGCTTAGGCTGCATTTCTTCTCTGGCACTGGGTCCAGGAATGAGTCTATAGCAAAAGGATATATTTTCAAGAATCTCTTTCAGGGAAGTGGTGGAGACAGGGAGGGTGCAGGAGCCTCTTTTCATTTCATTCTTTTAAGTCATATTTTGTGCTTATGAACTGCCATGTGTGATAGATAAGCCAAATGCAGACCCTGGTATTTGAAGGTTTTCTAGGGTTATTTTCATAATCAGTGTCCCTGGAATCTGGGGAATATATTCAAAAGAATTCAAAAATAAACACTTCTTAATATTCTGAGCAGCTGATAATACATAGTTATTTAGAAATGTCTACGAATTGCCTATCATTATTGTGGTAAACTCATAACGTCATGTGTGATACCATATGATCCCTAGATTTCAGGCAAAGGAAGCTTTCCCAAGAGAGCCAGAAATACCCATTTTACTATGTGACCTAGAGCCGTGGATCTCCAACAGATCACTTCCCCAGTGTCTATGCTTTCCATCCTATGAAGCTAAATGGTTTCAGCAACCCCGCCTCTCCTGACCTCTAGATCACATCCTCTCTCTTCCACAAATTCCAGCTCCAAGCCTTTCAATCTCATGAAGAGACTTCTACATCTCCAGAAATACCCTTAACCCACAACCCACAGTGACTTAACGACTACTGCAAAAATCCCAGCTGCTGACTGTGTCACAGTAAACTATCTTCCTTTTGCTGTTAAATTTAACCATGTTTCTAATTTGAGCCCAGATGTGCCGTGCATTATCTTCTAGGAGTGCTTAGGAATATAAACAGACTAAAGGCTACATAGTTGTTCTGTGGCTATTCAACTGACACCATCTTTATTTTCCGAGAAAGGTATGGAACAATGCAGGATTGCAAGAGAAACTAAATGCCACTTATCAGGAAGATTCTGCCCAGGCTATTTGCCCTTGGTGCCACAAAGCAGAGGTTTTATTTCTTAATTTAATCTGGGAGAGAAGAGAAGGTGAAAAAGAAAAGAAAAATCATGATTACTCACAGCTCTGTCCACTTCTCTCCTTACCATGGTGGCAGATCTTTTTGTTGAATCTGAAAAAGAAAAATTCCAGGGGTGGGTTAAGATTAACAAGGAAACTGTTCTGTTTATAGGTGAAATAATGGCAGAACAAAAAGTAAATCCAAATAAATCCACATAGAGAAGCATAAATTTCCACCGTGGTTTGAGACCTCAGGCTGGATACAAACTAAAACCATACTCTTAGGAGAAAATTCTGAAGAAAGAAGGCCTCGGCTTACTTCCCATTCCCTTGTCTGCCCAGGCCCCCAGGTCCTCAGAGGCTGAGGGACTGCTAATTTGGGTATTTAGCCCAGGAAATACCTCTGAAATTCTCTCTCCCTGTTCTACTTTAGTCTTGAATACCACTTCCGTCCTGTCTTCCCTACACAGAGCAGAAGGTCTAATCAATAAATCTGTACTAAGGTGTAATTGACTGATACTGGTTCAAAGTAACTTTGGGAGCAGAAACACAAGTTCACAAGACTGGTTGCTGCTCATCATTGTTTCCCTGGCTTTATCTCTTTATCAAGCCCTGATTTCACACATTCCCTCTTATTCTGATTTTCTTACAAGGTTCAATACCCATGTGCTGCAGTTGCTTGGGTTCCTGAACTCAGTCCATCCCTAATCTGCTTTTGTTCTGCATGTCAGCTTCTTAGTAACTCCTTTGTATCCATCTTGACCTTGGCCCAGATTTAGAGGGCTTCTATCCAGCATTGCAATCTCCTCCAAGAGCATTTGTATTTGAAAGGGGTCAATGGCTAAGCTATAGGAATTGCCCTTGAATGTTGGAGATTCAGTGAAGGACTCTAACTCCTGAGGTCAGTGCTGTCATTCTCTGTGATTCTCATGCAAACATTAGTCAATATATTTGGGCTTTGGTTTAAATCTCTGCAAAGCTCTGGCTCAGTCTTTTAGGGCAAAATGTGGTGCACAGGCTAGTACTGGTGGGCGAGTTGATTATTAACAGTCCACAATGAGATAGGTATAGAAATGAAGTGCAAACATTAGAAATTTTTATAGTAATTCTTCTAATATGTTAGGTTTTTTATGATCATATTTATTGAAATATCATATTATGTTTATTAAATCCAATAGAAATTAGAAATACTTCTCTATCCCATACAGTAGCTACTAGCCCCATGTGACTGTTGAACACTTACAATATGTGAGCACTTAAAATATGACCCAGGACTTGAATTTTTGTTTAATTTAAATAACCACATATGACCATGTTGTATAGAGCAGGTTAGCATACATATCTGCATATCAGAGGTTCAAAGTCTAAAATTTTATTGAACAATTTTGTTGTATATGCCAGGTAATGTTTTAGACACTGGACATATACTGATGAAAATGAGAAACCATAGTCCTTGAATTCATGTGTACTTGTATACTCCCTTCTAAGAGAGCAGATCCCAAAGCACAAGAGTTACAGAGGGCTATTACGTAGCAATGGTGATTTCACTTTAGTTTATTAAAAAATAAATCACTTGAAAATGTATTCACTTAACTCTTATTAGTAACAAATCTCTCCCACTCTAGTTGGTGCCTGAGACTCACACCCAACTTGGTGCTACTTACATTTGAAATTGGGATGAGGGATGAGGGGAAGACTTCTTTTCCCCATTCTATCTTTAAGAAATGTGGCTCTACTTCATTTTCTCAGAGAGTAAGGATAAAAAATCTGCTGCTCATTTATGAGGTGCCTAATGGGTTCTCAGGCCCCAAGCCTGGAACCTTGGTTATAAAATGCTTCTGAGGGGTACACATGAGGGAAGTACTAGAGGAATGCAGGACTTTCCTGGTGGTTCAGTGGTTAAGAATCTGCCTGCCAGTGCAAGGGACAGGTTTCTGATCCCTGGCCCGGGAAGATTCCACATGCTACATAGCAACTAAGCCCGCATGCCACAACTATTGAAACCCACACGCTCTAGAGCCTGTGCTCCACAGCAAATGTCACCACAATGAGAAGCCCATGCACTGCAACTAGAGTAGCCCCTGCTTGTCACAACCAGAGAAAGCCCACGCAGCAACGACAACCCAGTGCAGCCAAAAAAAGAAAAAGAATACAGAAAATAAGGTTCTGATGAGGTGCATCTGTCATGACTCTCTGAAGTCACAGATTTTCAGAAGTGATTCTGTTTAGTCCAAGATTTTTTGGGCAAGACCCTAAAATTCCTCTACTTCCATTCTTTCTCCCTATCCCATTTTTTCTCCTTTCCTCCCTCCCTTATTCCCTTCTTCCTTCCTCCCCAACCCCCCTCTTTCTTTTGACAACAGTTCGTGGATCTTGGATTCTACAGTAGAGGGTTTGTGGTTACTACCCAAGCTAATGCACACGTAGGTCAACGGACAAATAGATGATGACAATATTTCATGGCAGATGAGAATATAGAAGTTAGATTGTAAATGTAGGATAACAATCACTGAAAAGCCCCCCAGTCCTCAAATAGTGACCACTTCAAATTCTTAGTGAATTATTCCTAGCTGCTATTTCCTTTTCTATAGGCTGTGTATAGATCTTGGGAGGAGGCTCACTGGGTGCTGTGTAGGAAAGGACCTGTTTAGGAAAGCACCAGATGGGCTTGCAGGTATTCTGGCCTGGGTTCAAACACCACAGGCATGCTCTGCCTCACTGTCACAGAGGAATGGGAATAGGCTGGCGAGCCTGTGATGGGCTGAGGAGGGAGCTGCTGGAAGATCTCAGGGTACCACCAGTCAGGTGCTTTCCCTACACCAGATGGCCTCACACTTCTTTCCTTTCCTTACCCAACCAGAAGATTCAGATTCCTGTGGGGAAGAGGACGGCTCAGCCCAGCTCAGACCCAGAATGGGCAAAGGAGGAATGAGAACTAAAGGAGTCCTCATGAAGGATCCTGCCATCCTCCCACCAGTGAACTCTGACTGCACAACCATCCGCATTGCCCAAATAACACTGATCTCATGAGGCTGATGACACTTCTTGGCTCAGAGAACAAAGCAAACCATTTCAGCTACAGGAATGAAGCACTCATTCAAAAATATTCAGTTTTTTAATTTTTACTTTTATCAATATTTTTATTCAAAAAAAATTGTATCTTACTGAAGACCACAGGCATTTTCTCCTGGGAAATAATCATCAGGACAAGCCCCAAGAAACTCATGAGCCCTGAGTGGACACAGTGTGAAGCTACAAGTCAGTGGGGCCAAACAGGGCCTCACACTGCAGACACCCAGTCTACTTGGTCACCATGAATAAAACTCACTTACCTTCTCCAGAATACAACTTCTGGCAGAGTCGTTTTCTTAGGGCTACCACTGTGGCTATGAATATGGGAGCAACGATGAGGGAGAGAATGAAAACATGAAGCAGTGAAGAGGAAGGGATCTTGGGGTCTTCCAGAGGACCTGGCAGAAAGAAAAAGCACCAGAATCCCACTGTATGGTAACTCAGAGGCAAACCAACAGTGCAGCCAAGTGAGTTATAACCAACACGGCCAACTTGCATTGAGCGTTTACTCCATGCCAGGTATTTTTCTATGAATGCTGTGTCTATATGAATGACGTCTGTATCAGCTTCTTTACTCTTCATGACCACTTTATGAGGCAGGCTGTACTATAACTCTCATTTTATTGATGAAGAAAGTGAGGCACAGAGACCTAGCACACCTTCCTAAAATTACACATTAAGTGACATAGCTGAGATATAGTCCAGGCTGCCCGATTCCACATTCCATGTTTTTCACCAGTCTTATATACCTACTGTATTATGTTCTCTTTCTTTCTCTTCTTTCTTCCTCCCTCCCTTCCTTCCTTCTCCTTCCTTTCCTTCTTTTTCTTCCTTCCTTCCTTGCTGTTTCTCCTTCATCATCTCTCTTTTTACAGTAGGATAATCCCTCAGCCCGAATATGTCTCCCCCTCCACTGTCAAGCATTCATGATGCTTAGAATATATCTGATCAGTTATTCAACCTCTAGGATTAAGAGGATCCTTTTGAAAAAACAGAATATCGTATCTTAATGTGAATCATTACAGCCAGCCATTTTCCTTTTCTCAGGGAATCAAGGTCTGGCACTGAGGAAGAGATGAGTTTAGTAGAGAGGTGGATGAGAAGAGTAAGTTTGGAGGCTGGGGAAAGCCTTTGAAAGGAGTGCTCTGGTTGGAATGAGGGCTCCAGACTGACCAAGGACAGGCCTGGATGGGGGTTCACTACAGGGAGATGGAAGCATACTCAAGTAAACTGTGCCCTTTCCAACAGGCTGAATTTTGCCTTATGGAGTAACTCATAAAGAATAAACATAACAGGGAATTCCCTGGCTGTTCAGTGGTTGGGTGTCTGCACTCTCACTGCTGACGGCCTGGGCACGGCCAAAAAAAGAATAAGTGTCATAGCCTGGTCCTGGAAAAGTCTGCCAAAACTGCTCTTGAGGAAGGGCTCAGTCCTGCCCTGTCTTCCCCTTCTCCCATCATAGTGCTATCTGAGAACCACAGACAGTTTTAGCTAAGAAGGGACTAGGTGTCATTTAATTTGAGGCGCTCATCTTAGACTTGAGGAAGTAAGGCTCCAAGATCTAAGGTCATCACTGCTAATGGGCTGGTGGCTCAGTGGTAAAGAATCCATTTGCCAAGTAGGAGACACCGGTTTGATTCCTGGATTGGGAAGATCCCCTGGAGAAGGAAACGGCAACCCATTCCAATATTCTTGCTTGGGAAATTCCTTGGACAGAGGAGCCTGGTGGGTTGAAGTCCACGGGGTCACAAAGGGACGGACAAGACTTAGTGACTGAGCACACATGCACACATCAGTGCTAAGTAAGTGACCAAACCAGGACTGCAAACCCAGATCTGTCTGATCCAAAGCTCAGGCCCCACAGGTATTTGTCTCTAAGTTCAAGATTGTAGTGAACATAAAGATAAAAAGCATTAAGAAGTTTGCTTCATCTAAACGTTGGATAATCCATATTTAAAATTTTTAATTGAGGTATAATTGTCATATAACATACTAGTTTCAGGCATATACCATAATGATTTAATATTTGTATACACTGTGAGTTATCACCACAATATATCTAGCTAACAGCCCTTATCACGCATAACCCAGAGTAACTAATGTTTTCTTAGAAGTGCTTACTAGGGCTTCCCAGGTGGTGCAGTGGTAAAGAATCTGAAGGTTCAATCCCTGTATTGGGAATATCCCCGGAATAGGAAACGGCAACCCATTTCAGTATTCTTGCCTGGAAAACTCTGTGGATGGAGGAGCCTGGTGGGTTATAGTCCATGGGGTTGCAAAGAGTTGGACACAATTGAGCGACTGAGCACACACACACAGGAAGTGCTTATTAAGTATTTGCTGCATATAGCACCATAAGTCAAGGAGTTCTTACTGTCCCCATAGCAGGAGATGTCCTTACCTCAGTGCCTTTATGCAAACCCTTGTCCTGTAAGGTTCCCTCATAGTTCCTTCCAAACACAAATTCTACTTATTCTTAAAGATTTTCTAATGCTGAACATGCAATAAGACATCAGTCTGCTTAGAATATAAGTACATGAAATTACAAAGACTTTTGCAAAGTCATCTCTGAATCCCCTAGAGGCAAGCACCAGCTATATGAAAGGTGTCAATAAGGATTTGCTGGACTGAATTGACTATCTGTCCATCTAGTCTACCTTGCCCAATCTTTCTTATCATTAGTTAAATCTTGTGACAGACTGCTAAATCCATTCTCTGTTTCTTCTCTAGTATTACCTAGGTGTTAGCTGGACACATGGTTTTGCTGAGACTACATGTCTAAGCCTTCCCTGCAGTTAGGTATGGCCAGCCATGTGAACTAAGTTCAGGACTAGAGAATGGGTTTTTCTTGTGTCTTGGCCTTCAAACACTGGGTATATTTTTTTTCTTTCTGTGGGCTGAAACATGAATGTGGCAGTGACCTAGCTTTGACAGTTCAACAGGGTGACATCCTGGAGAGTGCCAGAGCAATAAGATGGAAAGAACCTATATTACTGAATAACTATATAGAATACAGCAACTTACCTGCTCTGACCCACCTTCTATCTCTGAATGTGACATCAGAGAGAAGTATACTCCTGCTTTAAGCTACTATATTTCGAGTCCTCTTAGCCTAAATCCTAATGAATATTATTCTAGACTGTTTTATAACAATTGCATGCTACTTAACAATGAGATGTCCTGATGTGATGGGGAAAATATTGGATCTGTTCTTATCTACAGTCTCATGCACTTATAAGGAAACGAGGCTTCTTGCTGGACAAACCATGGTTTTGTTTGTTTTTTTTTTTTCCCTGTATCTATCCTTTTTGACTGCTAAGGACTTTACATATTTCATTTAATCCTCATGATAACTCTATTAGGTATCTACTATTATTTTTCCCTGTTCTACAGATGAGAGGCTGAGTTCTAGGGTGGCTCAGTCATATGTTCATGTTCTCAAAGCTAGGAGGTAGCAGAGAGAGGATTTGAAATTCTAGTCCATCTGACCTCAGAGCCCGTGCTCCTGAGCACTGCCAGAGAGTCACCTCCAAGTCTCCTGGGAGAGCTTCTCTGCCAGCCCTACAAGGGTCTTGTTATAGTTATTTCCTGTGCTCCCATCTCATTGTATTTCCTAATGAAAACGCATCACTGGCTGAGTGGAAGGAACCCTGTTTCAAAAGGAAAATGGTGTCACTGCTCCTTAATTTCTGATTGAAAATTAGGATGTTCAGTCATCTATTCTGGAGCTACTGGAGCACCTCCCACCCCAGACTCTCACTGCTCTATGTGTTTTATTCATTGACTTTTGAAGAAGTATGTGTGGGTCACAGAAGTCAGCAGTGAGAAGCCAATTAATGAGAAAGGGCACAGTCATAAGACAACTTAAAAATGTCTTTGAGAAATAGAAGCAAGGAATCCATGGGAGGATGTGTGACTTTGGTCATTTTGTTACCGGTATTTGTATCACAAACTAGGCAATCATTTGTATCATACAGACTGGCAGCTGGGATGATAGGACTGGGGTAGTCCAAGAGTAAGTCTCCAAGTCATTAATCTCACATTTACTGAGCACTTACCATGGGCAGAGCACTCACCATGGGCAGAGCACTCAGGTTTTGCTTTAGTTTGGATATAAAGAAGACTCATGTGAACAATTAAAATGCATTGAAAATAAAAGAGCAATGAAAGAGAAAAGACAAGCACAGTTGCAGGCAAACAAAGAAATAGGTCTTAGGAAGTGAGATGAGGGAAAGATACCTTGTACTCTGGAGTTACCTGAACTACCCTGAGAGCTGGTGAAGACAATGAAGAATGATATTTTGTGTGGAAGAAACTGCCTGAGGAAAGAAGTCATGGTGACCAGAGAGGTGCAAGTAGGTTCAGAGAGTACAGGGTGAGGAAAGGGTACTACTTGGAGCGGAGGATCCATGACTGGGGGCAGGATGAATATAGAGCTGAGAGCGACTCTCAACTCAGAGAATCTAACTGCACAAAGATTCCTCCATCTCCCTGCTGGCTGCATTCATGAGCGATATCCTAGGAGCTCCCAAGCTCTGATGCAGACCCCACAGGTACCTCCACAATTGTTGACTCTACTATTAGGTCTCTCCCATGGAGAGAAGGGCCAGCTTACTTCATTCTTAACTTCTCACTGCTTTAAGGCTTCTAGACAAATGGTCAGTCTGCCCGTCCACCTCTCTACTATGAAGAGAAAAATACTGATGTAATCAGTGATGACAAGGGTAGGTTGTAGTTATTTCCAAATTCTTCTTATCCAGGCCCTTGTTTCCCAGTGAAGATCCTTATGTAAGTGTCACTCTAGAAAACCACATTTCATCCAATATTGGCCAACATTCAACCAGACAGAAAATTCTACATAACAAAGGAAAGTTGACTAGACAATTCTTGGAAAAAACTAATTCCCCTGGGATTATTAATATTTGAGTCTGTGGAGCTCTGGTACAAATTAGTTATAGCTCAGTTTCTATAAGGTGACAAGTCTGGTGGTCTTAGTTGTGATAAAAGGAGATGTAGAGAATGTTGAAAGGTCAACTTGCCTAATTCATTATTTTCACTTAAAGTTGGTCCTCAAAATGGTACACTTATAATGTCTTCATTTCTGTCCATATCCTTAGCATGAATCCTCTCTTTGCCTTCTCACTTCATCATAATAACTTAGAAAGAAGCTGGGCTAACTTTAGTGTTGGAATTGTGTAGTGAAGTGTGGGGAGATGGGGAAATGGGGGTTTGGAATGACAATGGAGCTGGCTGCCTCTAAAACTATATCAGGGAGGATTTTATTTTCTAGAAAAAAAATGCTAGGAAATTAATGATGAGATAGGCACTGAGTCATTTCAAAGTTCTCTGACTGGCCTGTGGATCAGTGCCAGTCCATGACAAAATTTAATTTGAGATAGAGCAGGTATCTCTGGTGCCCCAACTCATATTCTATCTGTCCCATGTGATTTCAGCCATGGCTCAATGTGGCTGAATGACGGATGGTTCTGTGCAGGTTCTAACTCACTTCTCCCTGACAGCCATGCCTCAACAGTGTGCTGCTTTTGTGCCAGGGCTTCCCCAGTGCTGAGGGTTGTTTCCTCTCATCACTTTTTCCAGTGACCTATTTGTAGAGTCTTTGCTTCTCCTATCCACAAATTTAGGTTGCCCTGGATTAAAATTCCAGCTCCCTAGTGGCCAATACTTCTACCAAGGATGCTGTGTACCAAGGGACATGTTCTACCGCATGTAAAGTTATAGCTACTCCCTAGTCAACTCGAGCTCTATCCACCGTCAGACCAGCGGGCAAAGCAAAGAATAATAATACTGGTAGAGGAACTGATCTTGATTCCCACGTTGTTGCTGTTCAGTCTCAGTTGTATTTGACTCTTTGTAATCCCGTGGACTGCAGCACGTCAGGCTTCCCTGTCCTTCACCATCTCCCAGAGCTTACTCAAACTCATGTCCATTGAGTCAGTGATGCCATCCAACCATCTCATCCTGTCATCCCCTTCTCCTCCTGCCTTCAATCTTTCCCAGCATCAGGGCCTTTTCTAATGAGTCAGTTCTTCACATCAGGTGGCCAAAGTATTGGAGCTTCAGCATCAGGCCTTCCAATGAATATTCAGGATTGATTTCCTTTAGGATTGACTGGTTTGATCTCCTTGCAGTCCAAGGGACTCTCAAGATCTTTTCCAACACCACAGTTCAAAAGCATCAGTTCTTTAGTGCTCAGCCTTCTTTATGGTCCAACTCCCACATCCATACATTACTGCTGAAAAAACCATAGCTTTGACTATACGGACCTTTGTTGGCAAAGTAATGGTTCTCATGAAGAATTCCAATCCTGCTACACAATGGAGGCAGGGAAGACTGTCTGGAACTCAGGGATCCACTGATTCTCTGAGTCTTGTAACTTCCATACCCAGTGATAACAATGAAAAGGCAATTGCAACAACTGCAGTCTGCTGAGGATGAGGGGACTAAGGGCTCAGGTTTCCCAGTGTTGAAAGTCTGAGTCACCCCCATACCCCTCCTTCCCTCCACCCTCCAGGCAAACAAACTATTCCATCTGAAATGCTGAGTGAGGGAAAGCTAGAATGTATGCTGATGAGAGAGATGACAAATATCAACTATGGCTTGGGATCAGTTGCAGCAGCAGAAACTGTAACTTGTTTCATGAACTCTGGTATATGTATCTTGTGCAGCGATAGTAGCTACTTCCCTGCCCAAAGGCTCGGAGATAGTAGTTAGAATACAGGGCATGAAGGGACAGACTTGAGCAGTGCAAGGGATTGACTACTGTCATCCTGCCTCACTTTCTCTCAGCCTCTCTTCTGAGTTTAGCCACATATTGGGTAGAATTCTGGGTGGGCCTAAACTCACTTCATGGTCAGTGACTCCCTCAGGTGGACACTTGCTTTCTGCCCTGAAATGACTTTGATGCCATAGATGCTGGGAGAGCTCTCTCAGCCCACATGCGTGCATAGCTCACAGCAGAAGGAAGTTATACTCCTGGGGACAACTGCTCACCACTGGGGGTGAAAGCAAAAGATTAGTCCTTCAGTCTGAAGCTCTTTGAGTTAACATTTTAGGAGATGATCTATACACTTCTCATGAGGTTCTTGAGTATTTCAGCTTCTACTGTTCATGCCAACAATTGGAATAATGCACCCTTCTATTTTCTCTTCCTTCTTTCCTGTCTTAATTTTTGAACATCTCACTTCTGCCCCTTTGGGTCAATACCTAAATGCCTGCATGCCACACAAGTCCTCATCATAAGCCCTTTTATCTAACTAAGATAGAGAGTAAATAGTGGAATATAATGATAATATATCAAATCTTCTGTAAAGTCAAATTTAATCACTACTAAGGACTGTCTTTGTTCTGAAATTATATCCTTTATTGGTAAGATAGCAGAATAATGGCTCCTCTTAAAGATGTCCATGTTCTGAAACCTATGAATGCATTATCCTACATAACAAAGGATTGTGCAGATGTGGTTATATTAAGGACCTTGAAATGGGAAAACTATCCTGAATTATCAGGTTGAGGTATGTATTGGAGGGGCATCTAATGTAATCACAAGGGTCCTTAAGAGGTAGAAGACAGAGGCAAGAGAGTTAAAGAAAGAGATGTGATGACAGAAGCAGAAATCTAATGCTGGTTTTGGAGGTGGAAAGAAAGGCCATGAGCCAAGGGATGGAGGTAGCCTCCCAAAAGTGGAGAAATCCAGAAAATGAATTCTCTCTTAGAGCCTCTACAATCCCAGGACAACTTGATTTGAGCCCAGTAAAGCTCTTTTCAGAATTTTGACCTCCAGAAGTGTGAGCTAATAAATTTGTGTTGTCTAAAGCCCACAGTGGGGACTTCCCTGGTGTTCCAATGCTAAAAAATCCACCTTGCAATGCAGGGATATGGGTTTGATTCCTGGTCAGGGAACTAAGATTCTACATATCCTGGGGCAACTAAGCCTGTGCGCCACTAGAGAGTCCATGCATTGCAAGGAAAGATCTGCATGCCACAACTAAGGCCTGACATGGCCAAATAAATAAACAAAATTATTAAAAAAAATAAAGCCCATGATGGTTGTGGAACAATAGGAGACTTATGCCTCTGCAAAAAAATGACTTGTCTTATAAAATGATTATGATACTAAATGTTAGCTGATACTAAATGACCTAATACTAAATGTTAGCTGCTCTTATTTGTCAAATGAATGTTCTTAGCAGATAAAAAATTAGCAGACTATGAGAACTGTTATAAATTTTACTGATGCATGAAGTTCTAAAGTATAGGATTCGGCATAGCCAGAGAAGTCTATAAGCGATTTTTTTAAAGAGGTCAGTCTTCCTGGAAAACTCTAAAACCACTTGGCTGGCAGAAAAGCCAGCAAAGTAATATTTATACTGCTGACACATGGCATTATGCCTGAATCAAAGTGATCAGTCTTTATGCTGGGTATTTTCAGTTTCTTCTTTGGGTCCATTCATTGCACTCTAACACTCTATTCTAAGCTCTGAGAGGCTGACCTTATGAACATATCAGAGGACTTCCTTGTTCTCTGACCTCACCTGCGTTCTGCCAGTGGGAGACTCCAGCAGGAGACTGGAGGGTGGGAGAACAAGGTTGGGGCATCTGTTCATCACCTTCTATTCTTGGGAGTGGCCGCAGCTGGCAGTACCCCTGTACTGGAGGCCCCAGGTCCCTCTTCCAGGTTCCAGCAGCCTCTCCTGGAGGCAAGGGCGGTACAGCTCCATGACTTTTGAAGTCCCAGGTGCCCTATCCTACTTTTAGTAGTTTCTCTAAACCTTAATCATTCCCTTTATTACAGTCTTCTCAGGTTATTCATTCTGACTGTGTCATCCATTTCTTGCCTGAACCCTGATTGGTAGAGCTAGGAAGTGTGGGCAGCTCTTACCTTGGACAATGGTGGCTGAAGTGAGTTCCTTCACATTGGCATTCCAGAACACACAGCTGAAATTCCTGCCAGGGTGTGGCTTTAGGCGCAGAACACTGGTAACCTGGTAGAGGCCTTCAGAGGTCTTGGTGTGGCTGGTGTTGGTAGGAATACTGATGTTTGGCCAAGACACTTCTGCCAGGGGATAGCCTTCAGCTTGGCAGGTGAGCTCTACCTCATCTGTCCCTGGGACCTTGAGGTGGCGAGTGTTTATTTTCTTGTAGGAAGCTGGGACAAAAAAAAAAAAAAAGAAGAAATAAGTCTCTCGTTTCTGACTCCTATAGATCCCTGTACTTAATGTCATGTGAAATAAATTATCATTATCAATATTAAATAAAAATGGTTTTAACTTTTAAAACATTTCCTGTGTCCCAGATATCATGCTCTTTTACATCACTGAATAATTTAATTTTTACAACAAAAGAGCATCATCAATATTCCCAATTTTTGTTGAAGGTAACTGAGGCTAGAGAGGTTTATTTCACTCTAAGATACAGAGTTATTAACTGGTGGAGCCAATTATGCACAATCGAGGCTTGATTTCAAATCTCAGTGGTGCTTTATCCTATCACAATCTGTGGCTGTAAATTATCTCACAGTCAGAGATTGGAGGAAAAAAAGACGATGGATAAACAAAATCATTAGATAACCCCTACATCCCACTTTATTTAGTATTTTCTAACATCTTCAGGAGGAAACTTTATTTCCACTTCCCCCTTTCTTCTTTCTTCTTCAAGATTCGGAGGAGAGAAAAATGAAGACCTAGACATCTGTGGGAGGTCAGATTCATTGCCATCTTGGCCCCCGTTGGTTTCATCTGGATTTGGGTTTTTTGTGTTGTTTGTTTGCTTTTGTTCGCAGTTTCCTTTCTTATCTCTGGACCTTTTAATGGAAAGATTTATGTTCACTCCTGCTGAAGGTGGGGGTTGATGAGTTTTCAGCAAAGACCTAGAGCAGCTCTGACAACACTTTGAAGATGAAATGAGTTAATACATGTAAAGTGTTCAGAAAGGGCAAATACGGTAAAATAATGCTCAAAATTCTCCAAGCCAGGCCTCAGCAATATGTGAACTGTGACCTTCCAGATGTTCAAGCTGGTTTTAGAAGAGGAAGAGGAACCAGAGATCAAATTGCCAACACCTGCTGGATCATCAAAAAAGCAAGAGAGTTCCAGAAAAACATCTATTTCTGCTTTATTGACTGTGCCAAAGCCTTTGACAGTGTGGATCACAATAAACTGTGGAAAATTCTGAAAGAGATGGGAATACCAGACCACCTGATCTGCCTCTTGAGAAATTTGTATGCAGGTCAGGAAGCAACAGTTAGAACTGGACATGGAACAACAGACTGGTTCCAAATCCTGAAAGAAGTACGCCAAGGCTGTATATTGTCACCCTGCTTATTTAACTTATATGCAGAGTACATCATGAGAAATGCTGGGCTGGAAGAAGCACAAGCTGGAGTCAAGGTTACTGGGAGAAATATCAATCACCTCAGATATGCAGATGACACCACCCTTATGGCAGAAAGTGAAGAGGAACTAAAAAGCCTCTTGATGAAAGTGAAGGAGGAGAGTGAAAAAGTAGGCTGAAAGCTCAACATTCAGAAAATGAAGATCATGGCATCCAGTCCCATCATTTCATGGGAAATAGATGGGGAAACAGGGGAAACAGTGGAAACAGTGTCAGACTTTATTTTTGGGGGCTCCAAAATCACTGCAGATGGTGATTGCGGCCATGAAATTAAAAGACGCTTACTCTTTGGAAGTAAAGTTATGACCAACCTAGATAGCATATTGAAAAGCAGAGATATTACTTTGCCAACAAAGGTCCGTCTAGTGAAGGCTATGGTTTTTCCTGTGGTCATGTATGGATGTGAGAGTTGGACTGTGAAGAAAGCTGAGTGCTGAAGAATTGATGCTTTTGAACTGTGGTGTGAAGAAGACTCTTGAGAGTCCCTTGGACTGCAAAGAGATCCAACCAGTCCATCCTAAAGGAGATCAGTCCTGGGTGTTCATTGGAAGAACTGATGCTGAAGCTGAAACTCCAATACTTTGGCTACCTCATGGGAAGAGTTGACTCATTGGAAAAGACCCTGATGCTGGGAGGGATTGAGGGCAGGAGGAGAAGGGGACGACAGAGGATGAGATGGCTGGATGACATCACCAACCTGATTGACATGAGTTTGGGTAAACTCCGGGAGTTGGTGATGGACAGGGAGGCCTGGCGTGCTGCAGTTCATGGGGTTGCAAAGAGTCGGACATGACTGAGCAACTGAACTGAACTGAACAGCAGGTACATGATAAGTGCTATTATTTTTTAAAGACCTAGATTATGTCTATAAATATTCAAGAACACAGTATATTTATTAGTTATTTCTCCTCTCTAACACCCCACACATGCACGCACATGCACATATGCACACACGCGTGCATGCACACACATACACACACACCATTCTGTGCAGTGGATGCTGAATGAATTAACCAGACATTCTTCCCTGTCCTCTGGAAAACTGAGATCTAAAATAGATACAAGTGACACTGAGAGCACCAGGAAGACACAAGGACAAATTGTCCAACTGTTTCAGACTATAGCTAAAAATAAATGTTAACCACATATGCAAGCACAAGGGAATGCAAAAAGTAACCTGTTGATTTTTGGTGAAAGGAAGAGAGGGTGGGCACTAGCTTTCAATGGCTAGTCTTTAAGAAATAGAATTTTGATACCATCTTTGAAGTAAAGACATATATACGGCCCACATATGAATAAACATTTTTTTCTTAAATTTTTGGAGGAGTATAAATGAGTACAAATGGTGAAAAGTGATTTTTCTACTAAAATAATGGTAACAGCCACATGGAAAACATCAAGTATATATGACTTACTAAGTGTTTTCTAGGTACTGAGTTCATGTTCCGCACTTTTACATTCTGTGGAGGTGGAAGGAATATTCAAACCCCTTTCCACAACTTTTGCCTTTTGAGAGCCTTCCTTGTGTGTCTCTATGTTATGAGTTGCTAATTTGATTGTGTTAGTCACTCAGTCGTCTCTGACTCTTTGCTACCCCATTAACTGTAGCCTGTCACATTCCCCTGTCCCTGGAATTCTTCAGGAAAGAATACTGGAGTGCATAACCCCTTCTCCAGAGAATCTTTCCCACCCAGGGATTGAACCTGGATCTTCTGCTTCACTCACTTGGTCATGGGTCACCAGAGAGCAGGATGACTGTACCTCGAAGAGCTGTTTATAACCTGTGGCCTTTTCTTGAAGTTCTCTGTTCCATGCCACTAAGCATACTTGGTCAGGCCTGCTGGGCTGCCTGCCTCAAAAAGCTCTCACATTTTCCTCACTCACACTACTCCAGCTTTTGTTTGTGGCTGAGTGGTGGGGCAGATTTTCTTATCTATGAGGCTGGATGGATGAGTGACTTCAGGGTCTGATTGCAAATCTGGACTCAGTTTAAGACCAGGGAACAAGAAACCAGAAGTCCCTATTCTGAGTCATGTTCTCCAGTGCAGATTATAAGAGAAGGCTCAATGTAGGGAGAGGCAAAAGGAAAAAATTATGTGTTAATCCAGTTATTATTTTAAAAACTGGAGCTCATTTCCCATTTGGCTACTAATTACTCTGGGTATATCTCACTTAGTCAAGAACTTAGAGACAACTGGGGTGAGTAGCTCTAAACCTGACTCCATCACCTTAATATACCTCCTCTCACTTAAACTGTCCTACACTATTGGTGGGAATGTAAATTGCTATAGTCATGATGGAGAACAGGATAGAGGATCCTTAAAGCAGAATTACCATATGATCCAGCAATTCCACCCATGGGCATATATCCAGAAAAGATGAAAACTCTAATTTGAAAAAATATATGCATTGCAATGTTCACTACAGCACTATTTACAATTGCCAAGATATGGAAGGAATATAAATGTTCATTGGCAGATGAATTGGTAAAGAAAGAAGATGTGGTGTATGTGTGTGTTCAGTTCAGTTCAGTTGCTCAGTCATGCCTGACTCTTTGTGACCCATGGACTGCGCAGCACACCAGACTTCCCTGTCTATCACCAACTCCTGGAACTTGCTCAAACCCATGTCCATTGAGTCGGTGATGCCATCCAACCATCTCATCCTCTGTCATCCCCTTCTCCTCCTGCCTTCAATCTTTCCCAGCAGCAGGGTCTTTTCCAATGAGTCAGTTCTTCACATCAGGTGGCCAAAGTACTGGAGTTTCAGCTTCGGCATCAGTCCTTCCAAAGAATACTCAGGACTGCTTTCCTTTAGGATTGACAGGTTGGACCTCCTTGCAGCCCAAGGGATTCTCAAAAATCTTCTCCAATACCAAGTTCAAAAGCATCAATTCTTTGGTGCTCAGCTTTCTTTATAGTCCTCCTCTCACATCCATACATGACTACTGGAAAAACCATAGCTCTGACTAGACGGATCAGTGTTGGCAAAGTAATGTCTCTGCTATTTAATATGCTGTCTAGGTTGGTTGTAGCGTTCCTTCCAAGGAACAAGAGTCTTTTAATTTCATGGCTGCAATCACAATCTGTAGTGATTTTGGAGACCAAGAAAATAAAAAGTCTGTCGCTGTTTCCACTGTTTCCTCATCTATTTGCCATGAAGTGATGGGACCGGATGCCATGATCTTAGTTTCTTGAATGTTGAGTTTTAAGCCAACCTTTTCACTCTCCTCTTTCACTTTCATCAGAAGTCTCTTCAGTTCCTCTTCATTTTCTGCCATAACGGTGGTCATCTGTATATGTGAGGTTATTGATATTTCTCCCAGCAATCTTGATTCCAGATTGTGCTTCATCCAGCCCAGCATGATGTACTCTGCATATAAGTTAAATAAGCAGGGTGACCATACACAGTCTTGATGTACTCCTTTCCCAATTTGGAACCAGTTGTTCCATGTCTTGTTCTAACTGTTGCTTCTTGACCTGCATATAGATTTCTCAGGAGGCAGGTAAGGTGGTCTGGTATTTCCATCTCTTTAAAACTTTTCCACAGATTGTTGTGATCTATACAGTTAAAGGCTTTGGTGTAATCAATAAAGCAGGAGTAGATGTTTTTCTGAAAAACTCTTGCTTTTTCTATGATCCAATGGATGTTGGCAATTTGATCTTTGTTTTCTCTGCCTTTTCTAAATCCAGCTTGAACATCTGGAAGTTCACAGTTCATGTACTGTTGAAGCCTGGCTTGGAGAATTTTTAGCATTACTTTGCTAGCGTGTGAAAGTGAAAGTGAAGTCGCTCAGTCGTGTCTGACTCTTTGCGACCCCATGGACCGTAACCCACCAGGCTTCTCCATCTATGGGATTTTCCAGGCAAGAATACTGGAGTGGGTTGCCATTTCCTTCTCCAGGAGATCTTCCTGACCCAGGGATTGAGCCCGGGTCTCCCGCATTGTAGGCAGACGCTTTACTGTCTGAGCCATGAGTGCAATTGTGCAGTAGTTTGAACATTCTTTAGCATTGCCCTTCTTCAGGATTAGAATGAAAATTGATCTTTTCCAGTCCTGTGGCCATGGCTGAGTTTTCCAAGTTTGCTGGCATATTGAGTTTTCCAAAGTTCTGGCGTACGTAGCACTTTCACAGCATCATCTTTTAGGATTTGAAACAGCTCAACTGCAATTTCATCACCTTCATTAGTTTTGTTCATAGAGATGCTTCCTAAGGCCCAGTTGAATTTACATTCCAGGACGTCTGGCTCTAGGTGAGCGATCATACCATCCTGATTATCTGGGTCATGAAGATCTTTTTTGTATAGTTCTTCTGTGTATTCTTCCCACTTCTTCTCAATATCTTCTGCTTCTGTTAGGTCCATACCATTTCTGTCCTTTATCGAGCCCATCTTTGCATGAAATGTTCCCTTGGTATCTCTAATTTTCTTGAAGAGATCTCTAGTCTTTCCCATTCTGTTGTTTTCCTCTATTTCTTTGCATTGATCACTGAGGAAGGCTTTCTTATCTGTCCTTGCTATTCTTTGGAACTCTGCATTCAAATGGATATACCTTCCCTTTTCTCCTTTGCCTTTCATTTCTCTTCTTATCCCTGCTATTTGTAAGGCATCCTCAGACAACCATTTTGCCTTTTTGCATTTCTTTTTCTTGGGGATAGTCTTGATCAATGCCTCCTGTACCATGTCACAAACCTCCGTCCATAGTTCTTCAGGCACTCTTTCTATCAGATCTAATCCCTTCAATCTATTTATCACTTCCACTGTATGATCATAAGGACTTTGATTTAGGTCATACCTGAATGGTCAAGTGGTTTTCCTTTCTTCAATTTCAGTCTGAATTTGGCAATAAGGAGTTCATGATCTGAGCCACAGTCTGCTCCTGGTCTTGTTTTTGCTGACTGTATAGAGCTTCTCCATCTTTGGCTTCAAAGAATATAGTCAATCTGACTTCACTATTGACCATCTGGTAATGTCCATGTGTAGAGTTTTCTCTTATGTTGTTGGAAGAGGGTGTTTGCTATGACCAGTGCGTTCTCTTGGCAAAACTCTGTTAGCTTTTCCCTACTTCATTTTGCACTCCAAGGCCAAAGTGTGTGTGTGTATAAAATATAACTCAGCCATAAAAAACAATGAAATAAAATTTAAATTAAAAACAACAATGAAATGATGTCATTTGCAGTAACTTGGATGAAACTAGAGATTAGCATACTAATTGAAATAAGTCAAAGACAAATATCATGATATCACTTATATGTGGGATCTAAAAATATGATACAAATGAATTTATTTACAAAACAGAAGTAGATTCATAGACATAGAAAACAAAGTTATGGTTACTATAGGGGGATGGGGCAGAGGGATAATTTAGGAGTTTGGGATTAATAGATACACACTGCTGCTGCTGCTGTTTAGTTGCTAATTCATGTCTGACTCTTTACGACCCCATGGACTATAGCCTTCCAGGCCCCTCTGTCCATGGGATTTCCCAGGCAAGAATACTGGAGTGGGTTGACATGTCCTTCTCCAGGGGCTCTTTCCAACCCAGAGATCAAATTCATGTCTCCTGTATTGGTAAGCGGATTCTTTACCACTGAGCCACTTGGGGAGCCCTAGATATACACTGCTGCTGCTGCTGCTGCTGCTAAGTGGCTTCAGTCGTGTCCGACTCTGTATGACCCCATAGACGGCAGCCCACCAGGCTCCTCCGTCCACAGGACTCCCCAGGCAAGAATACTGGAGTGGGTTGCCGTTTCCTTCTCCACAGATATACACTACTATATATAAAATAGACGAACTACAAATAGTTACTGTATAGCACAGGAAATTATATTCAAAATATGTAATAACCTATAATGGAAAAGAATTGGGAAAAGAATATATATATATACACCACATATCTCTATATATACATATATACATACATATAAAACTGAATCACACACAAAACTAACATAACATTGTAAATCAACTATTCGTCAATGAAAAAATAAAATACATTTTTTTAAAAAGAACGAGCAAGGTCTGAGGGAGAGGCATGAGCCCACATCCTTCATTTACATAACATTAAAGAAGTCTCCCCATCTTATTTGGGAAGTGGGTAAAAACACATCATTATCAGCAACACACAATGGGGAAGCTGGACTCAGGGGTGATATTCTTAGGAAAATATGAGTAAATTTTAGAATTTCAGAGGTGGCAGTGATCTTAAAATTCAATTAGTCCATCTTCCTGCTCAACAAAAAGTATCTTCTCCAGCAGCTTTGCTAGATGACTATCTTGAATGTTTCACATGCACTTGGAAACAATGTGTATTCTGTAGTTGTTGGGCATGAGTTTTATATAAGTCAATGAAAATGGCTAATGCTGTTCTACTCTCTTGTTTTCTTTTTGGATATTCTACCAGTTATAATAGAGATGAGTTGAAATCTCCAAATATGATTATGGATCAGTTTATTTCTCCTTTTAGGTCTGTCAAATTTTGTTTTATACACTTTGAAGCTATATGGTTAGATGTATATACATTTAGGATTGTTATATCTTCTTGCTGAATTGATTTTTTTCTATCATTATGAAATGTCCCTTTTTCTCTTTAATAATATTTTTTTTTCCTTGATATTGGTAACCTGCTAGATAACTAACTTTTGGTTAAATACACTTACGTATGGAAGCTCCTACTTCCAGAATTAGTCCTTGCAGTGATTAGACAATAAGAAAGTTAAACTTTCATTGGGAAGATTATCTTGACACCAAGTCAAATTTTGCCTCATGGTAGCTTTAACCCATTGGTACTTACTTGTCTGGTTTAGCAAAACAACACATGGTAAGCATACTAGTTAAGAACATGGGCCTTAGAGTCCAAAAGTTTTGACTAGACTTCAGTGCTGCTTACATAACCTGTCAAGCCTTAAGCCTCATTAGTAAAATAAGCACAGTATTACTTATCCTTAACTGTAGTGTTAGAATGATAAATGAGTTAGGTACCTAGAACGTATTAAATAGTCAATTAGTACTGGTAATTATTATCTCTTCCTGCTTTCACTAATTGCTGACTTGCCTCACTATTCTCCATTTGGCTTCTCAGTCTGTTTCATCAAAAGAATTACTACTTTCTGATTTCAGTTTCCACTGGTTTAAATGCTTTCTGTTATTCTGCTATTTCTGACTATATGATTCAAATGTTACTGGCAACTTTAGCATTTCTGAAATAAAGTTGCCAGTAACATTTGAATCATATAGTATATGATATTATTATATTATAGCACTATATTATCTACTGTACATAGTATTATCTGCTTTATCATCATAATGACCATAACTAAGGTGGAAAAAAATGTAGTTTTAAATGCCTTAAATTTAAAGAGTCCTGGCAGGTTTCTAGCAGTCATTAAAAGAAATATTTTAGGACTGCTCTCAATTGGTCTGTTAAATGACCTGGAGAGGAACATCAGGTTAAACAGTTTGTAATTTCCAGGAGCTTTCCCACCCCTCAAAATTCAGGATATTGTTTTCTTAACTCAGGCTTTCCTTATTCCCTTCTGTTTCCCCAGGGAGAAAAGACAGAGCAGAGATTTAGCCTCATTACTAAGTTATTTTAGCAAATGCTTTTTTTCTGGGTCTAGAAGCTAAATGTACAGACATCATTTCACTACGAAGATGTTTCTCTTGGGCTATCTCCGCCCTATGCTGTTTGTCTTCCCCTTCTTAGGGTGAGGGCTGTTTCTCTCTATGATGCCTTATTCCTCCACTTTTTGATGAAGTTGTACTCTATCCTGGGCCTTTCTGTTGATTTAAAGAAATTCTGCCAAGCCTTAGCCTGCTCAGGCCTTCAGGATGGTTTGGCCCTTCTATTCTTAGCTTCTGCTCTATGTCTGTCTGGGATCCATGCACAGGCCGGTTCTCAGCCACTGTGCTCAATCCCTTGCTTCTCAGGGCTGCTGTGCTCTCCTCTTCCATCATGCTGCTTGACCTTCCTCTGACAGATATCTAATCTTGGGTTGCAACCTGGCATTTCAAAAACTGCAGCCTTCTGTTACTTTTATAAACTCTTTAGCCATGCTATCTGGTGTTTTTTTTCCTGTCCTTATGAAATCAATCCTCTTTTCACCATACTTATTATGAACTGTTGTCCAGACATCAAAGAAAATATTATAAATCTATTTTCAAGTATATGCCAAAAATTAGGCATTTTAAAGACAAACACATCCTCCCTCTAGTCTTGTTCTATTTAAGTGCACCCTAACTGGGGTCCCAGATCTCCCGTGTTTCTTTCAGAGACCCCCAATTAGGGCAGAATATCCTTAGGTGCTTAACTTCAACCTCCTTTTTTTTTTCCCTTTTTGCTTGCATTCCTCCTAAAACAATTGTGATGTAGTGTGCTCCCTCTCACATATTTATTAAGTTTATTCTTGGAATATTTCATAGGTTTCTATATTGGAAAAATATATAATGTTTAGCATTTTATGAACACATATTTTCATTAAGGCATTTCACTCATTCACAAATGTATCCAACATCACCTTGATATCAAAGAAGGTGTCTTTAATACACACCACCATCCACTGAAAAATACAGGGCTTCCCTGGTGGTCCAATGGTTAAGAATCCTCCTTGCAATGCAGGGGACACCCGTTTGACCCCTGGTCTGTGAAGATCCCCCATGCAGCAGAGCAACTAAGCCTGTGAGCCACAACTACTGAAGCCCATGTGCCTTGAACCTGTGCTCCACAGTAAGAGAAGCCACTGCAATGAGAAGCCCACACACCACAACTAGAGAAAGTCCACATATGGCAACGAAGATCCAGTGCAGCCAATAAATAATAAATAAATATATTCATAAAAAAAGAAAAATAAATGGTCAGAACTTTTCTTTCTATTAATATTCCTTAAATATCAGTTCCCATTCCACTTCTACAGAATTTTATCCTAATGCAACATGTTTGATCACTCCTTTGATGGTTATCCTTTTGTTTCTTTGCAATAACAAAAATGTATAGCTATTGAAATTAAATTTTTTTCTTGTGACAATGAGGCTTTAAGTGTTCAAATTTTTCTTCAGCATTGAGGTCTAGTTTCCATTATTATCAGCACATGTAAAATCAAAACAAATATTATGAATATTGACAATTATTAAACTTAAGAAAAGTTTACTGGAAAGGTATCTCTTAATGGTATGGATGGGATTCTCATTTTCTATCTGTGCATGAGGACACAAATGACTTAAAAGTTGGAATGAGACAATCTTCAGAATCAATTCTATTTCTGTTTTTCATTTTTTGTAGCTATAAGTGCTAAGGAATCATGCTCATATGAATAAATAGGTGGGCATGGAAGGAGTTCAGTTATAGTAATATTTCATTCTTTGAAAGCCTTATGATTTATATAACAAAAGTATTTCTTTTTTTTTATTAGCTATTAACTGTATTAGGGACTCCTTCAATTTTGCTGAAAACAGAGAATTTGATACTTCCTGGTTTGCTGAAGGATTTGTTAGTCATTACAATTTGGTAAGATATCAATATTTCCAGTCATTCTTTTGTTTGGCACTATGGAAGTTTTTACACCTCGGAGCAAAGCACTATATTCATGATGGGTGAGAGGTAGGCTTTATATGAAGTGGGTAAAGCAAAATTAAAAGAGGAAGTGTTTTAGGGGAACCCCAAGAGCCTTGCCTGGAAGACACATTCTCAGGCACAGTCAATTTAGGGAGAGAGTATTTGAGGAAGATGAAAATCTAGAAACTAATTTCCTAAAACTGTCTATGTGTATGCATCCCATAGACGGTCTTTGTGATCCCATATAGTCTAGCTGGACAATCATTAAAGGTATAAGGGATTAATAATTAATTAATTAAGGTTTGAGTCATCCTGTCAAGTCATCCCTGATCTAGGTGAGGAAGCAGGCAGAGTGCCTTTCCATGGATGAGGGACACCCCTCAGCCAGAGCAAGAAAGACTGGGACTGGTATCAAATTGCCCAAAGACCCTACATGCATTAAAGCACGCCCACAAAGATCAACAAACACGGGGCAGTGATTTTGGGGTGTAGATATCCAAGGACACTAGGAGATCATGAGGATGTTGAGCTCTCTCTCCAACCATTGATTAAACTCAGACTAATGTCAATGTCTGGAGCTCCTCCCAGCTGATTGTAGAAAATGCAGTAAAGGTAGAAGGAGGTTACATCCAGGCTCAGGGCTTTCTTGATGATTCACTGTTAGTTGATGTGTAAGAGGGCACTGTCCTTGCGGGAACTGAGGGTCTTTGAACCAAATCTCTGGACACCCACCATATGCCAGGCATCATGCTCAGTTTTTTACGTTATCTCTTTTAATTTTTACAGTAATCTTATGTGGTAGATGCTACTATTGCTGCTGCTACTGCTAAGTCACGTCAGTTGTGTCCAACTCTGTGCGACCCCATAGACAGCAGCCCACCAGGCTCCCCCATCCCTGGGATTCTCCAGGCAAGAACACTGGAGTGGGTTGCCATTTCCTTCTCCAATGCATGAAAGTGAAAAGTGAAAGTGAAGTCGTTCAGTCATGTCCGACTCTTAGCGACCCCGTGGACTGCAGCCTATCAGGTTTCTCCGTTCATGGGATTTTCCCATGAGGTGGGGTGCCATTGCCTTCTCCAGCTACTATTGCTATTCTTTTATAAATAAGAAAAATTCCAGATTATGATAACCTCATATATTCAGATGACACCACCCTTATGGCAGAAAGCAAAGAAGAACTAAACAGCCTCTTGATGAAAGTGAAAGGAGAGTGAGAAAGTTGGCTTAAAAGTCAACATTCAGAAAACGAAGATCATGGCATCCAGTCCAATCACATCATGGCAAATAGGCGGGGAAACAATGGAAACAGTGACAGACTTTATTTTTGGGGGCTCCAAAATCACTGCAGATGGTGACTGCAGCCATGAAATTAAAAGATTCTTGTTCCTTGGAAGGAAAGCTATGACCAACCTAGACAGCATATTAAAAAGCAGAGACATTATTTTGCCAACAAAGATCCATCCAGTCAAAGCTATGGTTTTTTTAGTAGTCATGTATGGTTGTGAGAGTTGGACTATAAAGAAAGCTGAGCACTGAAGAACTGGTGCTTTTGAAGTGTGGTGTTGGAGAAGACTCTTGAGAGTCCCTTGGACTGCAAGGAGATCCAACCAGTCCATCCTAAAGGAGATCAATCCTGAATACTCATTGGAGAACTGACGCTGAAGCTGAAACTCCAATACTTTGGCCACCTGATGAGAAGAACTGACCCATTGGAAAAGACCCTGATGCTGGGAAGGATTGAAGGCAGGACGAGAAGGGGATGACAGAGGATGAGCTGGTTGGATGGCATCACCAACTCAACGGACATGAGTTTGAGTGAGCTCCGGGAGTTCGTGATGGACAGGGAAACCTGGAGTGCTGCAGTCCATGGGGTCACAGAGTCGGACAGAACTGAGCGACTGAACTCTGATGAAAATCGAAATAACCCACTCAAGGTCACAGGTGAAAACAACATTCACCCTCATGTCTAATTATACCAGTTTGTCCTTCTTTATTCCAGATTGTAAAATCACACCACAGCTGTCAAGGTCAATGGTCTTTAGGGACCAAAATTCGGAGACTCTCCAGAAGACAGAAGAGATCCTCTGAGGTCTAGTGGCAGAGGAAAACTGACATAGTTTACCTCAGAGCAGTTAGTAAAGGCTGAGACACACAAGCTGATTGACAGAGCCAAATCTACTTTTCTATAGTTGTTATGTCTTTGCTCAAGTGACCTTTTCCAGAACAAACAGCAACTTGAAGATTCTCTTCTGATTTAGGTTCTTGGCTCATGTTGTAGTGGAGAGAGCCCTCAACTCAGAGGAATGGAGACAGCTACTGAATTGGCTCCCTCAGGCTACCCATTTCAGTTCTCTGAACTTCAGCTGTTTTCTGTGCAATAGATAAGACTGAGGCTAGAGTAGCATTTCCCAAACATTTTAGACTATGACCCAGAGTGAGAAAGAATTTATTATACCACAAGCCAAGATGCACACCCACATGTGTGTGCATGCGTGCACACACACACACACATCCCCTCTGAAATAGTTTGTGATGCCCTGATATATT
Source organism: Bos mutus (assembly GCF_027580195.1). NCBI lineage: Eukaryota > Metazoa > Chordata > Mammalia > Artiodactyla > Bovidae > Bos > Bos mutus. The sequence goes on along the minus strand of NC_091624.1, from coordinate 73,073,463 downwards.
CAATTCTATTCATTTATTAATTTTATTGGTAAAAAGCCCACTTTTGTCACTTTTAAACTGATATTTTAAACTTTTAATGGGTAGCAAATCATAGTTTAAAAAACTCTGGACTCTGAAAGAGTAGTATAATATCAAGCCAATATCGTTCCGTGTGAATTAGGTAAAACTTATCTTTGGTACCCTCCCAACTTACAGAGAGTCATTTTCCTGGCTTTCTCTAGACCCGTTTTATTCTCTCTACCCCTATTTACCCTCACCTCCATTGCTTTATACATAGATATGAAAAACTACTTCTGAGCAGGTGCTTTTGTCTTCTCTGAGGTAGCTTTTTCTCTTTATAATCATCGTCCCAGTTTTTGCTTGGGCTAGCTTCAGTGGACTTGTTACTTGCAGCTAACACAGGTCCTGCATTGGAGAGGTGCCTCCGTGGATTCCAGTCCCTGAAAGTACTCACCTTTGACTTTCAGCGTCAGGTACTTGTAGTCCCAGGCAATCCCATAGATGATCAGGCAGCGGTACTGCCCTGCATCCTTCAGCTGGATTCGGGGGATGAGGAACAAGGCCTTCCCCAGGGGCAGCTGCTCCTCCAGCAAAGTGGTTCTTTCACTGAGCAAGACTGTATCATTTTCCACTTTTTGCAAACTGGCTTTTAAAATCCCGAGTTCCACAGGACCTCCAGTGTCAAAATCACACTCCAAGGTCACATTGCTGCCGTAGTCTACCATGTACATTTCCTTTGGGATGGTCACTGTGAACAAAGCTGAACAGAAAATAAGACATTCCCCACTGTCTGCCTTCACATTTCAGTTCTGTTCAGAGTGGGGGAGCTGAGGAGACCCATACAACCTCGGTTTCCCAGGAGACATCTATCAGTATCTGGGCATTTGCAGAAGTTCTTTTCTATCCCTTGCCCTATCCACTTTGTGGAAGAGTGTGATTCTTGATCCCTGCTCTTGCCTCTCAACACTCCTCACCTGTACAGCTGACTGGCCTCCTGCTCCCATGATCCAAGCTCATTTTCTTTATATGGATCAAATTACATCATTCCCTGCCAAATTTTACCTCCTCTCAGCAGCTGCTGCTGCTGCTGCTGTTGCTAAGTCGCTTCAGTCGTGGCCGACTCTGTGCAACTCCATGGACGGCAGCCCACCAGGCTCCCCTGTCCCTGGGATTCTCCAGGCAAGAACACTGGAGTGGGTTGCCATTTCCTTCTCCAACGCATCAAAGTGAAAAGTGAAAGTGAAGTCACTCAGTCGTGTGCGACTCTTAGCGACCCCATGGACTGCAGCCTACCAGGCTCCTCCGTCCATGGGATTTTCCAGGCAAGAGTACTGAAGTGGGGTGCCATTGCCTTCTCCGCAGAGATAGTAATAATAACAACTATCAACTGTTGAATTCTTACTAGGTGGTGGGCCTCTGCTAACACATGATCTCTTTTAGTCTCCCAGCAAGACAATGAGGTAGAGCCATCTTCTTTTTAGAAAACGAAACTGACACAGAATGGTTAAACAACTTGCCTAAGATTGCACAGCCAGGATCAGACCTAGGTATTGCTAAGTTCAAGTGCTCTTGACCACTACATCATACAAGCCCACTGTAGAAATGTCTTTTCTACTAATACTAATACTTAATGTATATCTACCATGTGTCGGCCACTGTTCTAGACTCTAAACCATATCATTCAATATTGAAAATGCAACCATAAAATATGCATAATCATGACTGTTTTATAGTTAAAGAAACTGGGTCAAAGAGGTTTGTTTCAGGATGCACAATTAGTAAAGTTAAAATTCAGAGCCAGTCAGATGGTTGACTTCAAAATCTATAGTTTTTGAAACAGTAGTTCCCAAAATGTGAGGCATATACCTCAAGAAGTATGCACAATGATTTTACATATGAAAGAATCAAGGCCCAAAGGGAGTTGGGTTATGCAGAGAAGAATTTATCCCCTCTTCAATTCTATTTCAATCTTTCAAATTACATACAATTTGCAACTAGACTTTCACATTTCTAACAATGGTTATTTTTCCTTTTAATAAAACAAGAAGCGCTCAGACAGATATTATCAGGGTAGACTTTAAAGCACCACTTTACTTTTATTGCATTTATTTTTGCTCATATCTTCTATTTACTAGTATCATTGATACTGGTTTTCCATTTACCACAGGGGTAGATTGTTTTGTTCAAAAAATAAAAGCTCAGTTGATTTAGATAATTCTATAAAAACAATAGTGCAAAGAGTAGTCAAACATGGCAAAACTAATGAAAGTAGTGTATGCATGAATAAATTGTGAGAGACTGTACAAAATTATGCTGTTTCCATCAATAATGAATGGGGAGTCATTAAGACTGCGGGTACGATCTCAAAGTAGCTTCTGAATTATGACAGAAGATTAGATCAAATTATGTTCAGTAGGACTTGCTTCATTAATCCATTCATTTAATTAATTCAAAACTTTCATTTAACAAATATTTGGGGATGGCTTCTAGAATACGCTATTTAAGGGGTTGCTTCCACATAAAACATAGTATGAAAAGAGCTTGGGATTTAGTGACAGATGAACCTGGGTTCAAATTCTGAGTGTATCCAGATTATGAACCCTTTGATCTTGATCAAACCTCTATGAGTCTCGGCCTCTTTATCTGCAAAGGTCCAAGGTTAAATCTACCTGTCAGCAGTGTGGTGAAAACTAGATAAACAGCACAAAATGGCTTATTTTGGCAGGTAGTAGGTAGTCAGCAAACATTGGTTCCTTTCTTTTCTACCATGCTTTAGTTCTTGAGAAAGTGGTGTTCTGACCATCCTGGACAACAGATTTCACAGTAAAAATAGACTGGGGGTTTTCAGTTGCTCGAATGATTCACATTGAAATTCTCTTCTGACTGGAGTTTTTCCTCCTACCATCCTGCAAATCTTTGAAGGCAGTGCAGGTTGAATTTGTTTTGGTGTCTCCAGTGCCTAGCACATACTAAATTCTAGTTAGAGGTTTAACATATAAATGACAAAAGAAGGAGAGGAAGAGAAAAAAAAGGATGAGCCTACCCATATTTGCAAAGAGTAGGACATGATTGAGAGACTGAGTATGCATGCACCCATATTCACTTCTGTTTTCCTCTCATCAAACTTCATTTTGCCCTAAATTGCACAAACCGGCATTCTTAATCACCACCCAATGCACCTGTTAGTGTAGTGCACAATATGAATTTTATTAAAAATAAGTGATGAGTTTATATCTTTCTTCCAAACCCTGTTTTAACCACAGCTAGAACATGAACGTGCCTTTCTAACAGAAAGGAGTTCACATCTGCCTGGTATTTTTTGGTACAGAATGGGGGTCGGGGCAGTGCTTCTGTATAAAACAATGCTAATTAAGCTTGCATTTTCTTGGCCACATTGAGAAGACTCTGGGATGATACATGTGAAAAAAGACACTGTGCTTCTAAATTTCCCATACGATTCCATTTTGTGGAATGCCCTGAACACTTGTAATAACTCTCCCCCAAGTCTCCGTAATAGGATACTCCTAAAAGTAGATTCCTAGAATCATCTCCAAATATTTGTTATTAAGTCCTCTTATACCTAAAACAGAGCTACCTGTTTTATTCACTCATCAAATATGTATTAACTATCTTCTATGTGCCTGGTTTAGAAATTTATACTACTTTTACTCTCTTCATTCCTTCCAAAGAAATCCCAGGGCTGATCTCCTTCAGAATGGACTGGTTGGCCTGGTGTGCTGCGACTCATGGGGTTGCAAAGAGTCAGACATGACTGAGTGACTGATCTGATCTGATCTGATCTTACTCTCGTCATAGTACTTCCTTCTCTTTTATTATACGATAAAAGAAGAACAAGAAACAAGATAAAACAAGAAACAGGGAAGAGAAATGGGGCTTGCAGGTAAAGTTAGTTGCTGAGTCTGAGATTTAACAAGAATCAGAGGACTTTGGTGTAGTCTGTATTGGATTTATTTAGCAAATTTATTTACCACACTTACACTTTCTTCTCGTGAGAGAAGGAACACCTGTAACTTCCTCTGGAACTCCCCACAGCATACAGCAGAACTCCCCTCTTCACTGTTTGGGCCTTTGACAAAAACCCATTTTCTGCTTGCTTTTCCCCTCTGCCTTCTACAGAGTGTAAGAGTATATACACACATGGAACCCTTTATGGAAGCATGAAGTGTGCTATCTCTCAGGCAGGTGACATTTTCTGGCTAACATTCACAAGAGGAAAGGGCAATTGGCAAACATGAGTCATGTATCTGAGTCACTCAGAATAACTAGAAGATTGTTAGTTGGTCTAATTTTCCCACAATTGAAGTTTTTAAAACATGCAAAGCTTTCAGCTTGATTACTTGATATAAAATAAGTTTAGGAAAGCAGTACAGTTTTGCAATCCTAAAGTATTCTTGAAAGTGAAAGTGAAGTCGCTCAGTCTTGTCTGACTCTTTGCGACCCCGTGGACTGTAGCCCACCAGGCTTCTCTGTCCGTGGGATTTTCCAGGCAAGAGTACTGGAGTGGGTTGCCATTTCCTTCTCCAGGGGATCTTCCCGACCCAGGGATAGAACCCAAGTCTCCCGCATTGCAGGCAGACGCTTTACCCTCTGAGCCATCTTACTTATTGTAAATTACAGAGGAAATCAAAACACTTTTGCAAACAATTCTGTGAAGAGGTTTTTTTCTCAAGCTTGGCTGCATATTAGAGTCACTAATGAGAGGGCCTCAACCTCAGCCATAGTTGGTATCAGCTTGGGAAGCTTTTAAAACATGCTCAGACCCCACTTTGTATCCTATAAAATTAAATTCTAATCATTTCGTGAGGCCAGCATCAACTAAAAATAATTTCCTGGGAGTTTCTAATGTGCAAGGAGCATTGAGAAACCATTCAAAGTGTTGTTCTCAGTTTTCTTAGGCAGCTAGTTAGGAATGCAGAATCCCAGTCCCTTCCCAGGACTAAAGAAGCAGAACCTGCATTTTGACAAGGCTGGGGGATTCAAATGCATATTAACATTTAAGAAACAGAGTTATAACACTGGTTTGTATTTGGTCTGTTGTGTAAGATAGAGTAACAGTTAACATTTATTAAACACAATGAACCAGACACTAGGCTAAACTGTACATCTCATTTGATGTCCCCAAAGCTGCAAGACTGGAGTCACTGCACTCATTTCACAGATGGGGAAACTGAGGCTTAAAGAAAAGATGCAACTCGCCCAAAGTAAAAAAGTGGGAGCTCATGGAGTTGGAATTCACATTCATATCTCTGTGCCCTGAAAGCATGTACTTCTAACAGATATGACTATATATCTACTGGCCTGTGTATACTACATACATTAATGAAACAGATATACTTTTCAGCTTTATACTAAGTAAAAGACATTTGTGTTCTATTTCATATGTCATATGGTTATAAAACTAAACTTCAACGTAGCACTGAACTCCTGATGTCATCAGACAAAGGAGAACACTGAAAAAGTTTCCACAACTGCAAAACTAGGCAGACGAAATATTCATTTGGTCGTCTTGACTAAATTAAAGGGTGAAGGACGTGGCTACAGCATGAAAAATTAATACATGAAGGTTCTTTAGACAGATGAAAATAGCTGGCTTGAGTAATGCTAGAGCCTTTTTGAAAGTTCTTGGGAGAAGTTTGCATTTTATTTGCAATCAGGAGTCAGCACCTGTCATATCTCCAGGAAACACAAAACAATTTATTTGCATTAACTCCCAAGATAGCTTCCTCTTTAAGCTAATTTTATACTTTTTTTCTGCATTAACAGAAACTTAAATGCTTACAGACTTCCTACCTAAGGGATTTGAAAAGTGAGGATGGGTCTAGGCGGGGAGGTGAGAGGGGATTGCTTTACACAGCCAGTCCTCAGAAAACTCTAGTTCCTGGTTCTGGATAGATGCTGCTCTGGACACCTGACTCATGCACTTCTTTTTGCAAGAATGCTGCATGAGACATCTTGTCTACTTGAAATCCCTTCCCCAACCTGATTCTTCTGCTTTGTATATCTCAGGGGTCAGCAGATGTAGTTTTGAAGGCCGGCTATAACCTAGACAGAATGACCCAGGGTGTGGTCCCTGTCCTAGAGTGACGTCAAGCATCACCATGGCCATGTGCCTCCTGAGTTTTATTCTTCTCAGATGGATGAAGAAAGAAGGAAGCATCAATGAGAGACATAAGATTGGGGTTACTTTTTCTTCCAAGACATGACGAAGTACAAAAATAAATATTTTTCTTGAATACGTCTAAGTTACAAGATGCCTTAGGTTTTGAAATGAAAATATAAGAAAAAAAAAACTGAACTACAACGCTACAGTAATAAGAGAGTGATATGAGTGAAAGCATATATACATAGATCAATAATACAGACAGAGGGCCCAGAAAAAGACTCACACAAAGAGCCAATTGCCTTTTTTTTTTTACAAAGGTGCAAAGGCAATCAATAGAAAAAAGACAGTCTTTTCAATAAGTGAACAAATGGGGCTGGAGCGACTGGATGTCCATATACCAAAAAGAAAAATCCCAATCTACACTTCACAAAAATTTTTGTATACTATGCAAAAATCAACTGAAGGTGGATGGCAAACCTAAATGTAAAATGTACAACTATAAAATGTTTAGAAGAAAACATAGAAGAAAATCTTTCAGGTCGTGGGTTAGGCAAATAATCTAAAGATTCTTAGATATGACTAGCCATCAAAGAAAAAATTTGATAAATTGGATAGCTTCAAAATTAAAATCTCTCCTTTGCAAAAGACACTGTTAAGAGAATGAAAAGATGAACCATAGACTAGGAGAAAATATTTGCATATCACATATCTGATGAAGAATTTGTATCCAGAATATATAAAAAACTCTCAAAACTGAAAAATAAGAAAATAACCCAATTAAAAATGGTCAATGGTTTGATATGCACTTAAGAAGATATATGGATGGGCAATAGGTACATGAAAATATGCTTATCATTGCCAGATACTAGGGAAAGGCAGATTAAACCTCAATGAGATACTTCTGTACACCTATTAGAATGTCTTTAAAAACAAAAATGACAATGTCAATACCAAGTGATGTCAAGGATGTGGAACAATTGGAACTCTCATACTTTACTGGCAGGAATGCAAAAACAGTATAGATACTAAGAACAGCTTGATGGTTTCTTATAAAGTTAAATATATACTTAATGTATGTCTCAGCAATCCCACTCCTAGGTATTCACCCAAGTGAAATGAAACTCTATGCTTCCACAAAAACCTATATACAAATGTTTAAAGCAACTATATTTATAATTGCCAAAAACAGGAAACAACCCAAAAGTCCCTCAACTGGAAAATGAATAAACAAAATGTGGTGCATACAGACAGTGTGATACTAATCAGCAACAAAAAGAAATGAACTACTGATTCATATAACAATATGGATAAATCTCAAATGCACTGTGATAAGTGAAAGCCAGACAAAAGGTATGTCTAAAAATGATCCCATTTATATAACATTCTGGACAATTTAAAACTATAGGATAGAGTTGGGGGGCGGTTGAGGGACAGTTTTTGTTTGTTTGGTGACAGAACCGTTCTGGGTCTTGATTGTGGTAGTGGCTATATGACTATGTGTGAGCGTGTGTGCTCAGTCATGTCCAATTCTGCGGCCCCATAGACTGTAGCCCACCAGGCTCCTCTGTCAATGCAATGTCCTGGCAAGCATACTGGAACGGGCTGCCATTTTCTATTTTAGGGCATCTTCCTGACCCAGGGATCAAACCTATGTATCCTGCATTGGCAGGTGAATTCTTTACCACTGAGCCACCTGGCAAGTGGCTATATGATTATGCATATGTCAAAACTCATAGATGCTTTTATTTAAAAAAGTATAAATTTTTATGTCAATTTAAAAATTAGTAATTTTAAAATGAAAATATTTTCTGATAGCTTTTCACTTCACACTTGAAATTATTTTACAGATAACACAGTAGACCATCCACAGAGCATTCATATAAGGAAAGAGTTAATTTCACACCTGTCTCCAAAAATCCCAGCTGGCCAGGATCCCTTAGGAAGGAAATATCAAGTGTTCATTCAGCTGCCACTGCAAGGGCAGGGCTGGAGTAAGCAGAATATTGGGGTGTTCTCCAAAGATGGCCCCAAGTCAATGACTCTAGTGCTAGACCCTGCTGGGCAGGGAGGGGGAGGAATTCTACTGGGATCACCTGGAAGAGAGGGGAAAGCTCCTCAAAAATTTATCAGTGCCAACAAAGGCATTCTTTCTCAGTCAAAGGCAGCATGTTGGATGACTTCCCATGGGATTGGGCCTGCTATTACAGAGGACCTAATTCCCTGTGTCCATCTCTGTCTTCCTCTCTTACGTACTGGTGTTCACCACTATAAAGCACTCATGATCCTGAATGAACACGTGAATGGTCTGAACTGCCTTCCTCAGGAAAGTGAAACTCTGAAACTGCTTTCCTCCTTGCCATCTATGCCCTCGAGCAGAGTATCTTTCTTCAAAATCCAAAGGCATAGCTTAAGGTTCATTTTTCATTTAGATGCAAGGAAGACTCTGATTTCCCAATTCAAGTAACCCACATTAATGTGTGAATGACCAATGGCTGCTACTGTTGCTTTTTAATAGAGGAAGTGTCTCTGACAGAAGAGAAAAGAACAGCTGCTTGACATCTCATCTTTCAGGACACTTAACCCATGTTCTCTTGGGTCATTTCAGCAATGATGGTCTGAATGGTCTTGTCATCTTGTTACTATGTTTACTGGAGAGTGGGGATAGATGGACCAATATTATCAGTCCCTGTTTCTGTAAGATAGGGAAACAGGTGTGCACAAGCCACCCTGGGCACCATTCTTTTGACTGCGCTTGTCATAGCCGGTAATCACCCTTTCTCTTAAAGAAAGCCTTTAGCCCAAGGACCACATTCTCATCCTCATCTTCAGCTAGGGGTCATCATCTGTTCCTTTCTCAGGACCCTCCCCAGCCTTTGACTTTTCTTACCTACTGTCTGTTGAAGCTGCAGTCCCAGGCTCAAAATTAGTAGGAGGAACATGCTCTGTACCGGATCTGAAACAGACAATTGAAAGTCTCAGAGCCTTCAGCAGTTTTGCTGGATCTCATGATCTGGTCATTTGCTCACTCCTGAAAACAATGAAATGACTGGTAAACAAATCTTTGGGGAGGCAGCAGACCATAGTAGAGTAGAGCTAGGAAGAAAAGTTAAAGGCTGATTGCCTAGAGGAGATGAGAGATAGGGTAAGAAGAAGTGAGGCACTCTGTCGATCCAAATTAGAAGCCCTTCTTCCTTTTCTTGCAACCTTTTCTGAGTATGAACCAGTCCTCATGACTGGTAACCACAAAAGCTGGTTATCTGCACCTCTTTGTTTCTTCCATAGTTTCAGCGTAGGCCTTTGAAAATCAGTCTTGTTCATCAAATGGATACTGTACACCATCATTTCCAGCTGGACTGCAACTCTGGGAACAGAGCTAGATACTCTATAAATATTTGCTAGTTGACTGAGCAGGTAAAGTTGTCAAAGCTCACAAACTTTCCCACTTAAGGACTTCTCACAGCTAAAGTAAAAGAGACAGGGTATAACACTGTCAACTTCTTTGTCTTCAAAGAGGCTTTTAAATTTTATTGGCCTTGGAAGCATTTCTTCAAGGGGAATTAATCAGACAGCGCCATACATCTGAATCAGGTAAAAGCAGAGCTGCTCCGTGTACAATGGAAAGCCAGTGAAGGATATGGATCAGGAGAATGACATGACCTCATTTACATTTTTAAAAGAAGACTTAGTTTTGGTGTAGACAATAGACTACTGTTGTAAAGGAGAGTGGGATGGGCAAGATTGGAAGCAGAACGATGAGTAAGGAATTTTTTTGCAGAGATGATGATAGTTTAGACCAGAGTAGTGGGGCCAGTGGAGATGAGAGGTGGTCTGTTGAAGGTTTTTTCCATTTATACATTTAAAACATTTATTGAACTTTAAAAATTTGCCCTTTAAATTATTAAAATTTTAACAGCTTTATTGGAGTATAATTGACATACCATACAATAGAGGATTATGTGTGTGTATACATATATATTTAAGACACAGATGATTCAGTGGTACAGCTCAGTGGTTTTTAGTATATTCTACAGAACTGTGCAACCCATACTACTATCCAATTCTGGATTATTCTCATCACTCCAAAAAGGAACCCCATGCCCATTAGCTGAAACACCCCAATTCTTCTTCCCTCTTCCTCCAGTCCCTGGCAACCACTAACCTTCTTTCTGTCTCTATAAACTTGCTTATTCTGGTTATTTCATATAAATAGAATCATACAATATGTGGTCTTTTGTGTCTAGCTTCTTTCACTGAGCATATTATTTTCAAGACTCCTCTGTGTTGTAATGCATTACCAGTCTTCATTCCTTTTTATGACAAGTTGATGGCATCACCAACTCGATGGATGTGAGTTTGAGTGAACTCCGGGAGTTGGTGATGGACAAGGAGGCCTGGCATGCTGTGATTCATGGGGTCGCAAGGAGTCGGACATGACTGAGTGACTGAACTGAACTGAACTGAGCGCTGAAGAATTGATGTTTTTGAACTGTAGTGCTGGAGAAAACTCTTGAGAGTCCCTTGGACTGCAAGGAGATCCAACCAGTCCATTCTAAAGGAGATCAGTCCTGGGTGTTCATTGGAAGGACTGATGTTGAAGCTGAAACTCCAATACTTTGGCCACCTGATGTGAAGAACTGAGTCATTTGAAAAGACCCTGATGCTGGGAAAGATTGAGGGCAGGAGGAGAAGGAGATGACAGAGGATGAGATGGTTGGGTGGCATCACCGACTCAACGGACATGAGCTTGGGTGGGCTCTGGGAGTTGGTGAGGGACAGGGAGGCCTGGCGTGCTGAAGTTCATGGGGTTGCAAGGAGTTGGACACGACCGAGTGACTGAACTGAACTGAACTGATTATTCTATCGGTGTGTATTCACACCACATCTTTCTTATCCACTCAACAGTTGATAGATATTTGAGTTGTTTCCATTTGTTGGCTATAATGCTGCTATGAACATTCATTTACAAGTTTTTGTATAGATATGTTTCTGAATCACTTGAGTGTACATGTAGGAGTGGAACTGCTTGGTTAAATGGTAACTCTGTATTTAACTTTCCCAGAAACTGTCAAACTGTTTATCAAATATATGATTTGCAATGGCTCTTTCCCATCCTGTGATTGTCTTTTCAGTTTCTTGATGGAGTTCTTCGAAGCACAGATGTTTTAATTTAATTGTAACGTACAAATTAATTTTGATGAAGGCTAGTTTTGTCTAAAACTTTCTCTTTTAATTGCTTGTTCTTTAGGTGTCATCTCTAAGAAGTCATTGCCTAACCCAAGGTCACAAAGATTTACATCTATGTTTCCTTCTGAGAATTTTTCACAGCTTTAGTTCTTTTATTTACATCTTTAACCCAGTTTGAGTTAATTTTTGTCAATGGTGTGAGGTAAGATTTCACTCATTCATTTGCACGTAGACATCCAATTATCTCTGCACAATTTGTTTAAAACAGTATTCTTTTTCCATTGAATTGTCATAGCACCCTCACCAAAAATCAACTGACCTTAAATGCATGGGCTTAGCTTGAAATCTCAATTCTATTCCATTGATATAAATGTCTGTCTTATGTTTGTACCACAGATTGCTCATTATGTGGTAGCTTTACAGTAAGTTTTGAAATCGGGAAATGTGAATCTTCAAACTTGCTTTTCTTTTTTTAAGACTTTACTTTTATTATTATTTGATGTGTGGCTATTCTTGCTCTCTTGCATTTCCATGTGAATTTTAGGAAAAACTTGTCCATTTCCACACAAGAAAGCAGCTGGAATTTTGACAGGGATTGCACTAAATCTGTAGGTCTATTGGGGAATACAGCCATTTTTATAACATTAAGTCTTCTAATCCATGAATGCAGCATGTTTTTCCATTTATTTAAGTATTCTATATTTTTAAAGAAGATTTGATGGGAATTGCTGACAGGTTGTAAATATAGTTTAACAAAAGTAAATAAATCTAGGAAAATTTCTAGGTTTGGGGCTTGAGTCACTAGGAATGGAGATACCTATTAAAAAGCAGAAAACTAAGAAAGAAGCAGATTTGAAAGCAGAAATCAAGAACTGTATTTGGAATATCTTTGGTTTGAAATGACTATTAGACTCCAAGTAAAGATGTTTAGTAGGCAGGCGGACAACTGGTGGTCCAAAGTTTAGGACAGAGATACACATTTGGGAGTCATTAATGCCTAAGTGTTACTTAAAGCCATAGTGCTGCATGGTGTCTCCTAAAGAGAGAGAGAGAGAAGGGACACTGTAAAAGGACTGAGATATGGGGCATTCCAACATTTATGGGTCTTTGAGGGGAATACTAACAAAGCAAACTGGGAGAATGGGTATAAAGGCAAATTAAGCATCTCTTATTTTCTATATTCTGATGCTTTCACATCTGGAGTCTTGTTGACTCTAGAAGGACTGCCTCCTCAGGATTAGCCAATTCCTAGAGAGAGTAAACAACTTACCTATTTCATATGCAAATCAACCTATCCAGAGCCCTACCTCTAATCACCTCCTTTTGGGGCTTTCACACTCTGGGCCACTTTATATGTATCTGCTCTGATCACCCTAGGGCCAAATAACAGATTATTCAAACTAGCCCAATTCCTTCCTATGGAAACCACAGTGAGGGCTCCTGCCCACTTTGCCCCCCTCTCCTTCTACCTCCTGTGCAACACTGGTATTTGCCTGTATGTCCCTCTGAGGTGTGGCGTGCCCCTTTTCTCTTGGCATCTGTGACTATAACAAACTATTTTTTCAATTACAGTCACCTGATCTGTTGGCTTCACCACTAGTAAATAATAATAAAATAACAGATAAAATAATGAACAAAAATTAAAAAAAAATAATAATAAAACCTAGAGTTTAAAACATAGAAGGAGGGAGTTATCAGTTGAGCCAAATGCTCCTGAGCACTGGATTTAGTAGTATGAAGGTCACGGATGACCCGGGTAAGCACAGTATCAGTAGACTTCATACAGATAAAAATAGGAAGTAAGGAAGTGGAGGCAACAGAATACGGGCAACTTTTTAGAGAACAGTGCTATAAAAAGGGGAAGAGATATGAGGCAGTAGCTAGAAGGGAATGCAAGGTCCACAGGGGTCTGTATTCTTGTTTTTAACTTAGGGAGGGAGATATTACAGCAGGTAACAACTGGGTATGATAGTCATACCATACCCATATAGTCATACTATAAAGAAAGCTGAGCACTGAAGAATTGATGCTTTTGAACTGTGGTATTGAAGAAGACTCTTGAGAGTCCCTTGGACTGCAAGAAGATCCAACCAGTCCATCCTAAAGAAAATCAGTCCTGAATATTCATTGGAAGGACTGATGCTGAAGCTCCAATACTTTGACCACCTGATGTGAAGAACTGACTCATTGGAAAAGACCCTGATACTGGGAAAGATTGAAGGCTGGAGGAGAAGGGGATGACAGAGGATGAGATGATTGGATGGCATCACCGACTCAATGGACATGAGTTTGAGTAAACTCCGGGAGTTGGGGATGGACAGGGAGGCCTGGCATGGTGCAGTCCATGGGGTCGCAAAGAGTCGGACATGACTGAGCGACTGAACTGAACAACTGGGAACAAAATCTAGTGCTTTCCAGCAAGAAATGCTCAAGACACACCTTTGCTGGACTTGAAAACTCTCTTCCTTATTGTAAATGCAAATATATCCAGAAAAGATATCATTTTAAGCTGCATCTGTAGCCTAGCACTTTCTGAGCATTTTTGTTTCTAGAATACAAAAGGATAGCATGTAGCATATAGTTCTGGCGACAGAAAGGACTCCGGATTCACCCAATACTGGTTCTAACTTCCCCTTCTTCCCTCCCCATCCAAGGGGACTTTCCTTGCACACTGCTTCCTTGAGCCAACTAAGAGAGAGTCACTGTCATAAAGGTACTTTCCAACCAGAAGTCTTTCATCTAAGGATAATGTGCCCCATGCAATGATTAAGAGTTCAGGTTCTAATGTCAGGAACATCCTGAGTTCAAATTCTGAGTCTACAAATTATTAGCCTCTTTCCTGGTGGCTCAGATGGTAAAGAATCTGCCTGCAATGCAGGAGACTCAGGATCAATCCCTGGGTTGGGAAGATCCTCTGGAGAAGGGAATGACTACCCACTTCATTATTCTTGCCTGCAGAATTCCTTGGACAGAGGAACCTGGCAGGCTATAGTCCATGGGATCACAAAGAGTCAGACATAACTGAGTGACTAACACTTTCACTTTCAAGACCTTAGATAGTTTATAAAAACTTCTGTATTCCATTTCCATAAAGAGTCAGTAATAATAACTCTTACTTCAAGCCAGAACCCTGGGGGGTCATCTTAAACCTACTCATCTCTCATCTTACACATTCAGTCCATCCCTCAGTCCTATTAATTCTACTTCCTGGATACTTCCTGATGATGCCTCTTCTTCCCACAGCCCTACTATCACCTTAATTCAGCTTCATATCATTTTTCCTTACACCACAGCATAGCCTCCTCATGCCATTTTTACCTTCTAGTCTTGCTTCCTTCTGTTCCATCCTTCTCTAGTGGTCACAAATCTTGGAGTCATCCTTGATTCCTATGTTTTCTCACCTACATCTGATTCATGAATAAATGCTATAAGCCGTTATTTAAAATATATCCAGAATCTGACCACATCTCACTGCCTCTATTAATATATCAATCTCAGCCATCACTGTCTCTCATGGTGATTCTAACTTTGGCTTCCTACAGGTGATTCTCAACACAGGAACCAGAGCGAGTCTTTAAAAATATGAGTTGAATCATGTCTGCTCAAAACATTTTGGTGGCTCAATATTTCACTGAGAATAAAATCATAAGTCCTTCCAATAACCCATATAAGAGAGGCCTCTGTGTTAAGCCCCTCCTGCCATGCTTTAGAAAACCCTATTGTGGCCATGCCCCTTCTGCAGTGTGGGGTGTTTGCTGGGCTGAGAGGTATTATCTGGAGCCCTCGACCTTACCCCATGACCCATTACAATCTGTGTCTTTGGGATGCTAGACTTCCCTGACCAAATGGCCCTGAGCCCACTTCCAGCCTGTGCAATACCTTCCTCACACCCACCCCTTTAAGAGTGGATCTTGCTGCCAGCGTGCCTATCCCCACCCTTGGATGTTTTCTTTGCTCTTTCTAGTGAGACTGCCTTATATAAAATTGCAACAGCACCACCTCCCCCGTCCCCAGCATTTCCAATTTTCCTTGTCTGTCTCTCTTTCCCAAAACTTTTGTTACCATTGAATTTACCATATAATGTACCTGTTTTATTGTATTATTAATATTACCTGCTGTCTTCCATTATAATATAATCACTCAAAGGGCAGGGATCTTTGTCTGTTTGCTTACTGCTATGCCTTCAGCCCTAAGCACAGTCTGGCAATAAGGAGGCACTCAGTTAATATCTATTGGATGAACCATCCCTTTACCTAGCAGGCAGAACAATCTCTTGAAAACTGAATAATCAAACCTAAACCATGTCACTCCTGCTTAAAAGACTTCAACAGCTCCCACTGTTTACAAGGTGATGTCTTCAAGGCTAGAACAGGAGCTCTTTGTACAGTCATCCCCTGGTATCTTGCAGGGTATTGGTTCCAGGATTGTCTGCAGATACCAAAATCCAGGGATACTCAAGTCCATTATGTAAAGTGGCATAGCATAGCTGGCCATATACATAGGGTTGTAGAGCCCTTTGGATGCAAAAGGTGGACTGCACTTGATTTGGTCCTTATAACTGTGTGCTGAACAGACAAGTGAATGAGTGTTTGTATGCACAGCAATTTAGCATCATACTCAGGAATCTTAGTCTCAGTTCAGTTCAGTCGCTCAGTCACGTCCGACTCTTTGCGACCCCATGAATCGCAGCACGCCAGGCCTCCCTGTCCATCACCATCTCCCGGAGTTCACTCAAACTCACGTCCATCAAGTCGGCGATGCCATCCAGCCATCTCATCCTCTACAGACTCCCAATTGACACAATTCTATCAGAGAAACAGAAACTATATAGCGGCTGTTTATTTTGGCTGCACACAAGAACTTTTTATCAAACAGAGCCACTCATGCATGGGGAGGCCTCATTCCTGGAATTCTTTAAGCACAGGGTACATGCTGAAACAAAGGTTTCCACAAGAGGTAGAAAGTGATCCCTTTTTAACAGTAAGATTATTGACAAGATTATCTGCCAGAAGAATGTTTCCACAGGTATCTCAAGCCCCTCACCAACCTCCCTCAAAACACAGCAATCTGGATAAGACTTGTGCCTCCTGGGCTCCTTAGGAGAACCACATTTTCTGAAAAAAAGTGGATTCTTAAAGCATTTAATGTTAGGGAAGTATGAATTCTTTCATACTCAGTCAGGCAGGGCCTGGAAGAATTTATCTGGAGAGCTTATAGGGTGTATTGCCTAAATCAATTAACTTGATGCATCATTTACAGAGTGCCGATGGGTGAGGTACTTCTTCAGCCAAATGAGCATTGTGATGACTCCTCCACAATGCAATGAACATGTTCAAACAACCACAGCCTTCTCTAGCTTTCTCTTTTAAAACTCACCTTTGTTTTGGATATAAATATTTTCCTATGCCTTGCCTATGCCTGGTCAGTTGTTCATTTCATCTTAATTATATATCCCTTATGGACGCATTTGGTTTTGCTAGTCTTTCCATCAAGCAGAGGAAGATTATAGCTATCCTTGTATCAGGCAGGATGAAGTGAAGTGAAGTCGCTCAGTTGTGTCAGACTCTGCGACCCCATGGACTGTAGCCTATCAGGCTCCTCCGTCCATGGGATTTTCCAGACAAGAGTACTGGAGTGGATTGCCATTTCCTTCTCCAGGAGATCTTCCCAACCCAGGAATCAAACCTGGGTCTCCAGCATTGCAGGCAGACGCTTTACCGTCTGAGCCACCAGGGAAGCCCTTAATGAAAGAAAGGAATGTCTTAAAACTCAGAATGGCACCAGGCCCCTCACCCATAATAAACACTTTGGAATGTGAGTGGAAAAAATAGTTTTTAATCAAGTAATCCGTTTAGCTGAATTTCTTAATTTCTGGATAATTCTTAATGAAGTTCTGAGTAGTTCTTGATAATTCTGCCTGTGAGCATGTCGTAGTAGTTGAGGGCAAGGCAAGTAGTTGAGGGAAGTATGAACTCTTTCATACTCAGTCAGGCAGGGCCTGAAAGAATGACCTAAAATGGAACAAAATGGCATAGGATAAGCTTTGAGAAATTTTCTTGTGGCTCCAGGAGGAGTCAAGAAAGGCCCTCTTGGTCAGGAGATAATCAAGCTTGAGAGTGAGAAGAAATGAAAGCTACCATTTTTAGATTTGTGAAAGGTCCTGCTCAAATTGCTGTCCTCTTTCTGTTGTCACCCAGGCCACTAGAGAAGCTGCTGCTATTGGTGGCATGGTGGAAGGTTTAGGAGACAGGAGATCCGGTCTTTGTCTCTGCTGCCTTAAGAACTTATTCTCCACTTTCTACAAAAGAAGGGTGAACTAGGTGATTTCCACAGTCCCTTCCATGTGCCATCTATGCAGCTAACAACCAATCTCAACTATTTTGTTTCACCATGTTAGGTAATCCTCAAGTGTGCAACATACCAAGATTTTTGATGAACCATGAAAACTTTAATACTTTTAGGTATTAATGTGTGATTCCATTTCTAACTACCAAAAGTACTATTGGCATATCAGTAACATTTGATCACTAGTGAAAGTTACAATAAGTAAGATTGGCCTTATTCCAGCTAAAGTCTTTCACTCCTTTCCTCTAAAAGGCATTTAAGAAAGAGAGTTAAGATGATATCATAGAGATAATTGATACATTTTAACTTATAAATGTGTATTTATATGAATGTGTGTGAGGGTGCACTCGTGTCTGAGTCTTTCCAACCCCATGGACTATAGTCCACCAGGTTCCTTTGTCTATAAGATTATCCCAGCAAGAATATTGGAGTGAGTTGCCACTTCCTCCTTCAGGGGCTCTTCCCAACTAAGGGATCTAACTCATGTCTCCTGCGGCTCCTGCACTGGCAGGTAGATTCTTTACCACTGAGTCACATGGGAAGCCCATATAATGTGTTCAGTTCAGTTCTGTTGCTCAGTTGTGTCCAACTCTTTGTGACTCCATGAATTGCAGCACGCCAGGCCTCCCTGTCCATCACCAACTCCCGGAGTTCACTCAGACTCACGTCCATCGAGTCAGTGATGCCATCCAGCCATCTCATCCTCTGTCGTCCCCTTCTCTTCCTGCCCCTAATCCCTCCCAGGATCAGATGAGTCAACTCTTTGCATGAAAGTACTGGAGTTTCAGCTTTAGCATCATTCTTTCCAAAGAACACCCAGGACTGATCTCCTTTAGAATGGACTGGTTGGATCTCCTTGCAGTCCGAGGGACTCTTAAGAATCTTCTCCAACACCATAGTACAAAAGCATCAATTCTTCGGCACTCAGCTTTCTTCACAGTCCAACTCTCACATCCATACACAACTAATGGAAAAACCATAGCCTTGACTAGATGAACTTTTGCTGACAAAATAATGTCTTTGCTTTTGAATATGCTATCTAGGTTGGTCATAACTTTCCTTCCAAGGAGTAAGCGTCTTTTCATTTCATGGTTGCAATCATGATCTGCAGTGATTTTGGAGCCCCCCAAAATAAAGTCTGACACTGTTTCCACTGTTTCCCCATCTATTTCCCATGAAGAGATGGAACCAGATGCCATGATCTTAGTTTTCTGAATGTTGAGCTTTAAGCCAACTTTTTCACTCTCCTCTTTCACTTTCATCATATGAATATGTACATAGACATAAAGTTGAACTTTTGATCTGAGACCCAGGTAGACTATCTGTAGACTTAAGACACAATTCTAATGAATTTAACTTAGCAGTTCAAATTTAACTTAAATTCAAATTGAATCTCAACTTTTTAATCAATAAATAGTAAGCTCCCATTTTTTTCAAGTTTTTATAATAGACTGTGAGAATCAATAGAAGGATTCACCTAAGAAAGCATCCTACATTTAAAGACATTATAACACAGTCAGAAGGTTAAAACTCGTACACATTAAAAATAATAAGTGGCATAGAATATTTTGCATGAAGATGAAAAAACCCTGGAAGCTGACTGGTAGTGATGGGATTTGAAGTGGGTCTTTGAAGCACTGATAGGAATTGGAGAGCTGAAACAACTCTTAAGGGCACTGCAGACGGCCCAGGAACAAACATGTAGGGCATGTTGAGGAAGACAATGAAGAGCATAACCTGGCTGGAAATATAATTTGAGAATGTTAAGAGCTTAATACCAGGTAGAGCTGCCAAGAAAGACAGTGACAGTCACTCAAACACTGAGTGACAATAACAAAGAAGTTTGGAAAGATTAAATCTAAGTTTTGTTTTTTTTTTCCCTTTAGTATATAATGGTGGAAAAGTGGAATTAGAGGCCAGCTACTTGATTAGGGGGTTCACAGTATTCATCCAGAAGTTTGGTAAAGCCCCATATTTAGGGTCAAAAAAAAAAAAAAAAAGAAAAAGGGAAAGGAAGGAGAAATTTATTATAAGACAACTGATGGGAAAATTGACAAAACAATTGACAAGTGATCAGCCACATGGGAAAGAAAGAGAAGCAACAAGTTGATTGTGATTTTTGAGGCCAGACTGTCAAGACAATATTGATGTTATTGGGGGTGGGGAACAAATATAAGACCAAGAACTGATTTTTAAAGGGAAGATGATGGGTTGAGTTTGAGTCAAGAAGTAACGCAAGGCAGTCAAGAAAACTGTAGGTCTAAAGTTTGGGACACTATTTGAGACTAGAGATAAAAAGTTAATTCTGATAAAAATGTAAGATGATACTAAGGAATAAATTAACTCTCTGAGAGGGAGAGTATAAAAAAAAAAGAGATTAGAAAGGAAAAGTCTGAACTCTGAGGAATGCTCCAAAATTTGGAGAGTAGGAGTAAGAGACCAGAGAAGAAGGCAGAGAAGAAATGATCTAAGAGTGAGAAGCTTCATTATCACAATATCTCAGAGCCATGGGAGGAAAATCCCAAGAAGCAGAAGGGGCTGATAATAGACAGATCAGGAGAGTAAGAACTGGGAATCAGTCCCAGGGGTATTGGAAAAGGCTGGAGAGCACCGAGATGACTGGGGCTGGATAAACTTTCAGATTCCTCCATCTATCCTAGAATTCTGCGAGTTGATTTGAAAATTAGGGGAACACAACCTGAGGAAGCCCCATTGCAGAAGACCCAGGATGGGATATGAGGAGGCCAGGATGCAGTTGCCTCATTACAGGGTAACCCAAGTATGACACGGTTAATGCTGGTGGCATATTTGGATGTTGCCATGTGGAATAAAAATGACACACAACAACCTAAGGATCGCTGTCCAGTGCATCTTAAAGCAAGTCAATCTGAGGTGTAACTCCTAATACTGTCCCTGAGGAATCTGCTTCACTTCCATCAGTCCCATTGCCTGCTATATTTTATGCAAACATCCCACATCTAATGATTTACCTGCCATTTCAACAAATCAACTAATTCAACAACTGAACAAGCACTCAGTGAGAACCTATGCATATACACTATGATAGGCACTCGGGATTCAGAGGACCTAAAAGGTGTGTCTTACCCTACAAGGAGCTGAAGTTTAATGGAAAGGTTCACAGACAGAAGAAATCTGAAAAGACACCTTGAACAGAAAGCAAGGAAGATATGTTGATAGTGAGAGTTCAGGTAATGAAGGCAAATAGACCAGTTGAGTGGCAACAGATACAGTTCATCTATTCATAAACTCTTAGACTTCAAAGGGAGCTTAAAGAACATCCAGGTCAACTGGCATTTAACTCCTGCTACAACTGTCTGAGGGCTTCCCAGGTGGTGTTAGTGGTAAAGAACCTGCCTGCCAATCCAGGAGATGTAAGAGCCGTAGGTTTGATCCCTGGTTCAGAAGCTCCCCTGGAGGAGGGCATAGCAACCTACTCCAGTGTTCTTGCCTGGAGAATCCCATGCATAAGGAAGCCTGGCAGGCCACAGTCCATGCGGTTACAAAGAGTTGGACGTGACTGAAACAACCTGCCACACATGCACAACTATCTGATTACTGCTCACAGTGAATATTCTTACTGTGCATTTTACCAATGTATGTCATTCATTTCCTTCCACAGGACCACAGAATTTCAGGGTTAGAAGACCTTAAAGTGAAAGTGAGAGTGAAGCCGCTCAGTCTTGTCCGACTCTTTGCGACCCCCGTGGACTGTAGCCCACCAGGCTCCTCTGTCCATGGGATTCTCCAGGCAAGAATACTGGAGTGGGTTGCCATTTCCTTCTCCAGGGGATCTTCCCAACCCAGGGATCAAACCTGGGTCTCCTGCATTGCAGGCAGATGCTTTACCCTCTGAGCCACCAGGGAAGCCCTTATCTATAGGTAATTTCATTCAAGTTTCACCTCCTCACTTCAACCATTTCTCACATGAGTTCCTTATCATCTCTATTCTATTATGTACACATGGGTAGTGACCAGTAGTGGTTTTCCTTCATTTTGCTAAACTTTCTTTTATCATTTTATGTAGAGTAGAAGCCCTTTAGTAGGCCCAAGTCACACTTTTGTTAAATAATGGTTGTTTATAAGTTAATGCGCATGGTTGGTTTTTTTGCCGTGTCCCTCGGCATGTTGGCTCTTACTTCCCTGACCAGGAATCAAACCTGCAACCCCTGCATTGGAAGCTAGGAGTCTTAACCAGTGGATCGCCAGGGAAGTCCTGGTTTGTTTGTTTGTTTTAAACAACTGATTTTTAGAACATATCTTGTAAACACAGGCTACTGTGGAATGTTGACGGCCTGCCAAAGGGTTAATCACAAACAGATGTTGGATGTAAAAAACCAAATTTTTAAGTTCCATTAACTTTCCAAAATTCTAAGTGGAGTGACAATTTCAGGAATATTTCAATTTTTTCCATTCACATTTATTTTGTGCAGAAAAAACAAAAACAAAAACAACAACTCACCTTTTAAAACTGCTCAGCAAGAATAATAAGCATAGGACCAACAAGAGAAATCCTACTGTTTTGAGGACAGGTGGAAATTAGCTTGTTTATGCCCCTGAACACAATTTCTGAGGCAGTTTCCCACATCTCCAATGGTGTGGAGAGAAAATGTGCCTGCACTTACCCGACTGTGGCAGCCTCATCATGGTCCGCAACACCAACTCACAAAACGAGACAATCACAGCCCATTTGATACTCCCATCAGGCCTTGGTGAGGCTCCTCAGGCAAAGACTCAAAAAGAAAATAAAACAACAAACAGTAGCTCTTTGTCAGTCCTCACAGAAGCCAACAAAACAAACAGCCAAAATGAAAATAAAACCTAGGTTGCTGCCTGGGTTCTTTCTAGCTGGCAGAGGGACAGCTAGAAAGGAGATGGCAGCTGACAGAAAAATATGGAGATAAGGTACATTAAGCAAGAGGAGAAAAGATATCATCCCCATCCAGCTCAGGCTTTCTCTTAACATGAGGACAATTCAAACCAAAACTGATTCTAAGGAACTGATTACAGCCCAGCCTACTGGGAGGTTTTTGTTTCACTTTCAGCGTTGCACATTCTAGCTACGCACCAAGAAGTTTGCATAGATATTATCTGTTTTCTTAGGCTGCTGTAACAAATCACTACAACCTGAGTGGCTTAAAACCACAGACAGTGTATCTACATTTCTCTCACAATTTCTGAGGCTAGAAGTCAGAGGTCAAGGTGTCACATGGCCATACTCCTGCTGAAGGCTCCAGGGAAGAATGCTTCCTTGCCTCTTCCTACCTTCTGGGGACTCCTGTCAAACCTTGGCATTCCTTGGCTGCAGCTGATCATCCCAATCTCTGCCTTCATCTTCACCTTATTTATGACCTTATTCCTTGCTCATATTCTTTGTGTCCTCTCTTCTTCTTATAAGAACACCAGCCATTGTGTTAGTGCCCACCCTACTTCAGTATGACCTCATCTTAACTAATTACATTTGCTAACACCCTAGTTTCAAATAAGGTCACATTCAGAGGCTCCAGTGGGCATGGAATTTTGGGGGAACACTATTCAACCCACTACAGAGCTTCATTTCATTCTTGGAGCAACTTATGGTCTAGATACTGTTAGACCCATGATACATATGAGGAAACAGTTGACATCAAGCAACCTTTCCTCAGTTGCATGGCTGTATTTGAACTCAGGCCTCCGAGGCCCCACTACACCATGAGGCTTTTCAATAGGGAGACTCAAACCTGGTGGCAAGGAAAGGACAACTTGCATGTAGTCCTAAAAGACCAACTCCATTCCTATGACCCCAATTCGCTTGGTTCATAGGAATGAGGTCAGAAGAGACAGGGTAGGTTTTCTTAGTCATATTTCTCTGATGTGTTCTAATCCTCTTAACATGTCGTACCTCTAAATCTCCCCTGCCTAACTGTTTTTCTTTTGAAAAAGCAGCATTTTCCTTTCCTCCTTCTCATTCTTTATATTTCATCTCTTAAAGCAGAAGGGATGAAACTTGTAGTAGCTGCAAATAGGAGTGGCTGCCTAGACCCCGAGAATTGGGCTGTGTGGGGAACTGCTTCTCCACCCATAGCTCTAGGCATATGCTTTTAATGAGAGTTGCCTGCTGTTACTTGACCTTCCTTCAGAGAATGGACGAATATCCCCTGCAAGACTCTAAAAAGTTCAGCATCTGTGGGGTCCACATACCACCCACCAGAGTTCCTGCCTTTCCTCAGGAGGGAGATATACTCTCTACTGTCCCCCTTCCTCTACCTCGCCTGGGCCCCATGGCATTGGTGGGGCTGCCAGGAAAGTGGCAGGCAGGGAGCTTTGGGGCACATGGTGAAGGTGCTTCACAAGCAGGATTCAAAAATGTGAAACAAAGAACGTGGTGATCTGACCATCTCCAAGTCTTCATGGGGAGTGTTCTTGAGGGACAAGGCTCTGCATTTAAAAACTAAACATTCAGCAAGATTATAATATATTGCTATGAAGGGAAAAGAAGTTTCAAACCTCATAGGAATCTCAGTTCACAGAGTGATACCCTGATCATCAGAAGCATCTCTATTCAGCTAAAGAGCAAAGACTCCGGAAGCAACTTAGAAGAGCTGACTGGGGACCTCCCTGGTGGTCCAGTGGTTAAGAATTTGCCTTGCAATGTAAGGAATGCAGGTTTGATCCCTGGTTAGGGAACTAAGATCCTTCATGCTGCAGGGCAAATAAGCCCTCACTCTGCAATTACTGAGCCTGTGCTTTGGAGCCCAATGAAAGATCTTGAGTGCCACAACTAAGACTCAACGAAGCCAAATAAATTAATTAATTTAAAAAAGAAAGAAAAGCTGACTAATCTTTGTTAGAACAAGTTGACCTGCCTTTGTCAGAAAAGCAATGTAGCATTGACCAGGTATTGTCTGAAGAATGTTTGAACACTGAGCAATCTCAGCTAGAAAAAACTCTATTACTATGCCAAATAAAAACAAAAAGAAAACTATCAAATCAAAAAACACATGAAGAGCTAAGCTTGCTCAGTTCAGGTCAGTCGCTCAGTCGTGTCAGACTCTTTGCGACCCCATGAATCCCAGCATGCCAGGCCTCCCTGTCCATCACCAACTCCCGGACTTCACTCAGACTCACATCCATCGAGTCAGTGATGCCATCCAGCCATCTCATCCTCTGTCATCCCCTTCTCCTCCTGCTCCCAATCCCTCCCAGCATCAGAGTCTTTTCCAATGAGTCAACTCTTCGCATGAAGTGGCCAAAGTACTGGAGTTTCAGCTTCAGCATCAGTCCTTCCAAAGAAACCCCAGGGCTGATCTCCTTCAGAATGGACTGGTTGGATCTCCTTGCAGTCCAAGGGACTCTCAAGAGTCTTCTCCAACACCACAGTTCAAAAGCATCAATTCTTCGGCACTCAGCCTTCTTCACAGTCCAACTCTCACATCCATACATGACCACTGGAAAAACCATAGCCTTGACTAGACGGACCTTTGTTGGCAAAGTAATGTCTCTGCTAAGAAGTAAGAATTTGAGAGGAGAAAAGAGAGAGAAACTCAAAGCCTTTACAAAAAGAAGAAAATCAAAGTGTCCAAAATACTGAGCAGAAAATTATAAAGGGAAAACCAAATTTGAATTTACAAATGGAGTTTCTTCTTAAAAAATACAAGAACATGGGACTTCCTTGGTGGTGCAGCAGATAAGAATCTGCCTGCCAATGCAGGGGTCACGGTTCAATCCCTGGTCTGAGAAGATTCTACATGCTGCGGAACTACTGAGCCCATGTGCCACAACTTCTGAGCCTGTGCTCTAGAGTCCCTAAGCCACAACTACTGAAGCCCATGTGTCCACAGCCTGTGCTGTGTAACAAGAGAAACCACTGTAATGAAAAGCCCGTGCACTGCAATGAAGGATAGACCCCACTCGCTGCGACTAGAGAGAGCACATGTGTGGCCACAAAGACCCAGTGCAACCAAAAAAACAGAATAAAATTTAAAAAATAAGAACAAATTTAAGTCAGACATGTCACCCTTAATCAAGGGTTAAAATATATCTACCATTTACAGAGTTTTTCTTATATATAAACCTCATAACAATTAACTAAATCTATCAACAGAAACTGGGATGCTAAGCTGTACTAAATTTAAAATGTCCAAATACTTTTGTTTTTATGAGAAAATTTTCTATATATGTTCTACATAATATTATTTTTTTTAAATGTATTTGCCTCTGAAAGAAGGTTGGCCAAGAGAACTGAAAGAACCTCCTATTTGAGTGAAAGGTTCAAACATATAATACCTTTGTACCATATGAAATCACATGAAATAAAATGTTAAAAAAAATTGAGTCATTATGTTGTGTACCAGGAACTAACATAGTGTTATAGGTAAATTATCCTTCAAAAGCAAGCAAACAAATTTTTAGGAAAAGATGAGATTTCTTGAGAAAAGAGGCAAGGGCGGATGGAGGGGGAATTTGATGAAGGTGGTCAAACTATACAAGCTTTCAGTATTATAAGGTAAATAAGTACTAGGGATGTAATGTACAAAGGATTCACATAACGAGCACTGCTGTATGTTATATATGAAAGTCGTTAAGAGAGTAAATCCTAAGAAAGAGAAAATTTCTTTTCTAATTTTTAAAATTTTGTATTTATATGAGATGATAAATATTCACTAACTTGTTGTGGGCATTATTTCATGATGCATATATGTCAAGTCATGATGCTGCACACATTAAACTTACACAGTGTGGTATGTTAATTATGTCTCAATAAAACTGGAAGTAGAAGAAAAAAAAAAGCTCACATAATACACTTAGAACAGTGCTTGTCACTACCAGGTGCTAAGTCAATGTTAGCTACTTCAGGTCCAAAAAATAAGTCCAGTATTTCCCACTTTACTAGGCCTTGTTGGGAAGAAAAAATTAAAAAAGAACACAAGTCTAAGTGTGAGAAAGAAATGTTCCCTGGGTTTTGGGGACTTGGGCAAAGAGAAAGAGCCCAGAAAGAGCGTCTCAGAACTGCAAGAAGCCAGCAATTTAGCTAGAACCAGCCTTAGCAACCTTCCTAAAGTCAGGGGCCAACGTCTTGATATGATTTTATCTGGAATGTGACAAAAAGGAATGATGGCTAACCTCCTCTCTCAAAAAATGGGGATAGGGGATTCAGAGGTGAGGAAAAAGTCATAGGCAGAGGGAGTCAGATGGGGGGGGAGTGGAAATCCACACTGAAAACTAGACTTCTTCAGTTGCAGTCAACCCAGGGGCTGGAGGTTGGTCACTTGCCATCATCCCATGTGATCTCTACCTGTGAAGGAAAACCGTTGCTCAAAGTGAGGGAAGGGAAAGTGTGGACGAATATTCTGGCCAGAGCAACTGAGATGGTTGTATTTAGAAGGAACAAGGCCCAGGTTTCCTTCACTTTCTGAAAGAAACTCATCTAAATGGGAGGTTTATTGTAAGTTTAATAGTTTGATTAAGTACTTTTCCTGCTCTAGCAATCCCCATGTCACCGAATGGGGAAGAAATAACTGGGGAGATGGCTCCTCATAGAGAAAAAAAGTTACAGAAGTCACAAATGTCAAGTTTCATTAAGGTCAAATTCCCTAGAGAAGTCTCCCAAGTGCAAGGGTGGGGGCAGGAAATGAGGGTGCAGAAGAGGGGACTATGGGAGAAATTGAACAGCTTCACTGGCCTTTAACAAGAAAAACTAAATGAGAGGGATTCAAGAGACAACAAGGAGGTTGTGGAGGGCCTGGAGGGAATGTTTACTGTCTTCTTCTTCTCTGGTTCTTAGGAGAAAAGGGGGTGCTAGACATACATCCTTGATGCTTGAGAGTGCCTTTATGTAGACATTAATACCTGCTTCTTGCTTGAAATTCCTGAAGTGGGGGTGGGGGTTCACTGGAGTATCCCTTACCTTGTGTGCGTGCTAAGTCGTTCAGTTGTATCTGACTCTCTGTGACCCCGTGGACTGTAGCCTGCCCGGCTCCTTTGTCCATGGGATTCTCCAGGCATGGATACTGGAGTGGTTGCCATTTCTTTTGCCAGGGGATCTTCTGCACTCAGGGATTGAACTCACGTCTTTTACATCTCCTGCACTGGCAGGAGGGTTCTTTACCTCTAGGGTCTGAAAAACTGTAGAGTTGTTTTCAAGGATGAAGAAAATGGGGTCAGCCCTAATTCCAGGCCCCAGAGCCTTCAGTGGCCTCTGAACACCCCCAGAGTAACTGCGGCTTCAGGTGACACAGAGGGAGGGAAATCAGGGGCACAGGACTTCTGGGCCCTTATCAGGTCAGACTGAAGCCTGGAAGTATTTCCCTCCCTGACTCCAAGATAACAGAGCCATACTTTAGCCTGTTCTGGGAGAAGGGGGGATATGTGAAAAGGATATATGATTGGAATTTCAAGTGGGACTGGATTCTAGCAGTTCCCCTCAAAATTAAAGATAGATTTACGGTATGACTCAGCATTCTACTCCTAGGTATACATACCCAAGAGAAATGAAAATAAATGAGACAAAGGGTCATGCTCTACCCAACAGGCTAGGAGGTTTGATGGGATTCTATTGGCAACACTTTCTAAAAAACCGTTTACTAGCATCTTCGAACATGTAGCCCAGATAAACTCTTCAGAGAGAAACTCTTTAGTTAGTAGATGAGAAACAGAGGGCCCCTGACCAGAATTTTGGTACTTGTTTCAGACCTTTCTACAGTCTGGGTTGTGGTCCCAGCTTCTGATTTGACCAGATACCTGTGTGGAATTATGATTTTTGCTCAAGTGGGTCTCTATTACATCAGATAGTTCTAATAATACAAAAGAGCAAAAATGCCTGAGATTTACCTATTGCTGCAAGCTAACTATGCCTGACCTCATTTTTAGGGTGGTTGGGAGGAGAAGAACAAGGTAAACCTACAAAACCAAATAATCTACATGTGTTCTAAAGTCTCCCTTTCCCTTGTCCTGGCTCATTGCTGGGAGGTCGGAGGGAGGCAAGAATGTTGAACCTACACATCTAGGCTTGCTCTAAGATGAACCCGGTCTGAAGGATCCCCAGAGTTCCAAACTTTTTAGGAACTCTGTGCCAGAAATGGAGACAAAAGACCAAATAGATATGTCTTATTATAAATCAAATATCACACAGCCATTTCACCCAGGGACTTCCTAACCAGGGCTGATCAAGACTACAATATCTTCCCAGGACTAAACAGTGGAGGGAGTCTATCTCCTGAAGCCTCACCTGGGGAAGCAGACGCAGTGCTTGGACCAAGTGAAGGGGACATCTGAACTTACAGTCAGGTAAAGGAAATCTGAGGTTTGGCTCTTTGGTTTCAATTCAGTTTGGGGAAGAAAAAAAGTGAAATGATGATTCATTGCTTCAAATGCAGTCAAGGGCAGGACGAGACAGCTGACTCATGTTTTGGGGTCAGATCAGTGATTCCCAGATCTGGCTGCACAGCAGAATCCCCTGGGGAACTTCAAAAAACATACAGATGCCGGGGCATTACTCCAGATCTCTTGATTCAAAATCTCCAGAGGTGCGATCCAAAAATATGTATTTTTCAAAACTTCTTTCAGGTGGTTCTGAATTAACCAGTCTGCCCTAACTGGTGACTCAGCATAAGGGAATTCCTAGGTGATGATGTTCACAGCAGTCCTTGTGAAGAAAAGTAAGTGAAAGGGAGAAAAAGTAGGCGAGCACCCAGAGATTAACAGTGGCTGTTTAAATATATCTGTCCATGCCTCTTCGATTTTTTTTTTTTGGCTAAAAAGAGGTGATATCATGAGCCTTAGTTTACCAGTGGGGAGAAAAGCGTAAGTACTCAGATATGAGTTGATCTCTCCTAAGATGCCAGAGTTAGTGGCAGGGTTGCTTTTAGAAACCACAGTAACTGGTTAGAAGGGTGGTGCTATGTAGAAAGTGGAGAGCAGCGACACAGGGACTGAAAAGCTGGATCAGGTTCCACTCCTCACCAGCTGTGTGAGTTAACTGAGCACTGAAGGTAGAATGCCTGAAACAAGAGAAGGAGTTCTGTTCATGATATTTTATAATTTACATAGGATGACTAGAATCTTACATTAGATGATCAATGTAAAATAGAGCCTTCTGGTCCCTTTTGCTTAAATGGCATGTTAAAAATTAGTGACTTCTCTATGGAAGCAACGTAGATGTCCATCAACAGACGAATGGATAAAGAAGCTGTGGGATGTATACCTGAATACTACTCAACCATAAAAAGGAATGCATTTGAATCAGTTCTAAAGATGTGGATGAACCTAGAGCGTATTATACAGAGTGAAGTAAGTCAGAAAGAGAAAAACAAATAATGTATATTAACACATATATATGAAATCTAGAAAGATGGTACTGATGAACCTATTTGCAGGGCAGCAATGGGGACGCAGACACAGAGAACAGGCTTATGGACAAGACAAGGGAGGGGAAGGAGAGGGTGAGATGAATGGAGAGAGTAGCATGGAAGCATATACACTACCATACGTGGAACAGATAGCCAATGGAAATTTGCTCTATGACTCAGGGAACTCAAACTGGGCTCTGTAACAACCTAGAGGGGTGGGGAAGGGTGGGAGGTGGGAGGGAGGTTCACGAGGAGGGGACATATGTACACCTATGGCTAGTTCACATTGATGTATGGCAGAAATCAAACCAATATTGTAAAGCAGTCATCAACCAATTAAAAATAAATAAATATTTAAAAATAGTGACTTTATTTAATGACCATTCTTACTCTGAACTTGGTGTCAGATGAGGGACAAAGCAGAAAACAAAAAATAAATTAATATGCAAGTACTGCTTTCCCTATTACTCTGGAATCTTGAGGCCACATGGCTGTGATTTTCAGATATTCAGTCCACAAAGAATGTTTAATAATTGAACAATGTTACGTTCCAGGCATGAAGGATGCAGAAGTATCTAAGACATTGTTTCTGCCTCAAAGGGTTCATGTCCAATGGGGAGAAAGACAAATGAACAGGATTCTCATAGAGGGTGGTAAATGTAGGCACAGAGAGGGTGCAGCTGTCTTCCAGCCTCTGTGACAACTTGTCCACTGGGGAACGCTGGGGCCTGCCTCTCAGCCTGAGATGGGATGTTGGTGGTGACAGTACGGGAGCAATATAAGTGCCACAACAGAAGGAGCTACCAGGTCGGTGCACAGTATAGAGAAGGAACTAATTAATTCTAGGTTGGATGGCTTAAGAAGGCTTCCTTGTTTTACAAAAAAGGAAGCTGAAGCTTAGACGGGTTAAGCAAACAATGGGCAGTGGGAGGCTGAGGAGCCTTAGGGAACAGCAGGGAAAGAGGACAGAGTCACGCTCCTGTCACCGGACCGCTCCTCAGACCCGGCACCCCAACTCCTCCTTGCCGAGGAGGAGCAGATGAACCCTACTCTGAGGAGCACAGGGCTCATGACCAGAGATCTCTGTCCAAATCTTTGTTTCACCATGTCCTGGCCCTGAGACCTTAAACAAATGACTTTCTCTCTTGGATTCTGTTTTAGTATTTATTAAATACTGGTAATAAAAGGCTTGCCTCATTACATTGTCCTATAGATTAAGTGATTTGAGACATGGAAAGTGCTTAGAACAGGGTCTCTGGTGCACAGTAAGTGCTCAATAAATGTTAATTATTATTATTATGTTATTCCCTGATTGGTGTGGCCAACCCAAGATCTCACTCTGAAAACCTAAAACCTAGCTCATTTTCCCCCCTCAGAACTAAAATGTAGCTTTTTTTTTTAGATTGTAAAATGATATACTGTATCATTGTAAAATATTTTTAATGAAAAAAAGTAAAGATTACCCATTACCTAATTCCAGAGATAACTGCTTTTATGTTTTGGTGAACATAATTCTCTATAGCTCTCTGGACACATCTATATGAATACAACTTTAATAAGTAGCATTATCTGAGGATACTATTCAGTGAATGGCTATTGTTACTCATCAAAGATATTGTGGGTGTCTTTCCATGTCAATAATTATAGATCCCAAACTTATTTGTAAAGACTGATTAAGTATTTCATTGTATGACTGTGACAAAATTAATTTATGCCATCCTCTAGTTCTGGTCAGTTAGGTTATTTCCAATGCTGATATTACAAAACAGTTGGCACCACTGACTGAACCCACACAGTTAGCCAAGGGCACTTCTCTAATTATTTCTTGGGACAACTTGCTGCAAGTGGAATCTCTGGATCAAAAGGGTATTAACCTAAAGACACATGTCCCAGTAAAGTAACTCATATTGCAAGGAAACAGACTGGCCGGTCAGCTGGCTTGACAGAAGTTTTCGTGAATGTGGCTTCTGCAGCGACTAGTTGTGGGAGGACAACTAGGCCAGTGGTCAGTTTGTGGGAGGGTAAAAATGGGGAGGCAGTCCCTGCTGTCAGGTTCCCAACATGTTCCTGTGTGAGCAGGTAATTTTTCAAACTTGTGAAGGAACTCTGTGGAGAATTTACTGACCTCTTCGTTAGAGCAACACTACCCTATAATTTCTCTGAATATCTGGCTTTTCTAGGAAACCCATTAGGGAAGTTTAACTAGCTGAAAAATGTCACTTAACTTTTAAGGAACCTTCTAACGGTATAATGTCTAAGGGTATTTTGTACCCATCAGGCTTGGGAAAGATTCTTCTCAGCCCCAAATTCTCCTCATCACTTGCCCAGTGATCCTGAGCATTTTCCTTAGCAAATGAAGCTGGAATGTGGAATGGGAGTGGTAGCCTTGAGACTCAGCCCCTTCTACTGACCAGGGAGTAATGAAAGATGAAGAGAAGATGGAAAGGAAATGAATACAGACTGAAATGCATCAAGGGATTTGGCTGGATCAGACTTTCACAAGTGGAGGGAGGTGAGGAAAATGCTTGGCCCACCACTGTAACCAGAGGTCTGCCATTGCACACATTTCATTCCAGCCTCCCTGACCACTCAGACAGTGTCCTTGGTGGACATTCTGACTCACAGGCTTGGTGTGGGTGAGGACTGATCAAAAGGAGTTAGGGGAATGTGCAGTCTGCTACTACTTTTAGTAATTCTTACCGAAGTGGAATGCAGTAACAGGCTAACATTCACAGAGGCCTAAACATTGCCAGGACAGTTCCAATAACTTTATGTATATTAACCCATTTAACTCTCACAGCAAACCTAGGGGGTAGGTACTCTTGTGGATCCCATTATATAGGGAAACTGAGGCCCAGAGAAGGCAGATAATTTGCTGAAGTTCACATAGCAGGTAAATGGGAGAATTGAAGTTTAACCCTCATGTCTAATTCTGGAGTTCCTTTATTTACTATCATTTTTATTTACTGTGGTAAGAATAGGTGTCTATGATTCCATCTTCAACCAGACACTCTAGAAATAATCAGAAATATATACATACACATACATACATATGTACATACATACCAGGGGTAACCTTAGAGAAGCTAATGGGAGTTCTTGAGCCTGTTGGTCAAAGTGAAACCTCTTAAGATTGATCAAAAGTAAATAAATAAAAGAAGATTGAATGGAGGCCCTCCAGGTCGGGGATTGGGAAACAAAACACCATCTTTAAGGGCAGAACCCTGGGGATTCTAACTGGAGGATGTGTGATATTATCTGACAGCTACATGTTTTGCATTAAAAGCCAGAGATAAGTGGACATCTTTGCTTTTTCTCTTTGTCAACTTTAGTTTCTTTACTTTTCCTTCCTTGTTCCTTTTGTCCCTTCCTCATAGGCTACAGCTGCTTTGTACCTAACAGACATACACACTATTCATTTCTCATTCAGGCACACAAATTTACAGATGTATATATTTATACATCTTTGTATCCATTTCCATCTATACATATATATATTCCATACATACACATTTGTCTCCATGAATTGTTCATTTTCTAAAAATGTTATTAAGACATCAGGTTTAGGAAATGTTTTACTCCATGTACTGTATTTACAAGGTCATGAAATTATGACTTCACTGCTCAAGAAAACAGGACAAGAGTTGGGTCAAATGAGGTACCTAAGATGCTTAGACACCCAGTCAGAGGCCAGAGCCATGATATGATACTGAGAATGAAGAGACAGAGATGCTGGGAGAAGTGACCAAAGAGCAGACAGAGTCAGCAAGCCATTAAGCAGTGGATGGGAAGGAAGGAGAGTGAGTTGGCTGAGAGGTATGGTCTAAGAGCGGGGGTACTATACGTCCATTATGGGTATAGCAGCCCAGATTTTCACTCCCTGCTGACAGCCACACTGGGCAGTCAATGCCTCTCTCCCCTAGTAGGTGATTTTAAGTATAATCATGCTAGTTTAACTTGTCACAGGCTCACCTGTTACGTCTTTTCGACAGATACGCATGTGTGAGTGCACGTGCATGTGTATGCAGCTATCCATTTCCAGTAACCTCTTAAAGTTCAGACCAGAGCATTCTCATAACCCTCCTGACTTTGAGGAACTAGTCTCCTGTCTTACTTCACCTTTTCTACCTTCACCACTATTTCCCCAGTTGTAACTCCGCTCTTCATAGCTATCAAACTTGAGGTTCCCCGGCTGTCCGCAGAATTTCCAAGTGTTGTCCTTTCACAAAAGCCTAGAAAAATATCAGAAAAGCTTTATTCCAAGGTTTATGACCAACCTTCATAAATTGTGCTTAGTAGCAGTTTAGGTTTTTTGGATCCCCTTTCTCTAAAAGTCCCAACTATCTTCACAGCTGGGACTAAATCAATCTACCCAGAAATGCCAACCCTCTTGAGAAACAATAAGAAGCAGTATTTCTTCTTCTTGAGACATATAATGAAATAATTTTGGATCAGAGAGAGATCTATATCATAGGATTTGAGGAGTATTTGGGATATTCAGGAAGGATTTAAGGCTATTTACAAGGGACTGGGATTTCTTTGGAAGGAATGATGCTAAAGCTGAAACTCCAGTACTTTGGCCGTCTCATGCGAAGAGTTGACTCATTGAAAAAGACAATGAGGCACCACCTCAAACCAGTCAGAATGGCTATCATTAAAAAGTCTACAAATAATAATGTTGGAGAGTGTGTAGAGAAAAGGGAACCCTCTTATACTGTTGGTTCAGTTCAGTTAAGTCGCTCAGTCATCGAGTCGGTGATGCCATCCAGCCATCTCATCCTCTGTCGTCCCCTTCTCCTCCTGCCCCCAATCCCTCCCAGCATCAGAGTCTTTTCCAGTGAATCAACTCTTCGCATGAGGTGGCCAAAGAACTGGAGTTTTAGCTTTAGCATCAGTCCTTCCAAAGAAATCCCAGGGCTGATCTCCTCCAGACTGGACTGGTTGGATCTTCTTGCAGTCCAAGGGACTCTCAAGAGTCTTCTCCAACACCAAAGTTCAAAAGCATCAACTCTTCGGCACTCAGCTTTCTTCACAGTCCAACTCTCACATCCATACATGACCACAGGAAAAACCATAGCCTTGACTAGATGGACCTTTGTTGGCAAAGTAATGTCTCTACTTTTTAATATGCTATCTAGGTTGGTCATAACTTTCCTTCCAAGGAGTAAGCATCTTTTAATTTCATGGCTGCAATCACCATCTGCAGTGATTTTGGAGCCCCAAAAATAAAGTCTGACACTGCTTCCACTGTTTCCCCATCTATTTCCCATGAAGTGATGGGACCAGATGCCATGATCTTCATTTTCTGAATGTTGAGCTTTAAGCCAACTTTTTCACTCTCCTCTTTCACTTTCATCAAGAGGCTTTTGAGTTCTTCTTCACTTTCTGCCATAAAGGTGGTGTCATCTGCATATCTGAGGTTATTGATATTTCTCCCAGCAATCTTGATTCCAGCTTGTGCTTCTTCCAGCCCAGCATTTCTCATGATGTACTCTGCATATAAGTTAAATAAGCAGGGTGACAAGATACAGCCTTGACATACTCCTTTTCCTATTTGGAACCAGTCTGTTGTTCCATGTCCAGTTCTAACTGTTGCTTCCTGACCTGCATATAGGTTTCTCAAGAGGCACGTCAGGTGGTCTCGTATTCCCATCTCACTCAGAATTTTTCCACAGTTTATTGTGATCCACACAGTCAAAGGCTTTGGCATAGTCAATAAAGCAGAAATAGATGTTTTTCTGGAACTCTCTTGCTTTTTCCATGATCCAGCGGATGTTGGCAATTTGATCTCTGGTTCCTCTGCCTTTTCTAAACCAGCTTGAACATCTGGAAGTTCACGGTTCACGTATTGCTGAAGGCTGGCTAGGAGAATTTTGAGCATTACTTTACTAGTGTGTGAGATGAGTGTAATTGTGCGGTAGTTTGAGCATTCTTTGGCATTGCCTTTCTTTGGGATTGGAATGAAAACTGACCTTTTCCAGTCCTGTGGCCACTGCTGAGTTTTCCAAATTTGCTGGCATACTGAGTGCAGCAGCACTTTCACAGCATCATCTTTCAGGATTTGAAATAGCTCAACTGGAATTCCATCACCTCCACTAGCTTTGTTCGTAGTGATGCTTTAGGGATGTAAATTGGGACAGCCACTATGGAGAATAGTACAGAGGTTTCTCAAAAAACTAAAGATATTGTTGCCATATGATCCAGCAATCCCACTCCTGGGCATATATCTGGACAAAACTATAATTCAAAAAGATACATGCACCCCAATGTTCATAGCAGCACTATTTATGGCCAAGACACGGAGACAACCTAAACATTCATTGACAGATGAATGGATTAGGAAAATGTGGTGTGTGTGTGTGTGTTCGTGTGTGTGTACACACATACATACATACAGTGGACTATTACTCAGCCACAAAAAGAATGAAATATTGCCATTTGCAGCAACATGGATGGACCTAGACATTATCATACTAAGTGGAGTAAGTCAGAGAAAGGCAAATACCATATCACTCATCCGTGGAATCTAAAATACAACCCAAATGAACATATTTACAAAACAGAAACAGACTCACAGACACAAAAATTAGGCTGGTGGTGACCAAAGGGAAGCGGGTAGGAGAGAGACATATTGGGAGTTTGGGATTAACAGATGCAAAGCATTATATATAGGACGGATAAATTATAAGGTCCTATTGTATAACACTGGGAAATATATTCAACATCCTGTGATAAATACCATAATGGGAAAAAATACATATGTATATGTCTATACAACAGAATCACTTTGCTGTATAGCAAAAAGTAACACAGCAATGTAAATCAACTATACTTCAGTAAAATTTTGGGGGGAAAAAAAAAGAAGACAAAAACAGGCATAGGGTAGAGGCTGATTATGGGGATCTTGAATGGAGAGGCCAGGTGTTTGGACTTTATCCTTCAGTTAGAAGGGAGACACTTAGGCCACCGACCAAGAGCGTCTGCCTATGGTGACAGAATTGTGTTTAAAGAGGAATGCACTGGCTTCTCAGCATTATAAATGTTGAGAGAATGGGGGCTAAAAACAAAAGGCAGGGAGCACAGTTAGGAGGCGGCTGCAATTATTTAAAGCGAGGCAGATACTGTTGGTTATATCTATCAGCATTCAAATGCTATCTTCCATGGTACAAGACCCTGATTTTATTCAGGTATCTTACCTCATGTGACCCAGAAGAAGATGATTTCATCCCTGGTTACTGGGTAAATCCTTGCCAACAACTGGTTTGAGAGTAGATATGTGGGCTGGAAGGCCAATGAGACATGAGATATGATTGGTTGGGTGTGGAACCTAGAACTGCCTCAAGCTTGGGTACAGAGTCAGGTCACCAGTTTGGTGGGGCCAAGAAAATTGCAGAGAAACAGAGACAGTGTCATTCTCTCTGTGTATTTCTTGTTACATGGTATAATAAACTTCCTTTTTATTTAAGCCAATATGAACATCCTGATATAAAGGCTAAGAGAAGACCGTAACAGTGAATTCACAAAAGAAGTAACTGGAACAAGAGACTCTGTGCAAGGGAATTAGGTCAATATTGAAGCTGAGACACGAGGAAGAGGGAGGAGTAAACTGATGGTCCTGAGGTTTACTTCTGGAAACTTGATAAACCATAAGCAGAAGTGAGGAATTGCTGGACATGGCCCACAATCTCTGTTTTAGTCAAGTCTTCACCCTGAAAGTGAGCCAGTGAGGTCAATAGATATCAACAGGGGATCTACTTCACATATTACTAACATGAATCTACTCTAAATCAAGGAATATGAGATAAAATTTATTTGATCCTACAATATTGTAGCTGTGAGCAAACATTCTAGGAAGCCACAGTTATCACAATATTCATTTTTTATTAAAGATTTTAAACTTATAATAGAAAGGACATATTTTGTAATTGTGTTAGATTAGAACAAAATCATTTCTTTGTAGAATTCAGATAAACTTGTTGTTTTAGGGTGAGTGGAAAAATATTCTTCTAGAACAAAAAAAACATTGAATTTAGAGTAGAAAACACTTTTATAGTAGAAAACACTTTATTGAAGCCTATATAGATAAGTGTAATTTGATATCTGTTTTATTTTAAAAATACATTTAAATCCCTTGTTTGTCTACTTTTGAAATAATGCACAAGGAAGAGAAGACATTCAATAAGTAAAATAAATGATGAGAGTATGATTTTATACTTATGGAGAGACAAACACATTCAGAGAGAAAGATAATAGAGTGAATACAGACCTAGGGCGAATGTGGGACAGATGAACAGTGTGAAAAAAAAAAATGTCTTTTGCACAGCATTATCCCTATGGTTTTTCCTGTGGTCATGTATGGATGTGAGAGTTGGACTGTGAAGAAGGCTGAGCGCCAAAGAATTGATGCTTTTGAACTGTGGTGTTGGAGAAGACTCTTGAGAGTCCCTTGGTCTACAAGGAGATCCAACCAGTCCATTCTGAAGGACATCAGCCCTGGGATTTCTTTGGAAGGACTGATGCTAAAGCTGAAACTCCAGTACTTTGGCCACCTCATGCGAAGAGTTGACTCATTGGAAAAGACTCTGATGCTGGGAGGGATTGGGGGCAGGAGGAGAAGGGGACGACAGAGGATGAGATGGCTGGATGGCACCACTGGCTTGATGGACGTGAGTCTGAGTGAACTCCGGGAGTTGGTGATGGACAGGGAGGCCTGGTGTGCTGTGATTCATGGGGTTGCAAAGAGTCGGACACGACTGAGCGACTGAACTGAACTGAACTGAACTGATCCCTAGGATGGAAGTCTCAGGTGAGACTTTTCACTGCAGGTGAAAAATCACAAATTCAAGTACTATCCTAGCCACAAGAGGAAAAATTAAAACTCATTAATATAGCTTTAATAAAATCATCTAGATATAAAAACAAATGAGGGGATCAATATAATAGAAAATAATTCAGAGACAGAGAGAGAGAGATAGAGATTCTAGTGAGATAGAGATATAGATACAGTTACCTGGATTATGATAAAGCTAAGACTGCAGTATAGGGAGGGAAAGTATGGTCTTTTCAATAAATAATGTAGGGACAATTAGATATTCATATAAAAAATGTACTTTGATCCCTATCTCGCATGATATGCAAAAAAAATTAATTCCAGAAGGATTGCAGATCTAATGTGAAAGACAAAACAAAGATATTTTGGAAGAAAACATGGAGGGAGTTTCATGACCTGGGAGTAAGCAAAGTTTGCTTAAATGGGACACAGAGGGACTTCCTTGGTGGCGCAATGAATGAAGAATCTGCCTGCCAGTGCAGGAGACAGGTTCCTTCCCTGGTCCAGGAAGATTTCACATGCAGTGGAGCAACTAAGCCCGTGTGCCACAACTACTGAAGCCCGCACATTCTAGGGCAGTGAGCCACAACTCCTGAGCCCATGAGCCGCAACTACTGAAGCCCATGTACCCTAGAGTCCACATGCTGCGACTACTGAGCCTGCGTGCTGTAGTTACTAAAGCGTGCGTGCCTATAGCCCACGCACCACAAGGGAAACCACTGCGAGAAGAAGCCCAGGCACAGCTACGAAGAGAAGTTCTCCCCCACTCCAACCCCACCTAGCTGCTGGCTGCAACTAGGGAAAGCCCATGCAAAGCAGCCATGACTCAGCACAGGCATAAATAAATAAAATGTAACAAATGTGATAGAGAAGTAGAAAAATAGAGAAAAGAATAAAGAATACAGACTTTAGCTTATCATTCACTATTAAAACACACATAGACACAAAAGATTATAAAGAATGCTAACAAATGGATAATAAATATAAAAAGATTCTCTAATTCAATAACATTCCAGGAGCATGGCAAGATGAGAAAAGAGACACAGCTAAAGACTGCTTAGAACGAAAAGAAATTTGGCTGTTTTAGAAAATGATATAAAAAATACAATCAACCCTGAGGCTCTAAAACCGAGATGTTGAAATATCAGTCCATTTCTTGTCATGGCATCAAAACTTAAGAGGAATTTGAATCAAAGCATAGTGCCGATATGTTATATCAGAAGAATAGAGCAAAGATGTTAGCCATGCCAGAATAGGAAGAGTCTATACCCTACTCCACTGCAAGCCTCAAAAATTCAGTTTGAAGATAGGAATGAATAGCAAAATCTCCTGGAAATTGTCCGGTAGGGTAATAGAGATATAAACCTGTGGTTAACTCCCAAAGGACAAAACAGAAGTTTTTAGCATCTGAGGACAATAAAAGCCCTAGCCCTAGGCAGTAAAAAAAGTATTTAGTGACACAGGAAGGCACGCGATCTTACAAGGAGTTACAAGGACACTTTTCAAAAGTGGCTGTTTTCCATGCTGTTATAGTTCCTTGAAAAGTCAAATGTACCCCTAACCAAAATTTGGTTCACATTGAGACATGAAAATGGTATGAAAAAGTTTCTTACATAATTGAGGCCTCTAGGGAGTACAGGACAGTCAGTCTCTCGTGCAGGTCTGAAACGGCTTGAAAAAGCAAAGAAGGGAGATGAGTTGTTGTTTTTTCAGTCATCTTTACAGGATAGAGCTGGAGTGGGGGGTTCATATGCAAGATGAGGTTTGCGTGGTTTGGATCATCCCCTGTGCCAAAGGAGGGCAGCCAGGCCTCCTTATCAGCTTGGCCAAATGCGGGACACCAGAGGAAGAGGGAGAGACGCAGCTTAAACCTGTCAACAGTCAGACATTTAAAAAAAAAATGGTGTCAGACTTCTCATCACACATACAAGCACACCCCGTACCATTATCACCATTTAAACGATGCATCAATTAAAACTGAAAACACATATAAAGAACGTATGCATACTGAGTCACTTCAGTCATGTCCGACTCTTTGCAACCCTATGGGCTGTAGCCTGCTAGGCTCCTCTGTCCCTGAGATTCTTCAGGCAAGAATACTGGAGTGGGTTGCTGTGCTTTCTTCCAGGGAATCTTTCCGACCCAGGGATCAAACCCTCATCGCTTAAATTTCCTGCATTGTTAAGTGGGTTCTTTACCACCAGCGTCACCTGGGAAGCGAGAAACTATGTAATAATGCTATCCCACAAAGACATTCATAGCTAACAACTTAGCAGATGATTCTGCATCCATAATTCTCAAACCTGGGTTCATATTGGAATCACTTTAGAAGCATAAAAATATTATCGATACTTTTATCTCACCTCTAGAAAGTCTGACTGAATTGGTCTGAATTAAGTATTGGTAACTGAACTGGACATGGAACAACAGACCGGTTCCAAATAGGAAAAGGAGTTCGTCAAGGCTGTATTGTCACCCTGCTTATTTAACTTATATGCAGAGTACATCATGAGAAACGCTGGGCTGGAAGAAGCACAAGCTGGAATCAAGATTGCCGGGAAAAATATCAATAACCTCAGATATGCAGATGACACCACCCTTATGGCAGAAAGTGAAGAGGAACTCAAAAGCCTCTTGATGAAAGTGAAAGAGGAGAGTGAAAAAGTTGGCTTAAAGCTCAACATTCAGAAAATGAAGATCATGGCATCTGGTCCCATCACTTCATGGGAAACAGATGGGGAAACAGTGGAAACAGGGTCAGACTTTATCTTTTTGGGCTCCAAAATCACTGCAGATGGTGATTGCAGCCATGAAATGAAAAGACGCTTACTCCTTGGAAGGAAAGTTATGACCAACCTAGATAGCATATTAAAAAGTAGAGACATTACTTTGCCAACAAAGCTCTGTCTAGTCAAGGCTGTGGATTTTCCAGTGGTCATGTATGGATGTGAAAGTTGGACTGTGAAGAAAGCTGAGTGCCGAAGAATTGATGCTTTTGAACTGTGGTGTTGGAGAAGACTCTTGAGACTCCCTTGGACTGCAAGGAGATCCAACCAGTCCATTCTAAAGGAGATCAGTCCTGGGTGTTCTTTGGAAGGAATGATGCTAAAGCTTAAACTCCAGTTCTTTGGCCACCTCATGCGAAGAGTTGATTCATTGGAAAAGACTCTGATGCTGGGAGGGATTGGGCACAGGAGGAGAAGGGGACGACAGAGGATGAGATGGCTGGATGGCATCACTGACTTGACAGACATGAGTTTGAGTGAACTCTGGAATATGGTGATGGACAGGGAGGCCTGGCATGCTGGGATTCATGGGGTTGCAAAGAGTCGGACATGACTGAGCGACTGAACTGAACTGAACTGAATTGAATTTTTATAATCTAAAAAATAGTACTAGGCATAAAGCAAAAAAATTGATGATTTGCACTATGTAAAATTAAGAATGTTTGTTCATCCAAAGGACCCACTAAGAGAGGGAATAGAAAACCCACAGAATGGAAGAAGATATATTTAATTCATATGTCTGATATATCTAGAATGTGTTAAGAATTCCTACAATATCAGTAAGATAGACAACCTAACAGAAAAGTAGACAAAAACACTGGAAAAGACACTTCATAGAAGTTTACTGCCAGGTGGCCAACAGACATATGAAAAGGAGGTCAACTCTATCAGTCAGCAAAGCAATGTGAATTAAAACCATAAAGTAATACCTCTACGAATCCATTTAAGAATGTTTAAAAGAAACAGAAAATATCAAATGTTGCTGAGAATGTGGAGCAACTGGAATTCCCATACATTGATGTTTAGGAATGCAAATTGGTACACTTTCCAGTAATTTCTACACTCTGCCCCAGAAATTCTACTCTTAGGTATATATCAATGATTCAGCAATTGTACGATTGGGTATATGCTGAACAGATATGTGTTTAAAGATTCAATGAAAGACCCATACTAGAATATCTATAGTAGTGCTAGTCAGATTAGCCCCCATTGCCTGGAGAAACAAAAATACATGGGCTAACAAACCTCAGGCTGCTTCTGAAATTGTTCAACCCAGCAGGTATCACTATAGTGTACCGCTCCAACAGCATTAAACTTTGAAACCACAATTAACATGACTCAGTCACTCATTTGGATGTAACATAGTGCAGAGTTTAAGAGCACAGGCTCTGAAGGCAAACTTTTTACATTCTAGCAGCATGACTTTGGCTAAATTACCTAAACTTGCTGTTCCTCAATCTCTTCATCTGTAAAGAGAAGATAACAGTACTTTCTT
Organism: Bos mutus; assembly: GCF_027580195.1. Taxonomy (NCBI): domain Eukaryota; kingdom Metazoa; phylum Chordata; class Mammalia; order Artiodactyla; family Bovidae; genus Bos; species Bos mutus. The sequence continues at coordinate 73,030,355 of NC_091624.1, read as the reverse complement.
CACAGGATTTTTAGGAAGATTAAATGAATTAACACACATAAAGCACTCACAACATTGCCCTGCTGCTGTTACTGCTGCTAAGTCGCTTCAGTCGTGTCTGATTCTGTGCGACCCCATAGATGGCAGCCCACCAGGCTCCCCCGTCCCTGGGATTCTCCAGGCAAGAACAATGGAGTGGGTTGCCATTTCCTTTTCCAATGCATGAAAGTGAAAAGTGAAAGTGAAGTCACTCAGTCGTGTACGACTCTTAGCGACCCCATGGACTGCAGCCTACCAGGCTCCTCTGTCAGTGGGATTTTCCAGGCAAGAGTACTGGAGTGGGGTGCCATTGCCTTCTCCGCAACACTGCCCAGTGTGTAGCAAATACTAAAAAACAAAACAACAGCAAAACATCTCCCAAACCAAAAAACTTAATACCAGTTATTGACTCTCTTCCATGTGTTTTCCAGTGCTGTGATAATGTACTAGAACACATGGAACTATCAATACAAAAATACCATATTTGGATTACAGTCACTGAGGTACCAAAATACATGAATTAACAGTAGTTTGATAAAATATAACTCAAGTGATAGAGGGTATAAAGGTTGAGTTCAAAGCACTTTAATAATTTTCTGGTGATTCAGTGGTTTGTGTTCTTATTTCTAACAAATTCTTACTTGTGTCTTTTGGTTTGTTTTGTTTTTGGAAGAACAGGAGCTATGCCCATAACTAATGATAGTATGTTTCAATCTTCATGTTCTTAAGGCAGCTTGGATATCTGGGTCATAGCTGTATTCTCCACAATGTCTAGAGGATACAGTAGGTGCACAGCCAATGTTCAATGAAGAGGAAACATTGTTAACGGTGTATTCATTTCTGTGTAGTTAGAAACAAGCTGGGTCATTGTTTTGTTATGTTTTCAGTTTGACTGAAAAATAGACAAATATTTAACCTGAGGTGTAAAAAGAGGAATTGCTTTCCACTATAAAGCTGTTTGTTCTGAAACTAGCAAAGAATGAAGCATCCTTCTTTAAAAACAAACAAAACATGGTTTATTAAAATAAACATTTACTAAATTTCCCCTAAATAAGTTTTAAGTTATCCTATGTAACTAACTTCTGCTTTATAGTAGCTCATCATTTGTCAACATGAAGCGCCTAGATGAACCAAAAAGGAATGCCAGAATTTTAAATGTGCAAACTAAAAAAGAAAAGGAATTCTAGTTAATTTTGACATTATGAAAAATTCAAAAATGATAGTCTAATGATAGTCCTTTAACTTGACCTAATTTAAATTCAGTTGTTTTGACTTTTAAGATAGAAAAATTAAACACTTCAGTTTTCAATTTTTTATTTTTAAAAATAAATAATTTTAACAGTAAATTCTTTCAATTAAAAAAAATAGTTTAAGTCATCCATAACAGTAACAGTTTGACTGATTATTAGCTCTTGAACCTGAAAATAATAAACCATTTCTTGGCATCAATAATATCAACACACAAACTGTAGACTTTCTAAGCACCAGGCGTAGTACTAAGTACTCTAGGTATGCTGCCTCATTTAGTCCTTACCCCATTTTAGTCAAAGGGAAATAGGTTCAGTGAAGTTAAAAAACATTGCCATGGTCATAGAGTTAAAAAGACTGGAACTCGGGTCTAGATGACTCCAGGTGTTTAAAAGCATTCTCTCACTCTTCCCAAATACATTTTCATCTCTCAATACAGCTTTTTTTTTTTTTTCATTCAGTCACTTGGAGTGAAGCAACTTCAATAGAGCTTGTGGTAAGTATAAACATGTGTTTGTTGCTTTTGTCTTTTGCAGGTTTTTGTATTTTTTTCTCCTAGATACCCAAATAATTTTAAAGTTTTTAAGTCTCCAAACACCTTCATGTCCTAGGAAGGAACCATTCTATGCTTGCTAAATCATCTGTGTCCAGAAAGGAAGACAGACGGTTGACAGATGAAGGCTGCTCTCAGTCACTTGCTGAGACTAGTATTAGTTTTTCTATTACTCGGTCCTGACACAGCATTTTCTTTAGTTCTCACAACAAAAAAGTTCTTCTAATCAGTTTCAGTTATGTAAATTTTGTTGTCTATCGAGTAACTTCTCCATGATCTCTCTCTTGATTTTTCACCACTGCAGAGCACTTAGGCAAAAACAGCTTTTTGTGCCTTGTCAAAGGTTGGATGCTTGATGTCCGGGCAGACAGCCAAAGTTTCTCAGGCAGAAGCCAAGATGCTGAAAGGGGAAGCCTAGGCCTGGGAATTTTGATAGTCACCAATAGCCCCCAAAATGCTGATCAAAGCTACACTTTGCAGTTTGCAAAAACTTCACTAGTGCTAACCTCAGTTTTCCAACTGGATAAACGTAAGTTGGGATCATTCTTGCAAGCTTTCCCAAAGTACAGATATTTTATTTATTTATTTTTTATTTTGCGCTGAGCCAGGAAGGGGTCCCTGTTAAGTCTGGGGTGCTGGGAGAAGCATTTTATTTATTTTTTTGTTTGTTTTTGTTTTATTTTATTTTATTTTAAAACTTTATATAATTGTATTAGTTTTGCCAAATATCAAAATGAATCCACCACAGGTATACATGTGTTCCCCATCCTAGACCCTCCTCCCTCCTCCCCCCCCCCCCATACCATCCCTCTGGGTTGTCCCAGTGCACTAGCCCCAAGCATCCAGTATCGTGCATCGAACCTGGACTGGCATCTCGTTTCTTACATGATATTTTACGTGTTTCAATGTCATTCTCCCAAATCTCCCCACCCTCTCCCTCTCCCACAGAGTCCATAAGACTGTTCTATACATCAGTGTCTCTTTTGCTGTCTCGTACACCGGGTTATTGTTACCATCCTTCTAAATTCCATATATATGCGTTAGTATACTGTACTGATGTTTTTCCTTCTGGCTTACTTCACTCTGTATAATAGGCTCCAGTTTCATCCACCTCATTAGAACTGATTCAAATGTATTCTTTTTAATGGCTGAGTAATACTCCATTGTGTATATGTACCACTGCTTTCTTATCCATTCATCTGCTGATGGACATCTAGGTTGCTTCCATGTCCTGGCTATTATAAACAGTGCTGCGATGAACATTGGGGTACACGTGTCTCTTTCCCTTCTGGTTTCCTCGGTGTGTATGCCCAGCAGTGGGATTGCTGGGTCATAAGGCAGTTCTATTTCCAGTTTCTTAAGGAATCTCCCACACTGTTCTCCATAGTGGCTGTACTAGTTTGCATTCCCACCAACAGTGTAAGAGGGTTCCCTTTTCTCCACACCCTCTCCAGCATTTATTATTTGTAGACTTTTGGATCGCAGCCATTCTGACTGGTGTGAAATGGTACCTCATAGTGGTTTTGATTTGCATTTCTCTGATAATGAGTGATGTTGAGCATCTTTTCATGTGTTTGTTAGCCATCTGTATGTCTTCTTTGGAGAAATGTCTATTTAGTTCTTTGGCCCATTTTTTGATTGGGTCATTTATTTTTCTGGAGTTGAGCTGTAGGAGTTGCTTGTATATTTTTGAGATTAGTTGTTTGTCAGTTGCTTCATTTGCTATTATTTTCTCCCATTCTGAAGGCTGTCTTTTCACCTTGCTAATAGTGAGGTGATATTAGTACAGATATTTTAGTTAGTTCATACCTATGGAAGCATATTACATGTCTGCTGCTTCTGCTGCTGCTGCTGCTGCTAAGTCACTTCGGTCATGTCCGACTCTGTGCGACCCCATAGACGGCAGCCCACCAGGCTCCTCCGTCCCTGGGATTCTCCAGGCAAGAACACTGGAGTGGGTTGCCATTTCCTTTTCCAATGCATGAAAGTGAAAGTGAAGTCACTCAGTGGTGTCTGACTCTTTGAGACCCCATGGACTGCAGCCTACTAGGCTCCTCCATCCATGGGAATTTCCAGGCAAGAGTACTGGAGTGGGTTGCCATTGCCTTCTCCATTACATGTCTATGGCTCTATAAACAATGGGTTTATTTGGCCTACTCATTATTTATAAAGTGTCCTTTATTACCATAAGGATCCAGACCCACAGCTACTTAATGAGAGCCCATAAATAAACTGATCAGTCTTCCACATACTAGAGGCTGTGCTGGCAGTGAGGCTAGGGAAAAACAGGGAAAACTACATGAAAGAAAGTAATTCAGTACAATTGGATGTGAGAGTTGGACTATAAAGAAAGCTGAATGCCGAAGAATTGATGCTTTTGAAATGTGGTGTTGGAGAAGACTCTTGAGAGTCCCTGGACTGCAAGGAGATCCAACCAGTCCATCCTAAAGGAGATCAGTCCTGGGTGTTCACTGGAAAGACTGATGTTGAAGCTGAAACTCCAATACTTTGGCCACCTGATGCGAAGAGCTGACTCATTTGAAAAGACCCTGATGCTGGGAAAGATTGAGGTCAGGAGGAGAAGGGGACGACAGAGGATGAGATAGTTGGATGGCATCACCAACTCGATGGACATGGGTTTGGGTAGACTCCGGGAGTTGGTGATGGACAGGGAGACCTGGCATGCTGCAGTTCATGGGGTCATAAAGAGTCGGACACGACTGAGCAACTGAACTGAACTGAACTGATGGATTGAAATCCTGTGGTTGTTGAATTCAGTTGTTCAAACTGCCTTACCTCTGATGCTTATATTTGGCCTTATACATTAATGAGAGTTATCATTTCTTAAAAGTACATGAAAGTCCCTGAAAGGCAAATAATTGAGCTCAGACTTTTAAAATTATAATTATTTGGAATAAGTAATCATTTAATTCAAAAGGTTATGCCATAAAATTCTCTCCACTATAAACCCAATATGCCCCTTCAAAAGCAACCAATTTTGGATGCATCCTTTCAGATATGCATTTTTGCATATACAAGGAAATATGTATCTATATTTTTTCCTTCCAAAAATGCAAAAATTTTATCTGAAAAGATGCATAGTGTACATAATATACAAATTAAGTATACACAGTATACATAGGGTACCAAGTACTTATTGCGAAAAGTGCTCATAGTATACATGCTGTATACATAATTAATATAATGTACTGCTGCTGCTGCTGCTAAATCACTTCAATCGTGTCCGACTCTGCGATTCCAGAGATGGCAGCCCACCAGGCTCCCCCGTCCCTGGGATTCTCCAGGCAAGAACACTGGAGTGGGTTGCCATTTCCTTCTCCAATGCATAAAAGTGAAAAGTGAAAGTGAAGTCGCTCAGTCGTGTCCGACTCTTAGGGACCCCATGGACTGCAGCCCACCAGGCTCCTCCGTCCATGGGATTTTCCAGGCAAGAGTACTGGAGTGGGTTGCCAATGTACAAAGTGCAGCATATCGTACTCTTTTATACCTTTTTTACTTAATAAATGTATCTTGGAGATCTGTTTCATGCCAGTGCAGAAAGAACTTCCTTATTTGTTGATGTGGCTGTCTAATATAGTATTCTGTTGTTTGGATGTGCCACCACACTTATTTAACAAGTTCCCTATTGGTGGGCAGTTGGGTTGTTTCCAGTGTTTTGCTATTAGAAAGAAAGCTGCAATAAATAGCCTTATGCATATGTCATTTTGCACATATGAGCATATAACTGTAGGGTAAATTTCACAAGCAGAATTTCTGGGTCATTTATAATTTGATAGATATTGCCAAATTATGTTTTTCAGGGGTTGTATCATGTAAGGGATTGCAGATTTTCTTTGTTAGATTTCTCCTGTATGAAAAGAAACTGCTTTCCACACTGCTACTCTCTGTTAAATTTGTGCCCCCCACCATTGATACATGTTAAAATTCTAACCCTGAAAGATGATGATATTAGGATGATGGGGCCATTGGGAGGTGCTTAGGTTATGAGGGTAGAGCTCTCATGAATGGGATCTAGTGTTTTTACAAAAGAGATCTCACAGAGATCCCTTGGCCCTTCCATCATGTGAAAACACAGAGAGAAAAGTGCCATCTATGAACTAGGAAGAGGGTCTTGGCCAGAATACAACCAGGCTGGTACCTTAATCTTGGATTTCCCAGTCTCCAAATGATGAGAAATAAACTCTGCTAATAAGCCGCCAAATCTGTGGTATTTTGTTATAGCAGCTCAAGTGGACTAAGACACACATCATCAGAATTAGGCATCTGGGAGGTTCAAGAGGGAGTGGGGATATGTATATTTATGGCCGATTCACATTGTTGTATGGCAGAAACCAACACAACATTGCAAAGTAATTATCCTCCAGTTAAAACAAATAAAGAAGTCGGCATCTTCTCCATTCTCCAGGGTCCGAGTTGAATCCGGCTTACTTGGTGAAGGTTTCCTAGCCCTTACTATTTGTTCCCTCCTTTACTTCACAGCATTTGCTGTCCTCTCTTCTGTCTTGAGACATTTTTTAAAGTCTCATCTTCTCTCTTGTTTAATTATTCCTAAATTTATATACTGTCTCCTCAGACTGTAAGCTTCATGAGAGCATGAGTCACGTTAAATATCTTTGATTCCCCCACAATACCATGTAAATGCTTGGCATGTAGAAGAAGTCTGAAGAGTTTGTCACCCACTGAGATACTTATAGTAGAACTGTGGGAAATGGGAGTGGAATTTATGTATCAAAGTGGTACCTTCTAGGTCTCAGCTTTGGCATGGGCTTGGGAAGGAAAACTGACCCTCAGATGCCCAAGAGGGAGGCAGGAAATACACAGAGAAAAATAAGATTATTATGTTGAGATATAACACAATCCTGCCAGAAGAACTCATTCTGGTAAACCATTTATTTCTTATGTTGAGAATTTTCCTGTCCCAAAATGTAGGCATTGGAACGCTGTCCTCACTCAGTTCTGTCACCACCGTAGTCATCCTCAGGGCTCTCAAAGTGTGAATGTGAGAGTGTGTGATTCTTTGACAGATCTCCAGCCAAGAGACACTGCAAGTGTAGAAAATGGATGCATCTTCACCTCCTTCTACCTCCCCTTCAACCAGGATGATGATGATGCTCAGGCCCCATCCTTGCAGTGGGAGTCTCTACTTACCATTTTTGACCTCCTTTCCCTCTCTGGGTCATCCCTTGGTTTCCCACCTGGACTGAAAACCTCTGATGAGGAACTGAATCCTGGGTTGTGGGTGAGATTTCACTCCACACCCTAGGCTGCTGCCGATCTCCCCAGCCTGTCTCCCTTCTTGGTGAGACAGTATAAGCCACTCTCATTTCTATAAAAAGAGATATCCTAGAGAGGGCACATCGACTGGAAAGTGGAGATCAGTGATCTGTTTACTGATCATATTTACTTGAGTGCAAATATATATTCAGAATTTTCTGTCCATCCAACTTCATTGTTATACTATAGAATCAGCACTCACATCACAAATTGGTGGAAAACAGTCAAAATACAATAGTTTCACAACAGTAAGAAACTGAGAAGTGTATATATTAGCCAGTGTTCCACAACTTACTCTCCATTAAAAATTAATGTTACAGTTTTATATATATATATATATATACAACATTTGAATGACCATTGTATTTTTCTCTCAAGGGAAAATAAGTAAACAATCAGCAAGAATTATAATACAAACTCTTTAAAAAAAAAAAACACACCTTCCCATAATATCACTGCAATTATGAAGTTATTTATTTTTGCCTTAAAAAATTATTTTTGTCTGTGCTGGATCTTCATTGCTGCATGTGGGTTTTCTCTAGTTGTAGCAACCTGGGGCTACTTTTTGTTGAGGTGCTCAGGCTTCTCACTGCAGTGACCTCTCTTGTTGAGAAGCACAGGCTCTAGATGCATGGGCTTCAGGAGTTGCAGCATGCAGTCTCAGCAGTTGTGGCACACGGGCTTAGCTGCTCCACAGCACATGGAATCTCCCTGGAGCAGGGATCAAACTCATGTCCCCTGCATTGGCAGGCAGATTCTTATCCACTGGAGCACCAAGGAATTCCAATTTTGCCTTATGAACGCTCAAGTTTTTCTTAACTTTACTGATTTGGTAACTTTCCAGGTAAATGTGGTGAACCTTTGTGGCACACCTCATCACCAGGCCATGACATTAAATGAGATAATGTGTGTAATCCTAGTGCCTGACACAGAGTACATGATCAATAAATAGTAATTATCATAATTATTTTATTTTCTTGGGCTCCAAAAACACTGTGGATGGTGACTGCAACCATGAAATTAAGACACCTGCTCCTTGCAAGAAAAGCTATGACAAATGTTCAGTTCAGTTCAGTTCAGTCGCTCAGTCGTGTCTGACTCTTTGCGACCCCATGAATCGCAGCACACCAGGCCTCCCTGTCCATCACCAACTCCCAGAGTTCACTCAGACTCATGTCCATCGAGTTAGTGATGCCATCCAGCCATCTCATCCTCTGTCGTCCTCTTCTCCTCCTGCTCCCAATCCCTCCCAGCATCAGAGTCTTTTCCAATGAGTCAACTCTTCGCATGAGGTGGTGACAAATGTAGACAGTGTATTAAAAAGCAGAGCTATCACTTTGCTGAGAAAGGTCCATATAGTCAAAGCTACGGTTTTTCCAGTAGTCATGTACAGACGTGAGAGTTGGACCATAAAGAAGGCACCAAAGAATTGATGCTTTTGAACTGCAGTGTTGGAGAAGACTCTTGAGAGTCCCTTGGACTGCAAGGAGATCCAACCAGTGAATCCTAAAGGAAATCAGTCCTGAATATTCATTGGAAGGACTGATGCTAAAGCTGAAACTCCACTACTTTGGCCACCTGATGTGAACAGTCAACTCATTTGCCATTTCATGGCATCTGGTCCCATCACTTCATGGCAAATAGATGGGGAAACAGTAGAAACAGTGTCAGACTTTATCTTTTTGGGCTCCAAAATCACTGAAGATGGTGATTGCAGTCATGAAATGAAAAGACACTTACTCCTTGGAAGGAAAGTTATGACCAGCCTAAAAGCGACCGATGCTGGGAAAGATGGAGGGTAGGAGGAGAAGGGGGAAACAAAGGATGAGATGGTTGGATGGCATCATCGACTCAATGGACATGAGTCTCAAAAAACTCTGGGAGACAGTGAAGGATAGGGAGGTCCAGCATGCTGCAGTCCATGGGGTTGCAAAGAATCCGACACAACTGAGCAACTGAATGATAACTGCTTCAATTTGGTTAAAATTTAACTTCTTAAAAATATTTATTTATTTATCTGGTTGCACCAAGTCTTAGTTGCGGCATATAGGATCTCCCATCTTTGTTGCAGCATGCAGGATCTTTGGTGGCAGCATGCAAACCCTTAATTGTGGCATATGGGATCTAGCTTCCTGATCAGGGATTAAACCCAGACCCCCTACATTGAAAGTACAGAGTCTCAGCCAGTAGATCACCAGGAAAGGCCCTAATCTCTTTTAAAATACAGATAATTCTGAAAATATTTAAATTATAATAGGAAAAATTTGGCTTATAATATTAATTTCCTTGAAACTCAGGGGGCCTGGAAGAGGGAAAAATTATAAAAATGAAATGCATTTATCTTCACAAATTTGGTTTTGTATATATATAGTGAAAAAGTTAATTCTGAATTCTAAGTTTTAAAATAGTAGTAACCTATAGATGACACCACCCTTATGACAGAAAGTGAAGAGGAACTAAAGAGCCTTTTGATGAAAGTGAAAGAGGAGAGTGAAAAAGTTGGCTTAAAGCTCAACATTCAGAAAACGAAGATCATGGCATCTGGTCCCATCACTTCATGGGAAATAGATGGGGAAACAGTGGAAACAGTGTCAGACTTTATCTTTTTGGGCTCCAAAATCACTGCAGGTGGTGATTGCAGCCAGGAAATGAAAAGATACTTACTCCTGGGAAGGAAAGTTATGACCAACCTAGATAGCATATTCAAAAGCAGAGACATTACTTTGCCAACAAAGGTCTGTCTCTAGTCAAGGCTATGGTTTTTCCAGTGGTCATGTATGGATGTGAAAGTTGGACTGTGAAGAAAGCTGAGCGCTGAAGAATTGATGCTTTTGAACTGTGGTATTGGAGGAGACTCTTGAGACTCCCTTGGACTGCAAGGAGATCCAACCAGTCCATTCTAAAGGAGATGACTCCTGGGTGTTCATTGGAAGGACTGATGCTAAAGCTGAAACTCCAATACTTTGTCCACCTCATGCGAAGAGTTGACTCATTGGAAAAGACCCTGATGCTGAGAGAGATTGGGGGCAGGAGGAGAAGGGGACGACAGAGGATGAGATGGCTGGATGGCATCACCGACTCGCTGGACATGAGTTTGAGTAAACTCTGGGAGTTGGTGATGGACAGGGAGGCCTGGCGTGCTGCGATTCATGGGGTCGCAAAGGGTCGGACACGACTGAGCAACTGAACTGAACTGAACTGATATGTTTCTAAAATATTTAGATAAAAATACATTAGGTCCACTTGTGGCAGACAGTCACATCCTGATAAATGGGATTGGAGTAAAACCTTAATGAAAGCTCATGGTCCATTTTCAGGCTAACTTTCCTACAATATAGACCCTTCCAATGTCACAAAATTTCATCCAGAACCATGACCACCAAAGCCAGCCAGGAAGTCTAGTCAGAAAGGTGAAATATTCTGATGTTAGCTAAAGATTTTTATTGCTTCCATTGCCCAGCAGTAGCTTAAACATTATATCATCATTCTACAAAGATACTGATGCTTTTTCTTTAGAATCATCTATAATCTGTCATATATTCTTAGAAATAGTCATCATTATCTTTTAAGAGTGTCTGATTTACAGAAATGATTAAAAGTCTCTTTAAAGTTAAGATTGATGACTATGTAAGTTAGTTGACACATTAAATCTCACTGTCCCACCCTGTGCCAGGCCTTAATCCTCAACTTTGTTCTAGGTTTCTCACTTCCTTTTCAGAACTTGATGACTGAATAAATCCAGCTTCACATGCATGGGCTTGCATATCCATGTCTACTGATCTGAGAAGAGTACTCTTGTAAAGGAAAGTCCCTTCATTTCCTTATAGTTCTTTCGAAGATCACTTTTCTCTCATCTCCCTTCCCTCAGATCTTCACAATAGTGATCTGAACGTCACAATTTTGACTCTCTTCTTGGTACTATCCTAAAGGAAGCTATCTAGTGAGAGAGGATGAAAATTTTCAATACAGTCTTTAAAACATCTTTTGATATTTTTCATCATATGGGTTGCAAGAGTATACTGTGTAAACATAGAAGCTATGCTTACATAGCTATGAAAAACAGAACTAAGAACGTAGCTGAAGATATTCCAAGTAATTGTCTCCATCACGATGTTAAACTCAGAATGTTTTTATAAAACATGTAGGAAACAAGAAAATCGATATGCAGATGAACTGAGAAAGAAAATAAATAAGAATATTTTATTAAATTAATGCATGTGTAAACAATGACAAATGCAGAATTAGATATCATCTCTGCCTATATCATTTACAATGAAACACAAGACAAAGGAATAAAGTGCCTTAGAAATCCAACACCACAAAAAGGCATTAAGATTTAGGAATGAACAGATTTCACCACTTGCTGAACCAAATTCTTGCTTGTACTTCACACAAAACAAAGGATACTGTCACTCAAACAAGGGATATTGTGCAAATGAACATGTACAAAAAGATAAGAGGAAAATTTCTGTTGGAAATTCTGTTTCTTCAGCCTTCAGTTCAGTTCAGTTCAGTCGCTCAGTCGTGTCTGACTCTTTGCGACCCCATGAATCACAGCACGCCAGGCCTCCCTGTCCATCACCAACTCCCGGAGTTCACTCAGACTCACGTCCATCGAGTCAGTGTGGCAAAGCAAAGAATATTTTCCTTGTCACTGATCCAGGTGAGTGAGGAGGGAAGAAATATTCTGGGATCTCCTTAGAGGGCATCTGAACCTTTGGAAAGCAGTATCTTAGGAGACCTGTGTAGTGGTAAGAACTGGTTGGACTCAAGGGTTCAGGTAGCTCACAGGCCTCACAAGCCTTTTCTTACACAAATGAGGATCTAGGGTCAAGGTTCTTGACTGGAATTTCCAAAAAGAACACATATTTTAAAAGTGCAACATCAAAGTCAAGTTTATACTCAAGAGAAAACAGAAAAAAAAAAAAAAAAAAAGTTCCAGACATGATTCTGTCATACAGACTTAGCAATAAAGTCATCCTTTAAGGCCAGGTTGACATGGTACATTCTGGAAAATCCATTGTGAGAAACACATTATCTCTTTGAGAAACATAAAATAAACCAAATCCAAACACAGTCATAGAGCAAGTACTCGACAAAGGCTGGTTGTCTAAATGTAGTAACTATTTGGTGTGTATCACCCTGGGACTGTAGCCTGCCAGGCTTCTCTGTCCATGGAATTCTCCAGGCAAGAATACTGGAATGGGTTGCCCTGCCCTCTTCCAGGTGATCTTCCCAACCTAGGGATCGAACCCACTTCTTTTATGTCTCCCATAAGGTCAAACGTGGGTTTGATCCTTGGGATGAGGAGATCCCCTGGAGAAAAGCAGGGCAACTCATTCCAGTATTCTTGCCTGGAGCATTCCATGGACAGAGAAGCCTGGCAGGCTACAGTCCATAGGGTTGCACAGGGACATGACTGGTGACTTAGCATGCACACACATCTTCTGAAAGACACTAAGAGGCTATGGAAAAGATGACCTAGAACAAACAAGACAGTGCCCAGCCTCTAGGAACTTCACATTTGTTCTATCTAGTACATAAGAAATAGTATATTAAATAAGATAGCAAAGTGCACAGCAGATGCATAATGCATTACCACTTATGTGGAAAAAAAGCAAAAATCAAAAATATATACATTTTGTAAGTATTTCCACATATATTCACAGAATATCTTTAGAAGACAAATGAACAAAAGATAAGAGTGGTTGCTTCTGTAAAGGGAAACTAGATGAGTAGGAGGATGGAATGGAGACTTTTTAATGTCTCCTATAGGACTTCTTGAATTTTAAATCATGAAAAAGTATAAATTCAAAATTCAGTTGCATTTAAATAAAAAATAAAACTCTTATTAACAATACCAGGCCCTATATACATAAGCATCAAATTTCATGGCAAAGGCAAACACATCAGGGGTAAATACAGTGATAGAAAAGGATTTGCCAGTCCAGGTTCGATGCACGATACTGGATGCTTGGGGCTAGTGCACTGGGATGACCCAGAGGGATGGTATGGGGAGGGAGGAGGGAGGAGGGAGGAGGGTTCAGGATGGGGAACACATGTATACCTGTGGCGGATTCATTTTGATATTTGGCAAAACTAATACAATTATGTAAAGTTTAAAAATAAAATAAAATTAGAAAAAAAAAAAAAAAAAAAAAAAAAAAAGAAAAGGATTTCAGGAGCCATTTTCCATGGTTTTAAAGAATACTGATATCTCATAAACTGAAATCGCTTTGATTTTTAAAATATTTACGCTTTTCAACTGTCCAGGAACACACTGACTGGCTACCCAGAGAATCCCCTCCTTTGGAAGCTTTCTAAACTTTCCTCCTCACAACATTTTTCTCCTCTTATACCTAGTGCCATAAGTGCATTATAGCATATTATAGCAATACATTTTCTTATTGATGTCCTTATTATATTATGAGGTCCTAGAGGGAAGTTTCCTTATCTTGCTCACATCTGTAGACTCTGCCTGGCACAGTGATTGACACGCTAGGGCACTTCCTAAATGTTCGCTGAATGAACATGTCTTAAAGTAAAGCATAGCTGTAAATTATATTCTAAAAGGACAGAAGGTTAAAAAGTGCTTTTATTAATTCTTTAATAATTAAAAAAGAACATATATATATATATAACTGAGTTATTTTGCTTAAGAGCAGAGATTGGCATGACGCTGTAAATCAACTATACCTCAATTTAAATAAATAAATAAATAAAAGGATGAAGGGTGACACCTTTGGAAATCTGAAGTCTGCTATATATTGCCTTGGTCACGTTTCTGTACCTCTGCTCCCTCAGCTGTGAAACAGGTAGAATAATAGTGCTTACCACAACACAGCTGCTACAGGGATGAAATGAGATTATATGCACACATAGTTGTAAAGCTGCTATTTAAATATAAGAGATATTTTGGTAACATATCTTATTTTGAGGTCTGAGAATAAGATTATCTGAGTCAATTGAAGTATCAGTGGGTTAAATAAGGCATTAAAAATATCTTATACAAACTAATGGTTTGTTCTCTATGATTCGTAAGTACTGACAGTTATAGAGGATATCAAATACTTTAAAAATACTACATTTCACTCGACACATACAAGTCATCGAGCAGTAAATTTGGTCTGGTGACAAAGTGTTACTTTCTACTACAGCATATCTTTAGAAGAAATTACTCACAACCACACTTATATGACAAGACCCCACAGACTAAAAATAAATAAAAATAAATCATACTCACACACTGTGGCAACACTAGGATGTTCAATCAACCAGAAGACAAATCAAGACACTGAGTAAAGGCAAAGGGCACTTCTGTAGGAACTGACCATTAAATCAGGGAATCTCAACCTGTTTTCTAAGATGAGTGATGGATAATGTGCATGGAAGTTCATCATTTAGAAGTGTCCTTTCTCCTTTTCACATGTATTGATGAGTCTTCCACCATTCGGAAGTACCAATGTTTCCTTCCAGGGTACCTTTATTCCTTCTTCCTTTGTCCTCCTCTTCTTTCTGAGCTTCTGTTTTCGGAGCTTGGGCTTTTTAAGTTCTCCATCATCTGCAGCCCCCTGGCCCACTGCATACCTCTGGTCTGATAAACCCAAACCACAGGCTGAGAATCCCTGTTTTAAGAGCAGAAGTTTCAACACTGGATTACGTCTCCTCAAACTGTGTAGCTGGAGAGTAAAAATGAGAAACATAAGATATATTTGCTAGAGGATATAATAAGCTTTCAACAAGACAAAGAAACATTATTTTTATGCCCAATTCCCTTTACATGATAGACTGTAACCATCTACTATGGTTTGCCAGGAACTGTCCTGGTTATGAAACTGAAAGACTCATGCTCTGAGAAAACCCTTACTTCTTGGCAAACTGGGATGGTCTGTCACCCTAAGAAGCTCCAAACAACACTCACTAATTAGCTTTACAACACAAATGAGTGTTATGGAGTACATAATGAAATATGCCTGAGCTTGTCCAGGGTAATTAGACTAACTTTAAACCTGGGCTTATTGTGAAGTTTGGTTTCAAATTATGTAAGAAGAATCAGAAACCTTAATATAGTTTTCTTCTTAGTTCAATGATCTTGATTGGGTGAGGTCTTTCTGGACTTCTACAAACGTAGACATTTGTGGTGAAATAGATTTAAGTGAACAGGTTAAGAGTTAGGTTCCATGGTCAGATTAGTAGGCTCCAAAGGAGATCCAACCAGTCCATTCTAAAGGAGATCAGCCCTGGGTGTTCTTTGGAAGGAATGATGCTAAAGCTGAAACTCCAATACCTTGGCCACCTCATGCGAAGAGTTGACTCATTGGAAAAGACTCTGATGCTGGGAGGGATTGGGGGCAGGAGGAAAAGGGGATGACAGAGGATGAGATGGCTGGATGGCATCACCGACTCCATGGACGTGAGTTTGAGTAAACTCTGGGAATTGGTGATGGATAGGGAGGCCTGGCGTGCTGCGATTCATGGGGTTGCAAAGAGTCAGACACGACTGAGCGACTGAACTGAACTGAACTGAACTGAAAGCCTGATTTTTGTCAAGACTTGTGTTCTTGAGCAATTCATATTACCTTCTTGACTCTTAGCTTTCTCCATTATAAAACAGGATAATCTAGTATTATCCTGGGATAATAAAAAAATAAATCTTCTTTGATATTGTGGAGGGAGAAGATTGAGGTATTGTACATGAAGCAGTACACACAGTGCCCGATATAAAAGTTTCATCTATCTATCTACCCATCCATTCATCTATCACCCATCCACATAAATCAACTTGGTCCCCTAATGTAGGCAGATGTTAGGATGCAAAGCAAAGGGCCTAGCAGAGAGAAGTTGCCTCCTTCTCCCACCTCCCCAAAGGGCATCCCTCTACTCCCCTCTGCTATCCCTAAATCTCAGACTGTGGGAACCGTTCTTATATCAGAGTCTTGAGACAAATAGGAGCTGGTAGTTCCAACACTCAGCATTCAGTAAAATAAGGGGAGATTATAATGATAGCTTTCCCCTCGTTCTTTAACTTTTTGTTTCCTTTCTTCAACTTCCAATCCCTGCTAAAATTCTTACCATTTTGTTGCTTTGAATTCATATCTCGGGTGCCACATTTTTCTACATCCATCATTCTCACTTGAAGAAAAAAGTTATTTTTATTTTCATGTAATACAACTATACATCCCACACAGTGACTCAAGTTTAAATCCTAGGTTCCTATGAAATATTTCTAATCCCATAGGAAATCTGGTAGACTTCCTTTTTCCAGGGGTCCCAACAGTTTAGAACACATATCTTGTTCCTAAATTTTCTTCAGGGGTATATACTTTTATTTTTTATTCTTCCCCCACAGATGTACCATATCCTGAGACACTTTATTATACTTTAGTTTTCTAGCCTTTTCTAATGTCAGTTAATGATTTTTCACATGGAAATGCAAGTTGTGGTCACAGCCACTTCCTTGGACAAATCAACACCACCTCAGGATCTTCCTATCACTGAAACTTGATCCATATAGTCTGGCTGTTTCAGTTCTCTGTTTGTTAAAAGAAGCTGACCTCCACTCCCTCAATTACACCCCTTTCCCAGATCCACCCACCTCTTAAGGGGTTGTAGGGAATTTCTCAACAACTATTGGAATTCCCTTCCATTTTCCACTTCCCTATTTGCCATCAGATAACTCTATACACAGATCATCATCGGATCCTTTGGTATACTTCTCAAAGTATTGGGGAAATGTTTACTCTGAATCATCTTAAAATGAAAGGAAATTATTTGAATAGACACATTTTCCTGAATTTTAATTGTCCCCTTGGGTAAATATAGAAATATACACATTAAAATTATTTTGAAAACTATATAATACCTTCAGCAAACTGCTCTGTGGTAAAAGTATCACTGTTCTACATAAGGAACTATTTTTATTATTTAAAGCTCCCAGAACCCAGTTCAATATAACAGTGTAACTAACTCAAGACAAATTCAACTGAAACCAACAGGCATGTTAACTTTTTCTTTCCTGTAAGTCTGTGATTATTTGCATGATAGAAAGAACTGTTTAACACTTGGTCTTCTTCAACCTCCATGCACACCCTTTTTCTCATGATCTTCACCCTGCAATCCTGCACAGGATAATATAACTGCTGTGAAACAGTGGAGTATCTTTGTGCTACCTTGCAGAGGCAAGCCAGGTTTACCTGCAGCCATGATCCAACTCTCACCCCCTTAGAAATGTTACTACAAGTGTTTACTGCCACCCTCCAATTCAAATGATGCTACAGAATGGTAGCTAAAAATATACTTTGCATGACTGAAAGTTGGCCCTCTAAGGGAAGGCTAATAGAAAGGCATTTTATAAATCACTGTTTCCTGTTAGGGGCACCCCTAGCATTTGAATAGGGTAGAATAGTTTTCCGATACATGGGACTGTCCTGCATATTACAGGAGATGTAGCATCCCTGGCTCTGCCCAGCAAGTGCCACTGTGACAACAGTAGCACTCTCATACATTTTTCCACAACCCCACCAGAGACTGTCACAATAAAGGAAATACCATCTCTTTTCAGACAGAAGATGACTGCCAGGGTTACACTCAGGCATAAGAAGAGAGCTCCCAGAGTCACCAAGTGATTCCTCTTTTTTGCTGGATCTAGATATGGTTCTGAAAAACAAAATAAAGTGAAACTGACTAAAGATAAAATTTTCTTTGGGAGGGATCAAGAGAATAATCATCTTTGAAGTTTAATTTAGGTTAGCATTTTCTTAAGTACCAAAAGTTCCTTTCCAATGAGTGGCTGGAATGGTGAAATACCTCAGATACGGAAATGGGGGCAACATGGAAAACTGGAAGCAGCCCAGGTGTTGGACAGGTGGACCTGGGGTTAAGTTCTGCAGCTACTCACTAGCTTTGAGTTCTCTGGCAAATCATTTAACCAGTCTACAAAATGGAAATGATACTGGAATTTTTGTCAGGCTAAATGTTAATAAAATGCTTTTCACAGGGAGTGGCAGCTCAGTATTATATGATAGCCTTGATTATTTCTCTTCTTGCATTCCTTAATATAAAAGCTAGCAGCCTACTGCACATGGCAAAGATGCAGTATGATGGCTAATTGGCACTCCCAAAAGAGCTCCTTCTTCCCCACATCTGTGGCCATGATTGTAGATCACAGTTTGCTTTTTTTCTCTCTCCATCATTTGAACACCTTGGGACATCTAATCATTGGCACTTTTCACCATTCTATCTCCAGCCCCCTGCAGGAGGAAAAGTGGTCTTACGGCACATGATGCTCAGAGACTAACTCCCACCTCCCACCATTAGCCATGATTCGTGATTACTTAGTTCAAGTTTTAAAGCCACAATCATAGTTAGTCTTTCTCTAGTAGCTGGCAGTTTACAAAGTCTGTCAATAACTCTATGAGTTAGGTGTGCCAAGTATTAAAGAAAAAAATCGCGAGGTGACAGATGAGAACACATATTTCAAACAGTTAGGTGAGTTAACCCTAGGTCTTCCCACAAGTAAGTTGTTATAAAACAGCTTTTAAATGGCAGGGAAATACTAATGCAACTCCTCCCAAAGTGACTCTTTAATTTTTCTAAACTGCTTTTGTTCTTTTTGTTCTTCGGGCTACCCTGGATTGTCTTTTCCTATTGTTTGCCTTTTCTATTCAATTTTTGGTTTGTTTTCTCTGAAGTATCAGAGCTTTACTGTCAACATCTAGTGGGGGGTGAGGAGAGTGTGGTGAGAAGTGCCTCTGAGAAGACCTCTGGGTTTATATTAGCATCACGCTCTCAAGGCTCACCTTCTCTAAAGGTCTGAGCCTCTCACCAGATTATATCCTGCCTTATCCACTTCTGTAGGAAAGTGAGATAAAAATATAGCTGATTCTGTGCAAACAAGAGTCTCAAATCATTTTCACGCATTGTAGCCCATGTATTTCCAGGATACTGTTGCCCAATAGGTTATAACTATGTAAGAAAAGTGAAAAGCACAGGAGAAATCAAGTCGCTTGCCCAGGGGAACACTGATTTATGCACTAAGAAGACTTCCTTGGAGGAGACAGAACGGGCAGGAAGGCACTCTCCCATCTGGAATAAGATAGAAAAGTGCATCCTATGTGTTTCCTGCCACAGAAACTCTGGAAAGAAGGAAACAGCTGTGACGTACTCAGATCTGGATTCCTGAAACATGGCCTGAGTTGAGTCTTCCTCTCAGGTGCTCCCCCAGATCCCCCCAGCCACAAGAACATTTCTAACATGAAATGAGATTGCCTGTTTTATTATCCATTTCCTGCAGAGGGTTAACTGTTTTTTACTTTTCTATGAGCCTCCAATGCCTGGAACGTACAGCATATTGAATAAATACTTGCTTAATGTTTCAGTTCAGTTCAATTCAGTTGCTCAGTCGTGTCCAACTCTTTGCAACCCCATGAATCGCAGCACGCCAGGCCTCCCTGTCCATCACCAACTCCCGTAGTTTACGCAAACTCATGTCCATCGAGTTGGTGATGCCATCCAGCCATCTCATCCTCTGTCGTCCCCTTCTTCTCCTGCCCCCAATCCCTCCCAGCATCAGAGTCTTTTCCAATGAGTCAACTCTTCACATGAGGTGGCCAAAGTATTGGAGTTTCAGCTTTAGCATCAGTCCTTAATGTTTACTAAGTAGAAATATGACTTGGATGAATGGAAGTGAGGAAGCAGAATGCATTTTGTAAATGTAGTTCATTCACATAAATATAATTTATTCATTCATTCATTCAACAAACAATGAAAGTTTATGATGAGCAGGCATCAGGCTATGTACCAAGAGACAATACTAGGCACATTTTAATTGAGATGTTCAAAATATTACCTGGGATGACCAACTCAGCTGTGTTGTTTTCCTCATGACCTAATCTCCGAAAAGTGCAGTAGAAAATTTTGTCAGCTGTTGTGTTGATTCTCAGTGTGCTGGTCACATTGAAAAGCTTTTCCTCCCTCTTTGAACTGGTGATGCTGGTTTTGCCACTCAGGACTTGGTGATCGCTACTTGTCCAGATGACATCAGCTTCAGGGTAACCCTCAGCCTGACACGTTAGTTCATGTTCAGAGGTGACTGGATCCACAGAAATTGTATGGTAGATTTTGCGGTATGGAGCTAGGTCATGAACAAAAAGAAGGCATGGCTTTCATTTAACACAGAACTAGACATGTGGCTTTTTGGTCTTGTCAACCTTAGATAGAATACCAATCCAGGCTGTTCTCAGAGAAATAATCTTAAAGCTCAGATGTCTCAGCAGTGGGGAATGTCTGGTAGTTCTGCCTCAACTCTTCCACTCATACTTGGGCCAAGTTTGGGCTTAAAGGAATACCTATCTTGCTAGAAAAAGTATATTGCTATTTTTATTGAGGTCAAAGTAAATGTACAGATTGTTTGAAAAGAGAACTTTCAACTTTAAACCAGTAGTCTTTTTATCCAAATATAAAACATGTCTGTTCATTTATTCAAGTCTTTATATGTTTCTCAGTAAAGTTTTATAGTTTTTATAAAGGACCAAATTCTTAAATTTATTCCTGGACATTTTCCCCTTGTTGTTGTAAAGCTGTCTTCATAAATACAAACCTCTCCAGCTGTTCAGCATTGTTTTCTTACATTTTATTTAATAAACAGAAAATTTCATTTTGATATGCCATTTACTTTTTCAACATTATGTGAATGATCAGAAATTAGGAATGCAAATAGTATTATGTCATTGTAAAAGTTGATACATGTTCCTGAATGGTACTTTTTAAAGTTTAAGTGCATTTATAGGATTTTAAAATAGTTTTAGATTTACAGAAAAGTTCCAAAGATAGTATAGGGTACCCGTGTACCTCTCCTCCAGTTTCCCCTACTGTTACCACCATTACCATGGTACTTTCATCCTAACTAAGGAGCCAACACTAGAACACTACTGTTAACTAAATCTTATACTTGGTTCCATTTCACTAGATTTTCCCTACTGCCCTTTTGCTGTTCTTGGATTTCATCTAGAATACTATATTATGATACTTATTTTTTAAACCTTTTAGCTGGTTATTTTAATAAATCATTTAACTTCAATTAAATTTTAGATCATTAATTTGGGATGCTTTTAGGATTAAGATATCCAATGTACTGAATATTTTAGTAGATTAGTGCACTTATATTGCTTAAGAGCTTTATTTCATTTTTATTCATTACAACTATGTTAACATGTTATTATTCTGTTGGCATAATTTTTACTCCTAATAGTTTAGTGTTACCACTAATGGTATAAGAAGAAAATATTAGAACTTATACACTCATATGTATTTTTATCATAACAATTAAGAAATAATCTAAGCTTAACAAATTTTACTGACTGACACTGCCCCTCACTTCATGTGCCTCATGAGAGTCTTAAAGGAATAGAGGAATTTTATAACACCAAAGGGAAGACAGTGACTTGTTTGAGATTATTATAGATATTCAGGTTCTCTTATCTAATTTTAACGAAACTAACCTGCTTACAAAATGAACAACTAATAAAAAGGTTTCCCACAAAGAAGATGAGCATTTAAGATATTACCAATAATTTAAGCAAAAACCAAAAGGAAATGTCAGGAGTGACACTTTTTACCACAACTTTATGAAGTAAAACAAGTACCTAACTCTACAGGACAAGGCATTGGTTAAAAAAAAACTTCAAGATTGTCAAGACCATCCAGTTTGGGTATCAATGAATTTCACCTGAGATACACTCTGCTTTGAAATATTAGCTGATGATAGTGAAGCATCATAATTAGTAAGACATTGAAAATACTGTTTATTAAATTCTCATGTCATCTTTTTAAAATTTGTATTTTTTATATTTATAGATTGTCCAATGTATTTTCATATGAACCATATGAAATTGGTGGTATTCAATTTCTTTTGCCTTTAAAACTGTCAATTTCTTATGACATAAGCTATATACTAGCACAAATATATTCTTTATAAACACACATGCACATAAATATATTTAACATGCTTTCCTGATGGGATAGATAATCAAAAACATTTGCAGATGATTGGTTTACTAGATCTGGAGTACACATGTGCTAATCCAGACCATGAAAAGTTAACAGTAGTTTTAAGTCAATATATTAATATAGCTCAATACACAATTTGGAGGTAGAAACACAGAAAATAAAACCTGGCTGTTAAGGGCAGACCTCAGAGCCAAATTGCTTGAGTTTAGAACCTGGCTTCATCACTTAATAGTTGAATGAAGTTGGCAAATTACTTAAATTTCTTTGGATCTCAGTTTCCTCATCAATGAAATGAGGAGAGTAACACCACATGTCACTGACTCTAAGATGTTACCTACTGAAAGATACACTCAGATTTCAGAGCTAGTAAATGTGAAAAATATGCATTTTTAACATGATAAGCTCTGACTCCATGCAGTCACTTAAGGATTAAATGCGGTAATACAGGCAAAGTGCTTAGGGTGGGGCTTGGCCCTTAAGTACTACAGAATTACTGCTAGAGTTGCTCTTCCTCTTCTTACTGCTACCAAAGTGCACTCACGTGGTATTCTTTAGAAAGTACTGACAGCTCCTGACGAACAGCCTTGGAAATAAATTTTCATATATCCAAACTTGTTCAAGTTTCAAAAATTTTAGATTTATCCTATTTGAGGAAATACATCATTCATTCATTCAAGAAGTTTTTTTTTTTATGTGTTCCTGTCTTACTACTACTCTTATATGCCAAGTCCTAGGAAAACAGCAATAAATATAACAGACCAAAGTCTCTGTCTTTGTAGACTGTACGTTCTAGAAGAAGAAGAGAGATAATAACAAAATATATAGGTACATTTATATGATATGGGGTCAAATGCTACAGAAAAAACTTAAACAAGACTGGTTGGTGAATTTGGGGGAGAGATGGGGGTGGTAAAGCAGTTAATCCTTGGTCCATACAAACAAATTAGCTTTATCAGGATAACTACACATACTTTGTTCTTTAAGTTGCCTAATCCTATTTAAGCTTCCCTGGTGGCTCAGAGGTTAAAGCATCTGCCTGCAATGCAGGAGACCTGGGTTCAATCCCTGAGTCGGGAAGATCCCCTGGAGAAGGAAATGGCAACCTACTCCAGTATTCTTGCCTGGAGAATCCCATGGATGGAGGAGCCTGGTGGACTACAGTCCATGGGGTCACAAAGAGTAGAACATGACTGAGCAACTTCACTTTTTAATCCTATTTAAGTTCTTGAAAGTATAAATGGGCACTTCATTTTCCTGGCTATAGGGTTCAGTGTTTAAGGAAAAAATAACATTTTCAACTGAAAAGTCAAATGTCTGAGAATCTGGTATTTAAACAAAAATGAAAGGTGCAATAACACCAAAGTGATAATAATAATTGAGTTAATCTAAAACTAAACTCAAATTTTAGTTTTGAAATGTTTCACCTTTAAAATCCCATGGTGACTGAACTCCCTGTGGGGAAGCTGTGAGACTACATGTTTGCAGTGATGGGAAGAGAAGCTCAACAGCTTTACTCGTGAAATTATTTGCATATGGAGATGACTCAGGAGTTATACTTCCCTGAGTTGTAAAGCTCATGTAAGCCAGCATGGCTTCAGTGCAATGAAAGCTTGGTGTCTGGCTTGCTTTCAGTGCAGCACAATGTAACCTCCAAGACCACTGTGTGCAAATGACAATGAGATGTTCTGGGACTAGGATGCCAATTTAGTAATTTACAGTATGAAATGGAATGGTCAAACAAATCACATCCTCAAGTCTGGCTGGTCATCTGTTTTGCTCCATCAAGGACCCCACCTTGGAAAAACCATCAGTGCTGAAAGGTTTTCTACTGTGTTAAACTACAGCAAAGAAAATCACAATCCACAAGGGACATTACAGAGCCCAGAAAAACTGGAAGAACAACTTTACAACAGGGACAGCTTTCCCACTCTCTGCATACTCCCTACAGGCTGATGAGAGACTCTTCTTATGGAAGCAGAAGATTATACCCTGTACTTCCTTCTAATTCATTTATGCCAGGCTGATACTCTTCCTACCCACCCAAGATCTAACAATGCTGGCTGTTCATGGAGCTAAGTCTTGATCATTTCTTTAATACCTTGAAATATAGTATGCCTGATAACTGCTGATAGACTGAAGAAAAGTTAAAAATCTCAACCTGGGATCCCATCAGCTTGTTTTTATAAATATCGCTCTGGAGAAACATATGGTAAGATACAATTAAACTAAATCTATTTCATAAGACAAGTGAGATTTTAACAACAGTAGCATTAACTGAGCCAAATTCAGAGGCCCAGTGATACACCATGAAATAAGACACATTCCTATATAAATTTTATTTTGAGTGTATAATGATTAGTTACTTTTATGATAAATGTAAACTTTTCTTATTCATATTACAGATCTTCAGATTGATGCTTAGGTCAGGAATAGAAACACCAAGGAACACTATTTAACTCTAGTCACATATTAAAAGGTCACCATGTGAAAAAAAGAAGCAAGCAGATATACCCTCAAAACTGTGACTATAGATGGCAGATTCCAACTCAATATCTGAAAGAAATTACAAAAGGCTATGGAAAAGAGGTCCAAATGACAAGAGTATCATTGCAGTAAGTATGTGAATAGAAGATCCTTTGTGGAGATTTCTTTGGGTGTTTGGACTAGCTGCTCTCGTCTGGGATTCTTTCAGCTCTCAATTTTGTGGATCTTAACAGTGAAAGCAGGGGTGGTCAGCTAAGGTGTTTTCCTTTATTTAGCTAGCTGCTGCTGCTAAGTCACTTCAGTCATGTCCGACTCTGTGTGACCCCATAGATGGCAGCCCACCAGGCTCCGCCGTCCCTGGGATTCTCCAGGCAAGAACACTGAAGTGGGTTGCCATTTCCTTCTCCAATGCATGAAAGTGAAAAATGAAAGTGAAGTCTCTCAGTCATGTCTGACCCTTAGTGACCCCATGGACTGCAGCTTACCAGGCTCCTCCGTCCATAGGATTTTCCAGGCAAGAGTACTGGAGTGGGTTGCCATTTAACTTCTCTGTATTTAGCTAGAAGCAACCCCAAATTTTGAACCCAGGTGACCATATATCATATTTATAGGTCAGTACCTAGGAATTGGACATTCACAGTTCCTCTTCAAGGCTCCAACATAATATTGGCACAGATGTTTAAGATGAAAGTGTGCCCAGTGAGCACAGTTCACACACTCTTCATTTATTCAATACTTGATATGATTATTTTTTGCCTTCATAGATTGACTTCAAGTCTTTTTGAATGTGAATTTTACAATGGGATTTGTTTTTAATATATGTATTTACATTTGACATAGAGAGTTTCCAAGGAAGGAAAATGCTGGCAGACCTCATAAAACTGAGAAACAGGTACTAAATTTAAAAATTCTTGGAGGAACATACAAATAATGATATTACCTTTGCATGCCATGAAAGTGGCAAAGGGAGGAGAGACATTTTTGTAGTTCATTGTATCCTCTTCCATAGTATGTGAATTATTTGCAAGTATGTGTATACATATTACTTTTTTAATAATAAAAAAGTGAAGCTTGGGAATTTTTAGGAAAACTGAATGTACTGTGAAACATGACTGTCATGTTTGGCTCTAGATCTCTGGGGACTATCAAACAGGATGTACTCAAGCAAGGCTCATTGGATGAGTATGCAAATGAATGAATAACAGACTGCTGCTGTGGAAAGTGAAGCTGGACTTCCAAGAACAAAAAGTTCAACACTGAGATATGGTTTTAACAAAGGTTGTGCCTTATTATCTATAATAAATCTTACCGTTGACTTTCAAAGTAATCCGCTTGTAGTCGGCACCGCCATAGCTGATCAAGCAACAGTAAACCCCCGCATCCTGCAATTTCACATCTGTTATCTGAAGTGCAGCCTTTCCCAAGAAGAGCTGGTCCTTCAACAGTTGGGCCCTCCCATGGTAGCTACTGTGCTGAACGTTTGGGTCTTCCTTCCCATTCACAAACTGAATAATTTTCTTATCCTCCATTTCCCAGTAAACAACTAACACAAGCAGGTTTAATTGTTTGTCTACTGGAAATCTGCATTCCAACGTCACATTGCTGCCATATTCTACCACATACAGGTCCTTGGAAACTGTGATAGTAAATGCTGAAAAGAAAGATGACCAATCTTTAGAAGATGGGAAATTCCTCAAAAAATTTATAGAATGAGTCCAGGATTTACAGAAGCTTTATCTGGTCGTTTACATGATAATTACACTTACGGACTTACTTCCCTGAAATATTTATTTTATCCAGTGAGCCTGAGACATATCTCACCCCCAAGTTAGAATAATAAAATTAGCTAAACAAGTTGTCCCAAAATTCATAAACATACACTACTGTAGAACTAGTACATGGTAAAGGGGTACTTATAACCAGGAAGACTTTGTTTCATGTGGACATCCCCAGAATGTCCTTTGACTGGACACTTATTTGCCTTTTACATAGTCTAAATCATAGATTCCAATGGATCTCTCTACTTATTGCCCCAAACTCTTAATCAGTTGTCTGGCCAGATGAGTATAGAGATTTAGGGAGCATCTCAGGTTGATGCAGGTACTGTGTTACCCTGACATTCCATGTACGCTACAATTCTTCCTTAGGATATACTTATTGGATAAAACAGGTCATAGAGCAAGGTGGACAGAATGATCCTGTCCTTATTTAAAACAAATATGTAAAAGTATACACATAGGCCATTTCCCCAGATATTTTCAGTAATTATTCTTGGGAAATAGATAATGGATAATGAGTAATAGATGGGCTTCCCAGGTGGCACTAGTAGTAAAGAACCTGCCTGCAAATGCAGGAGATGTAAGAGACGCAAGTTCAATTCCTGGGTTGGGAAAATCCCCTGGAGGAGGATCTGGAAATCCACTCCATTATTCTTGCCTGGAGAATCCCCATGGACAGAGGAACTTGGCGGGCTATAGTCCATAGTGTTGCAAAGAATCAGACATGACTGAATCAACTTAGCATGCACACAACGAGTAATGGATATGGGTTAATTTTGTTTCTTTCAGTGTGTCCATACTCCTTATATCTTTGTCCAGTGAAACAGGTTTATGAAATATGTTTATCAATTATAATGAAGGAAGAATAGAAAGTCCTCTATATAAAAATTATATCCGTTTTATTATTTCACTTTTGATCTTATAGTTAAAATATTTAAAATATAGAACCTAATGAAAGGATTTTGTGTCTTACCTTTCAGCAAACAACAGTAAGCCATGAATGTTAAGACACTATATATCCTCATCTTTCTGGAATGACCTAATTATGGAAAACAGAAAAAAGGAAACTCCTTTACTCAATAATTGAATACCCAGACAGTATGGGACTTGGCAGTTCTAATTCAAACTGTCTACTGATAACCAGACAGTAACTGATTTCTAAGTGTTACAACGCAGCAGGGAATTTAGAAGTTCAATACCTTCACATAATATCCCATAGTCATATGAATCTAAGTGAAAAAAAAAAAAGATACTATGATGAGACTTTAAAAATTTAATTACAAGTCCTGGAAAAAACTTGTACACACAAAAGAAACCAAGATGAAAATATTGCACCAAAATCCTCTCAAATATCTTATGGGTTTTTTTTTCTACAGTGTAACATCTCTAGAAATCCAAGCCCGCCCTATACAAAATTTCAAAGCAAGCAGAATCTGACTTCCATGTTTCCCACCCTTCAATGCCTTTTCCCCTCAGCAGCTGAATACCTTCATCCTACTCTTTAACTATTCAACTCTTTCAGATTATCATCCAAACCATGCCAGTTCTCGTCAAGGTGCCATCTTTCCAAAATCTCCTCTTTTGTCCTTTGCTTATTCCAAATTATAAATTATATTATATTCCCTCAATAAACTGATTCCACTAGTAGCAGGGGGAGTGAGAAGGAGAAACAGTTGGCTTCAACCACTTCATACTAAGATGTGACTCACTCACAGCCTCCTTTCAGTGGTATCTGCCTCGATTCTACTCTTCATCGTGTCATCCTGCTTGAAATTCTACCAATTCTTTAATTTAGCAAACATTAACTGAATACCTTTCCTGTGCCAGGCACTATTTTTGGCATTAGAGATATAGCAGTGAACAGGAAAGAAAAATCACTCTCCTCTAGGAGCATATATTCAGTAAAGGAGTAAATAGAGAAGATTTGGGCTATAGTTCAGCAAATCTGTTTACTTATTAACATTTTCTCATGCTATACATATATTTACACACTTTGAAGAGAAAGACAGTTTTCCCCCTTAAGAGTCTCTGTGACCTTTGTATACACACAAAAACTCACAATTGATCAATTAATCAATGCTACACATATGTAAGGCAAAAGATTTATGCCATATATATATAAATAGCTCTAAAAATCAGTAAGAAAACTACATACAACCCAACAGGAAAATGAGCCAAAGGTTCTACTATACAGTTCAGAGAATAAGAAATACAAATGACATCTAAACAAAGGGAAGGATTCTCTATCTTACCAATGAAGAAAAGATAATAGTTTAAGACACGAGACATAATTTTTCACTTATTTGCTTGATTAAGAGTATAAGTATTCCTAATATTTAGTGTTTATGAGGATATGAACAAATGGGTTTCCTTACCAACCACTGATAGGAATGTGAAGTTATATAACCTTTTTTTTTGGAGGGCAATTTGGTAATCTCCATTAAAATTTTAAATGTATATGCCATTTAGCTTTCACTTCCTCTCTAAGAAATATATCTTACAAAAACAAAAACACAAGCATATGACAACAGACATCAAAAGATTTTAGAGGCACTATCTGCTACTATCTAGTAGTAAAGTAGTAAAGGCCAGGGATGCTGCTAAACATCCTAGAGTGCCCATGACAACCCCTGCAGCAAAGATACATCTGGTCCCAAATGTCAACAATGACACGGTTGAGAAACCTTGCAACCACTGTGAGTATTTCAGTATATATTTTCCTTCTAGATTTTCTCCTATGAAGCTTTTAAAAACAATTAGACACATAACTCCCACTTTTTAAATTTAATATTTTGATGATTATTTTCCATTTTGCCACACATTATTTATAAGTATCTTATTTAGTGGCCCCATAATGTTTAGTTTCCCTGCTGTTAGGTATAGTATTGTGTTCAGTTTTTAAAATAACATAAGTATTTGTGTATTCAGCAAATATTTGTTAAGTGCCTACTGTTACCAGGTCCCAGGCTAGGCCCTGAGGATAGATTTTCCCCAAGTAGAACTGCTGATCAAGGAGAAAGAACATTTTCCTAGTTCTTGACACATGTGGATAACTGGTGCCAGTTACACTGTGTCTTCACCTGGCACTTATTTTATATATATATATACACACACATATGCATATATTATTCTCATTTAACTACAAAAAACAAGCAAAGAACTATTGCATAAAACAGAGGCACATTAAATCCACTCACAGATTTCAACTAGTTTTTCCAGTGTTTATGACATGCCTTGATGGAGTTCCTATCTCTTGACAAATCTGGTTGAAAATTTTAGAGGTAATGAAAGTTTACTGGAAGGTGAGGGATTAGATCTGATATTTACCTAAGTCCTCATTATACCTCCTCTTCCAGGGCTCCATTCCTTTGGAGTACAGCTATTGTTAGTGAGGGAATAGTAGGGGGAAGGTAAGAGACCATGTAAGTAGACATGGTCTTTGACCTCTAACAGTTACCTGGTGGCTCAGAAGGTAAAGTGTTTGCATGCAATGCGGGAGACCTGAGTTTGATCCTTGGGTCTGGAAGATCCCCTGGAGTATGAAATGGCAACCCACTACAGTATTCTTGCCTGGAAAATCCCATGGATGGAGGAGCCTGGTAGGCTACATACAGTCCATTGGGTTGCAAGGAGTCGGACACGACTGAGAAACTTGTTTCTTTCTTTCTTGACCTCTAAACCCCACATCAGGCAGTTGGGCTAAGATAAGAACACTAGCATCTTCTTCAGATAAGAAACTCAGTATAACTAAATTCCCAGACAAGAACTGAGACATTCAAAGAGTAAGAAAATGTGAAGTAGGAAAGAAGTGATGGTTCATTCAGGATGGGGAAGCAGGTTTGTCCCTGGGGGAACCCAGTATACCAATATGGAACTGATACTACTTCTCTATCTCACCAAGGTAGGGCAGACAAGACAGAAAGTCAGGGAAAAGAACTCAAGTTTTCTTAAAAGCAAGGACTGCCGTGTTACCTGTCAGTTCAGGGTTTCCTTTGATTTTTATCTGATGTATATGAACTACAATTTGATTTTTAAAAATTCCTAGAGTTTGAAAATGTCTCCAAGCAAGGGGAAAATCTGCTCAATTAACAGATCAAAATCGTTGATCTATTAAACCTCTGTGCTCATATTCACTCTCTTTAGTTGTGTGCGACTCTTTGCGAGCCTATGTTGTCAAACTCTATTAAACCCGACTAAATCCTGTGCCCTAACTCCCTCCCTTTAGTCACACTGAGCTATTCTACATTTCCCAGGTGTGGCTTCAGTTCCACAGTATTTCTGTGGCTTCCTTTAAGAACACACTCTAACTATTGTCCTGTAACCTCTGTCTACTCTATTCTACTGGGGGAAAAAAAAAGTTGATTATTAATTTTTTTAAAGAGTATCACAGTTCTAATAAACTGCTGGGCAACTGTCAATATGAACTGGCACAACCTTTCTGGAAGGCAATTTTCAATCTGTATCAAAGGCTCTTAAATCATTCAGACTTTGATTAGTAGTTATACTTGTAAGAGTTCATCTGAAGGAAATAATCACCAAAGTTCCAGCTTTTATAAGCAATGAAGCTGGGTGAATGGCTAAAATAGTGAACCTCTAAATAATCTTGATGTCCAGCATGAGGGGATTAATTTTGTTTGGTTATCCAGCACCATGGAATGTAGCCATTAAAAAAAAAAAATCACATATTTAGAAAGCAATTTTAGAAAGCGTAGAAACTCATGCACATTAAGCCCCAAAACACAAGGTGTAATAATGATATGACATCCCTGTGAGACAAATCCAAACTCAACTTTGATATAGGCTAGGCTCAAAGTGTTAAAAAATGCTTTAACATTTTCCCCCTCAGGCTCCTCATTCCCTCCTTCAGGACTCCTTTAGTCCTCAGAGCAGACAGAGCAAAGAACTCCGGTTTGGTATCCTGGCTCTTACAGCAGGAAGGGGCCTCAGGAGATGCTGCGGCTGTGAGCACTTACCCAGCTCAGACTGCTAGTGAGCGGCTGAAAGTGTACTAGGACTCAGGTGTCCTGACCTCCAGTCCAGAAATTTCCCTCTAGACCCGTTTACCCACCTTAGGACCACAGTCATGAACGCGCAGAAACATGTATGTACTTACAAGACAAGCAAAACTAAATTCCGCCTAACGAAAAGCTGAATTTGTTACTTGTTCTTACTAATTTTGACAAGTAATCGGCTTCACATCACCGAAACCATCACATGCTCTCCCTTTCCCTTCTCCTCTCTCCATCCCAAAGAAAGGGTCTCTGTGGCAGTCCCGTTTTAAAGTGCCAAGCGAGTGAGGCAGCCAAAGACACTGGCCAGTGAGCGAGAACGCTCCCTACCTGCCGGCGGGAGAGTCGCGGCTGGCGTTGAGACTTCGGCGCTGTGCCCCGGACTGCCAGGGCCACCCGCAGCTATGAGCTCGCGTGGGTGTTTCTCCGCCCACTTTCTGACCCGCCCCGTAAGCGCTCAGGGGACTGGATTTTCCTTACCCTGACCCAAGCATGTGAGTTGGGAAATAAACGCATTATCCATTCTTGGAATAAAAAGATAGATAAACCAAAAGTGAAACTTAAATCCGGCTTCCCGTAAATCAGCTTTTTAAAAGAAAAGTTTCAAAAATGAAAACAAATCATTATCTGACGTTTTAAACAGTATTTAGAAACAAAGCAACCTCGGAAATCATCACAGATGTCCGACCTTGGTTTTGCCTTAAGAATCCACACTAAATTCTGCGATGAGGTTTCCCTTTTCTGATAAAAGCTCTTTTACAAGATGTCGGATCATCCTGACATAACTCGATCTACAACATATAGAAAGTAAAACGATATTTCCCTAATTACTCATTATACCTCCTCTTCCAGGCCCAGATGGCGTTGATTTTTTTAGAAAGTAAGTGTATGTGTATGATAGGAAATGTATTTTTAAAACGTGGATTTTGTTACTTCCTCAAAGTTCCTCGACATAGTGAAACCATTAACTGCCTTGTCATTAAAATAACTTCCCATCAGGACTGACACCTTTTAAGAATGCTCTGGGGATCCTGCTATTTTGCCTCTTTGAGATCCTGGTTAGGGTAGCACATTCTAGGTATGGGTTGAGAAAATCCTCTGGTAACTCCGGATCCCTGGCTGAGGGCAAGCGGAAACCACGTGACTCACACTGAGGAGGCCAGGATGGTTTTAAGCACCACCGAACTTCTAGGTGCATCTCTCTTGCTCTTTCCTTCTGGCGCTCTAGGGCGGTCTCACTGTCCGTCCCTCCCTCCCGTCTTTCTTTTTATAATAATTTTACATTGATAAATTGGACTCTTCATTGCTTGCTTTTCCTGTTTATTCATCTCATTGGGCAATTCAAAATAGGGATAATGAATGAATATTGAGATGTTCATTGTCATGGTTAGGCACCTGCTTCCCAAGTAAGGCCTTTCACATTCTTAGAATATCACATATTTTTTTATTATTATTATTTTTTAACTTGGAAAAATATACAAGATGATGCTACCTTTAAAATCTGGTGAGGGGTATGAAATTCTCTTTAGCCTTAATAAAACTAATAGACTTGGAGATTTAGCTCAAATCTCTTTGAGACCACATGGTGGAATAGAATCATGTTTTTTCAACTTAATCCCGTGTGATATTTTCTATTTAACCAGTTTCATTTTTCTAAAAATGACAGTCAAGACCCAGGATTTTCAAGACCTGCTATTGCGGTCATGATTGTCACACAGGAAAAAGCTGGCTCTAGAGCCACCTACCACTAACTCACTGAGTCTTCTGGAGCAAATAATTTACTGAGTAGGCAGATAAGTAATATCCTCTTAGACAGCCTCTATGATGCATGCATAATTTTTTAAAACTGAGGACCAGGGCGATTGTTTATTTGTTTTACCAAAGAAGTGTTCAGGGTCTACATAATGATCAGCAGGGAAGGCAGGAGGTGAGTGGAATTTGCCTTTCTCTGAAGCTGTTGATGGTGTCACGTGAGTGTATGTTCCTCGGTTCTTTGTCTCGTCACAACAAAGATTTGGAGCGACGGACATTAAAGCCCTGGGTGCGTCACAGCTCTCGGGTCTTGGACAAACCGTGCTACAGCTCTTAGGCAAATCAGTGTTACATCTCCATTTTATTTAGAAGATAGCAGGAGAGAGAGAGAGAGAGAGAGAGAGAGAGAGAATGAGAGAGAGAGAGCGCACGCACGCGGGAGAGAGTCCGTGAGAAAGCGCTTTGGCTCCTCCTTTTACATGTTTTTTCCTCCACCTGGGCCTGCCCTATGCAAATTGGGCTTAGCCAGGAGTGCTGTTTGTTCTGCCTGAAGTCTTCACTCTGGTCCTCGGACCTTCCTTTGACCTTCCTTGTCTTTTAGCCACTGCCATTTTGGACTCCTTTTCCCTATTCTACCTACCTAACAATGGGAATGGAAGGTATTTGCTCAGCTTTCTGCTTGATGACTTACATATTAGTAATCTGAGGGTTTGTGATTTTGTTCATCTCACCCACCTGTTTCCACCCTTCAACCATTCATATCCCATTACCATTTAATGGAGTTTGTATATCTTCTGGAGTTAGAAAAACAGGATGAGTTAAGAAAAAAATAGATTTTTATCACCTCAAAGAAGCATATGAAAATTTAACAATCAGGGAGGCATTACTCCCAAATACTTGTTCAGGTTTTGTGATTTGGGGCAAGTAGGTGGAGGAGTGCTGAGACAGGAGATGAGCAGTGGGAAGCCAGTGGGAAGCTGTAGAACTACTCACCTACCTGATTGTCTCTAGAATCACCATGTCCTGTTCACATCCCCCTCACTCTGTTCATCTTTAGAGGTGAAAAACTCATCATTGTCAATGTCCTGTTTCTCAGAGCATTTCTGAGAGTCACTTGCATCACAGTTGACTTGGGATAGTCATTTAAACACAGATTCCAGGTCTCTGCCACAGGCCTGTTAAATCTGGGGGTGGTCCTGATAGTCTACATTTCAACACCATCCCCACATCCCCACATCCGCACACTGAAGTTTTAAAAACTGATAGCATAATGTTTAAGGAAAAAAACTGAATGAAGAATTCTTTGCAATTACAGTATAAACCCCCTTCCTTCATTTAGTTTGGTTAACTTGGTATCAACACTACTCTTCACTCTACCTCTGCCCTTTCTACTTTCACTCTTGCCCCTGAAACAAGCAACATGATTTATGCTTGTCCTATCCTTAGAGAGGGTTATCTATCCTTAGATAGATTAAGGTTATCCATCCTTAGAAAGATTAATCTATCTAAGGTTATCTATCCTTAGATAAGCTTTCAGGATCTTACAAGTGGGCCTGAAGTGATGCTAGCAATTTCCTGGTGAAGGAGCAATTTTCAGTAAACTTTCTTGATTATCAATAACAGGACATAATAAAGATACTTAAAAAAAATTGACAAACTGCTTTGTTTTCACTAACAATGTAGATAATGAATTTTATTATAATATATAAAGACAACATCCAGATTTTGCCCCATGTTCTATTTTTTGATTACCTAGATTTATAAACCACAGTTGTATGCTATGCCCATTTCTCTCTCTGTCCCCATTCACCAACTCTCACCAACTATTGCTTCCACTTTTGACAGCTATTCATACTCCCATAGTGAAAGTCAAAGTGAAGTTGCTCAGTCGTGTCCGACTCTTTGCGACCCCATGGACTGTAGCCCAGCAGGCTCCCCCATCCGTGGAATTTTCCAGGCAAGAGTACTGGAGTGGGTTGCCATTTCCTTCTTCAGGGGATCTTTCTGACCCAGGGATCGAACCCGGGTCTCCTGCATTGCAGGCAGACACTTTACCGTCTGAGCCACCAGGGAAGCCCGATAGGCTGGTGCCAAACAGATCTCATGGAGCAGAACACTTTACCCTGGTTATATGATTTGTTGTTGAGTGGCTAAGTAGTGTCCAACCCT
The DNA here is from genome assembly GCF_027580195.1 of Bos mutus. Taxonomy (NCBI): domain Eukaryota; kingdom Metazoa; phylum Chordata; class Mammalia; order Artiodactyla; family Bovidae; genus Bos; species Bos mutus. The sequence continues at coordinate 72,995,043 of NC_091624.1, read as the reverse complement.
CTTGCGACCCCATGGCTGTAGCCTGCCAGGCTCCTCTGTCCATGGACTTTTCCAGGTAATTTTATGAAGCTGTTGCCATTTCCTACTCCAGGGGACTCTTCCTGATCCAGGCATTGAACCTGCATCTCTGGCATCTCCTGCATTGGGAGGCAGATTCTTTACTACTGCACATGACCTGGGAAGCCCTGGTTATATAATTGTTTAAAATACAGGGGCAATTAACATGTGTGGATGCCCTAGGGGTAGCAGCTGTCATCACCTGACACCCATACTCAAATGCTTCTCTTACTTAACAATGACTGTTTTTGTCTCCTTTCTTCCTGTCCTGAACTGGAGACGAGCTGGTCAGGTGAAGAGCTCTTGGCTCCAAGGTGCAGTTCCCAGATCGTGGATACTTTAAAAGAAAGACAAGGCCTCCAACAATGTCCCTTATCCTCAAGGAATTCACAAACACAGATACAGATAATTATAACTCAGATAAGTGTGGTGGAAAGTTGGGAACACTCAATGGTAAATAATTCCAAAGAATCTTGATAAATGAACAGAAGACTGCTAAAAACAGAATCTACAATAGGGAAATACCCTTTCAGAGGATACTGGGAAATATTTTATAGATTTAATATCTTTAGAACTAAGTAGCCTAAGTGAATATTGAACAAGTGAAAAAGTCCCCTAGTGAGTCATTTCACTTGGTTTGAGGACATGATTTAGTTCAAACATCTCTGTGGAATTGCCTCTATATTATTTTATACTCATTCTTGATTTTAAACTAAGAACAATATGAGTTCTAAAAGTCTAAAAATCTTCAAAATCTCTATTTGAAAGGGAAAAAATGACTTTTGTTTTCTGGTATGAGTAAATGGTTGTTATTCAAAGGCCAGTTATAGTCACATCCAGGTTACTGGATCTAGAACATAATTAATCTGCCATTCATAATTATAGACTCAACATAAAAGAATGGGAAGTGGTCTTTTTTCTTTCCCCCTACCCTATCCTGAAAGGATAGCAAGACCTTTCTATTCTTGGAGACAGAGACAGAGAGAGATGGGGGGTGGGGGCAGGGGTGGCAGTTCCAAACATAAACTAATAAACAGAAATTTCAGATACTGGAAAGTACTATGAAAAACAAAAAAATAAAGAAAATCAGGGGACAGTATGCTAGAATGCCTTGATGTGAGTCTCCTTTAGTGTAGTGGCCAGGGAAGACTCCTCTAAGAGGTGATATTTGAGAAATGAATTATGAAGACCAACATTAAATGACTTGCGGGAAGAACATTCCTGGTAGAATGGTCAAGAGATGGAAAAACTGAAAACCAAGGTTTTTCCATCTGTAGCAAAAAAAAACTTGGCAAGTTCTTGGAATGAAGGTCACTGTGGCTGGAGTACAGAGTGAAGTGGGGCTGGTGATCAGATCATGAAGGGTTCTGAACACCAAAGGAAGAAGGTTGGATTCTAATTGCAATGGAAAGCCACTGGATAATTTAAAGCAGGAGGGTTACCTGATGGATATTACAAAAACCCATGCTGTGGTCTGAAGTATGGAGTACTGAGGGGCTAGCATGGAAGCTGGGAGACCTTAGGAGCTACTGCCATAGACTACATTCTAAATATAATTTGGAAGTAAAATTAATAGAACTTGTTGATGGATATTAGTGGTAAGAAAGAAAAGGGAACCAGGGATGGTAAATATGATGTAATATGCTGTTCCAGAGTAGGATATTATACCCAAAGCTACAGGTTTTCAAATATTTGTGAGCTCTTTAAGGAAGTCTAAAAATGAAACACAAACTCTCCCATTAAATTATCACTGGAAATTGGTCATAACCTATCAAGAGACTAATAATTTTTTAAGAAGAAATTACAATCCCTTCCAGAAATGGAAAGTTGGTGGCAGTATGCTGAACTGGTCCAAGGCCTTGGTCTTGCTCATGGGACTTAATCAGGGTACAACATGACTGGTCTAGATCATTTTCTATCATAAGCTGAAGAAATTAACTAGGAACACTGCCAGAGATGAGAGGAAAAATTCTGAATTATAGGTAGAGCATTCCTTTGACAAGTATACAGAGGAAAAGTCTCAGAGGTTGAGAAAGACCATCAGCTAAGGCATTAGCATTAAGGTGTGCATGCGTGTCTGTGTGTGCATGCATGTGTGCTCTTTAGGGATGAACTGCTTTACTTCCTACAGAATATGGCAGAGTGGAAAGTAAGGGGAAAGCATAGGTTTCATTCATGCTCGTGCAAGAACAAGCCAATTAGAAATATGTGAAATACGTTAGACAGCATATTCAAAAGCAGAGACATTACTTTGCCAACAAAGGTCCGTCTAGTTAAGGCTATGGTTTTTCCAGTGGTCATGTATGGCTGTGAGTTGGACTGTGAAGAAAGCTGAGCGCCGAAGAATTGATGGTTTTGAACTGTGGTGTTGGAGAAGACTCTTGAGAGTCCCTTGGACTGCAAGGAGATCTAACCAGTCCATCCTAAAGGAGATCAGTCCTGGGTATTCTTTGGAAGGACTGATGCTAAAGCTGAAACTCCAATACTTTGGCCACTTCATGTGAAGAGTTGATTCACTGGAAAAGACTCTGATGCTGGGAAGGATTGGGGGCAGGAGGAGAAGGGGACAACAGAGGATGAGATGGCTGGATGGCATCATCAACTCGATGGACATGAGTTTGGGTGAATTCCAGGAGTTGGTGATGGACAGGGAGTAATTCACGGGGTCACAAAGAGTCGGACACGACTGAGTGACTGAACTGAACTGAACAGACATTTTACAACCCCAAGCAGAGGTCCCTGACCCAGAAACTCTTGCTAATTTTGTGTTCATCAGAGTTGACAAAGCCAAAAGAGAAGACCATAGCAGTATTTTAAGAGTAAGATAGGATAGCGACACTCTGATCTCAAACACTGAGGTAGACTTGGAAAGTCAGAAGCAACATGGGCATACTTCTACCCCTTGAAGTCTAACTCTTTCAAAGCAAGGCCCCAGCAGGTGAAGATAAGCAGTTTCCACAAACCCAGTGAGACCTAGTGAGGTGTGAGTTGGAAAAAGTGGTTCTAGTTTGCAGCTGGTATAGTAGGATTGCTGCTGCTAAGTCACTTTAGTCGTGTCCGACTCTGTGCGACGACCCCATAGATGGCAGCCTACCAGGCTCCTCCGTCCCTGGGATTCTCCAGGCAAGAAAACTGGAGTGGGTTGCCATTTCCTTCTCCAATGTATGAAAGTGAAAAGTGAAAGTGAAGTTGCTCAGTCACGTCCAACTCTTCGAGACCCCATGTACTGCAGCCTACCAGGCTCCTCCATCCATGGGATTTTCCAGGCAAGAGTACTGGAGTGGGGTGCCATTGCCTTCTCCATAGTATGGTTGATATCAAGCAAAATTTTTGGGTATCCTTACTTTGTATGTCACAGATTCCAACAGTTATGAAGATAACCCTCATTTTCTATGTTTTGATAGATCAGATCAGTCACTCAGTCGTGTCCGACTCTTTGCGACCCCATGAATCACAGCACGCCAGGCCTCCCTGTCCATCACCAACTCCTGGAGTTCACTCAGACTCATGTCCATCGAGTCAGTGATGCCATCCAGCCATCTCATCCTCTGTCATCCCCTTCTCCTCCTGCCCCCAATCCCTCCCAGCATCAGAGTCTTTTCCAATGAGTCAACTCTTCGCATGAGGTGGCCAAAGTACTGGAGTTTCAGCTTTAGCATCATTCCTTCCAAAGAAATCCCAGGGCTGATCTCCTTTAGAATAGACTGGTTGGATCTCCTTGTCTGCTGTAACCACAAAAAAAATTAACCCAGTGAACTCATCAGTTTTCATATGTTCTTGGAGGTCCTAAGAAGAAGATGAGGGAGTTGGCATGAGGAAGAATAAAGTCTAATATTGACATGCTGCTCCCAGGTCTGCTTGGAAGAAGTTTAATAGACACTGTTAGGCCAGGCTGTATAGCATTTCCAGGGATCCTTGCCACAGAAAAAAAGAATAAAGAATGAAACCTGGGAATGGTTTTTTGATGTCTCTGGATGGCCCAAACAGATGTTGTGTCCCTCTTGTGAAGAGCTGCAAAAGAGAGGAAATATATAATAAGGTAGACCATTTTATTCATCAAATTTCAAGGAATGTTTTCAATTTTTTAAAAAAAGGGTGGGGTGGGAGAAATTCCAGGTAGGAGACCAGGCTGAATTTCTCAGAGGTACAGGAGCTGAGAGTCAATGGCAAGGAACAGGGTTATGTGAGTGGCATAGGCTGTAGGGGAAGGAAGTTATCAGGGATTTAACTACTTCCATAACAGTGATATGGGAACCCCATGTTTGAGAAGTAGGAAAAATATAAGCAGCTACTGTTAGTGGAAAAACACTTGGAAAGAAAGCAATATGTAGAGAAGATTTAGAAATTCCCTGTTAAATATGCTGTGCAGATCATTTCCAGGGGCTGCTTAAGAAAGTTTATGTACTATTCTTAAATGCTTTAGCAGTCTGTTGATGTTTTCTTAGAATGCTATTACATGCTTGGAGTGAACCATGTGAAGCCTCAGTTTTATTCAGGTTACATTCTAGAATATAACTCCTCACTGCTCGAAAAAGCTTTACTTGACTTGGCTGCCTCCATGAATTACTGTCGTCTCTGATTATCCCATTTCAATGGCAAACCTCAACAAATGATTTCTTCATCACTTTTTCAACTATCAAGTTAACAAAACAAAATGCAATAATTATAATAAATATTAAAAGTAACAGTAATGGTAAAACATGTATCATTTTTTAATATGTCAGACACCATATCTTGGTGATTCACTGCACGGCTGTTGCTGTTTAGTCGCTCAGTCATCTTCGACTCTTTGTGACTCCATGGACTGCAGTCTGCCAGGTTCCTCTGTCCTTGGGATTTCTCAGGCAAGAATACTGGAGTGAGTTGCCACTTCCTTCTCCAGGGGAATTTTCCCAAGCTAGGGATCAAACCTGTGTTTCCTGCTTGGCAGGCAGATTTTTTACCATTTAGTCACCTGGGAAGCCCTCACCATTAGCTAGCTTTAATTTTACAACAATCCTATAAAAAAGATACTAATATTGCCACTATTTTAGAGATGTGGATACTGAGGCCCAAAACATGTAACTTATCTAATCTTACATAACTAGGAAGTGGTACAAATGAGATTCAAACCCAGGTACTCTGGTTTCAGTGTTCAGCTCAGTTTAGTCACTCAGTTGTGTCCGACTCTTTGTGACCCCATGAACCGCAGCACACCAGGCCTCCTTATCCATCACCAACTCCCAGAGTTTACCCAAACTCATGTCTGTTGAGTCGGTGATGCCATCCAACCATCTCATCCTCTGTCGTCCCCTTCTCCTCCTGCCCTCAATCTTTCCCAGCATTAGGGTCTTTTCAGCTCTTCACATCAGGTGGCCAAAGTATTGGAGTTTCAGCTTCAACATCAGTCCTTCCAATCAACACCCAGGAGTGATCTCCTTTAGGATGGACTGGTTGGGTCTCCTTGCAGTCCAAGAGACTCTCAACAGTCTTCTCCAACACCACAGTTCAAAAGCATCAATTTTTCAGTGCTTAGCTTTCTTTATAGTCCAACTCTCACATCCATACATGACCACTGGAAAAACCATAGCCTTGACTAGACGGACCCTTGTTGGCAAAGTAATGTCTCTGCTTTTTAATATGCTGTCTACGTTGGTCATAACTTTCCTTCCAAGGAGTAAGCATCTTTTAATTCCATGGCTGCAGTCACCATCTGCAGTGATTTTGGAGCCCAAAAAATAAAGTCTGACACTGTTTCCACTGTTTCCCCATCTATTTGCTATGAAGTGATTGGCCCGGATGCCATGATCTTAGTTTTCTGAATGTTGAGCTTTAAGCCAGCTTTTTCACTCTCCTCTTTCAGTTTCATCAAGAGGCTCTTCAGTTCTTCTTCACTTTCCGCCATAAGGGTGGTGTTACCTGCATATATGAGGTTATTGATATTTCTCCCGGCAATCTTGATTCCAGCTTGTGCTTCTTCCAGCTCAGCGTTTCTCATGATGTACTCTGCATATAAGTTAAATAAGCAGGGTGACAATATACAGCCTTGACGTACTCCTTTCCTGATTTGGAACCAGTCTGTTGTTCCGTGTCCAGTTCTAACTGTTGCTTCCTGACCTGCATACAGGTTTCTCAAAAGGTAGGTCAGGTGGTATGGTATTCCCATCTCTTTCAGAATTTTCCACAGTTTATTGTGATCCACATAGTCAAAGGCTTTGGCATAGTCAATAAAGCAGAAATAGATGTTTTTCTGGAACTCTCTTGCTTTTTCCATGATCTAACAGATGTTGGCAATTTGATGTCTGGTTCCTCTGCCTTTTCTAAACCAGCTTGAACATCTGGAAGTTCATGGTTCACGTATTGCTGAAGCCTGGCTTGGAGAATTTTGAGCATTACTTTACTAGTGTGTGAGATGAGTGCAATTGTGCGGTAGTTTGAGCATTCTTTGGCGTTGCCTTTCTTTGGGATTGGAATGAAAACTGACCTTTTCCAGTCCTGTGGCCACTGCTGAGTTTTCCAAATTTGCTGGCATACTGAGTGCAGCACTTTCACAGCATCATCTTTTAGGATTTGAAATAGCTCAACTGGAATTCCATCAGCTCCACTAGCTTTGTTCATAGCGATGCTTCCTAATGACTTCACATTCCAGGATGTCTGGCTCTAGGTGAGTGATCACACCACCGTGATTATCTGGGTCATGAAGATCTTTTTTTGTACAGTTCTTCTGTGTATTCTTGCCACCTCTTCTTACTATCTTATGCTTCTGTTGGGTCCGTACCATTTCTGTCCTTTATTGTGCCCATCTTTGCATGAACTGTTCCCTTGGTATCTCTAATTTCCTTGAAGAGATCTCTAGTCTTTCCCATTCTATTGTTTTCCTCTACTTCTTTGCATTGATCACTGAGGAAGCCTTTCTTATCTCTCCTTGCTATTCTTTGGAACTCTGCATTCAAATGGGTATATCTTTTCCTTTTCGCCTTTGCTTTTCACTTCTCTTCTTTTCACAGCTATTTATAAGGCCTCCTCAGACAGCCATTTTGCTTTTATTGCATTTCTTCTTCTTGGGGATGGTCTTCATCATCGCCTCCTGTACAATGTCACTAACCTCTATCCATAGTTCATAGGCACTCTGTCTATCAGATCTAGGCTCTTAAATCTATTTCTCACTTCTATTGTATAATCATTAGGGATTTGATTTAGGTCATACCTGAATGGTCTAGTGGTTTTTCCTACTTTCTTCAATTTCAGTCTGAATTTGGCTATAAGGAGTTCATGATCTGAGCTGCAGTCAGCTCCCATTCTTATTTCTGCTGACTGTATAGAGCTTCTCCATCTTTGGCTGCAAAGAATATAATCAATCTGATTTCAGTATTGACCATCTGGTGGTGTCCATGTGTAGAGTCTTCTCTTGTGTTGTTGGAAGAGGGTGTTTGCTATGACCAGTGTGTTCTCTTGGCAAAACTCTTATTAGCTTTTACCCTGATTCATTCCGTACTCCAAGGCCAAATTTGCCTGTTACTCCAGGTGTTTCTTGACTTCCTGCTTTTGCATTCCAGTCCCCTATAATGAAAAAGACATCTTTTTTGGGTGTTAGTTCTAAAAGGTATTGTAGGTCTTCATAGAACTGTTCAACTTCAGCTTCTTCAGCGTTACTGATCAGGGCATAGACTTGGATTACCGTAATATTGAATGGTTTGCCTTGGAAATGAAGAGAGATCATTCTGTCGTTTTTGAGATTGCACCCAAGTACTGCATTCCGAACTCTTTTGTTGACCATGATGGCTACTCCATTTCTTCTAAGGGATTCCTACCTGCAGTAGTAGATATAATGGTCATCTGAGTTAAATTCACCCATTCCAGTCCATTTTAGTTTGCTGATTCTTAGAATGTAGACCTTCACTCTTGCCATCTCCTGTTTGGCCACTTCCAATTTGCCTTGATACATGGATCTAACATTCCAGGTTCCTATTCAATATTGCTCTTTACAGCATCAGACCTTGCTTCTATCACCCATCACATTTCAGTGTCTACGTCCATACAAGTATGCCGTGAAATTAGTATTTTTATTCACTGCTGATGAAAACACAGGTACAAAAACTTGTATGAAATGTTCATCTCAGCACTGTTCATAATAGCAAAAACACAGGAACAATCCAAATGTTCATCAATTTTGAATGGATAAACAAAATTTGGTACATCCATACAATGAAATATTATTCCACCATTAAAAGGCACGAAGTGCTGATAGATGTTACAACTTGGATGTACCCTGAAAACAGTATGCTATTAAAAAAAAAGACTTATGCTATGTGAAAGAAGTCATATACAAAAGGCCATATATTGTATGATTCTATTCATGTAAAATGTCTAGAATAGGCAAATCTATTGAGACAGACAGGAGGAGAAGGGGATTAACAGAAGGGGGCAACAGAAGATGAGATGGTTGGATGGCATCATCGACTCAACAGACATGAGTTTGAGCAAACTCCAGGAGACAGTGAAGGAAAGAGAAGCCTGGGATGCTGGAGCCCATGGGGTTGCAAAGAGTTGGACGTGACTGAGTAACTGAACGACAGCACTGAGACTGAAAGAGATTAAGATATGCCAGGGGCTAGAGAGGAAGTGACACTATGAGGAGTGACTGCTAATGGGTATGGGGTTTCTTTTGGGGGTGATGAAAATGTTATAGAATTAGAAAGAGGTAATAGTTGAATAACATTTTGAATAAACTAAAAGCTACTACACTGTATAATCTTAAATGGTGAACTTTATGATATGTGGATTATATCTCAATCTAAAGTTTTCCAGGCAGGGAGAGAATAAGTCCACTGTTGCCATTATATTACAGGGCCACATGATGTCACTAGAAGAATGGACAAAGTCTAAAGTAGGCTGGACAAAGTCTAAAGTAGGCTGGACAAAGTCTAAAGTAGGCTGCACAAAGCTCAGTGATGCTCTGCTGGTTCAGATTGTGCCCAGGCTACATTTGAATCAACAGGGTGCCCCATGAATGAAGTCTAAGGTTAAAATTCAGACTGTGTTCCAGAATACAGACAACACAATGCCAGAATAGCTTAATACTGAAGAGTTTCTATCCTTAGCCCCATGTTCTCCTTCACAGATTGAAGTTCTTGGCTAAACTTGGTTCCCATTGTAATGGAGAAAGAAATTCATACTCCTTTAGAAAGCATCTCTTTAAAAGGAAATACATCTGAGTACACCGTGAACTTTCAAAAACTTTGTTTGATCTACAATTCTGTGCCAGCTTCAGGTGCACAGCAAAGTGAATCAGCTACATACACACACATGCCCAATCTCCCTTAGATTTCCCTCCCACATAAGCCACCATGGAACGCTGAGTAGAGTTCCCTGTGCCACACAGTAGGTCCTTGTCAGTTGGTCCTCATTCCATATGTAGTAGTGTTGAATATGTCAACCCCAGTTCTCCAATTAAAAACTTAAAAAAACTAATTTATGGATATACAGGGAAATATTGAGTAATTTTATTGTCCTGAGGTAGGGGGTTTTTCAGTGAGTTATGGATTTTATGCATTTTACATCAATTCTTTCTAAAATATGTATACTATTTAATTCAGTCAGATCAGATCAGTCGCTCAGTCATGTCCAACTCTTTGCGACCCCATGAATCGCAGCACGCCAGGCCTCCCTGTCCATCACCAATTCCCAGAGTTCACTGAGACTCACGTCCATCGAGTCAGTGATGCCATCCAGCCATCTCATCCTCTGGCATCCCCTTCTCTTCCTGCCCCCAATCCCTCCCAGCATCAGAGTCTTTTCCAATGAGTCAACTCTTCACATGAGGTGGCCAAAGTACTGGAGTTTCAGCTTTAGCATCATTCCTTCCAAAGAACACCCAGGGCTGATTTCCTTCAGAATGGACTGGTTGGATCTCCTTGTAGTCCAAGGGATTCTCAAGAATCTTCTCCAACACCACAGTTCAAAAGCATCAATTCTTCAGCGCTCAGCCTTCTTCACAGTCCAACTCTTCCAGTCAAAATATTAAAAAGCTATATATATATACATATATATACACACACACACTATATATATATACACACACACACACATATATATATGAAGGTGATTATCATGATGTTATTTTTTAAGGCTCTGGGAAGTCACTTAATTCTATTTTATAAATTTTTACATTGGAGCATAGTTGATTAACAATGATGTTATTGACAGAAGAAAAAAAATCAGAAATATCCAATGATGAAAATTGTATACATACTTGCTGAAAATCTTATATATGTTAAAAATAGTATATATGAATGCCATTTAATAACATGAAAATTCTTATGCTATAATGCAAACTGATTTTTAAAAGTACCTGTCTGTAGTGTGCATAGAGCATATACACATACTTTCACAAATTCATAAAATTGGAAATAATGCACACAATAGTTAACGTTATATGTCATTTGGTATTGAAATAATTTTCCTTTAATCTTTTCATCCCACATTCTATGTCTTCAATATCTATGCCAATATTTCTCTGAATTCCCAGAGTATTATATTTCACTTATATTTTCACTTATATTTTAAAATACATAAAACGATGGTAACGATAACCCTGTATGTGAGACAGCAAAAGAGACACAGATGTATAGTACAGTCTTTTGGACTCTGTGGGAGAGGGAGAGGGTGGGATGATTTGGGAGAATGGCATTGAAACATGTATAATATCATATATGAAACAAATTGCCAGTCCAGGTTCGATGCATGATACTGGATGCTTGGGGCTGGTGCACTGGGATGACCCAGAGGGATGGGATTGGGAGGGAGGTGGTAGGGGGGTTCAGGATGGGGAGCACGTGTATACCTAAAAAAAAAGAAAAAGAAAATACATACATGAATATTTATAATATATGTCTATAAAGTGTATCCATTGGGTTTCCATCAGGAATTGGAATTCTACTGTTTGACTAAAGAGATCTTAAATGGTAGTTAGAAGGCAATTAAGGGAGTAGGATTAAGAGAACCATCCAGTTGAGGCATCTCAACTACCAATTTGGGGTGAAGAACCATTAAGTTGAGAGTAATAGCAATGGCAAGAAACCCATACCATCTCTAGGCCGAAAAGTAAGGGAAGAGAGCATTCCCAGAGCTCTGTGACCTGAAGCCACAGAGGAGGGGCTGCTGATCGAGAGCTTCAGTGGTGAAAAGACACTACCACTGCCAGATCCTAAAACAGAGAAAGAATGGATAAAATGTACCCTATTTCTCTTTCCTCCTGCCTCCTGCCTCCTGTGGATGCCTCCATAGTCCAAAACCAAATATAAATCAGCTGAGAAGAGCCCAGGTGATGTTTTCCAAAGAGGTCAGCTTCTGGGGTATAGAATGAGGCAGGCGAGAGAGGACAATAAGTATGAAGGGAGGCAAACAGAAGACCCAGATAGTTTACCTATTTGCCACCCAGGATTTATTTTCCCTCCTTGTTCAGATGGAGAGAAACTCATCCCCTAAACATGAGAATCAGAGAGTCCTATCAACTACTATGTTGCTTTGAAGTGATGTCAATACTCTGGCCTAGAAACTAAATTATGATGTTTGTCTCCACCACTACTGTTCATACAAGGAAACAGAGAAAGCAAGGGCACGGAATAAATAATCAATTAACATTTTATATACAAAGCTGAGCCTCCCAGGAGGCTCAGATGGTAAAGAATCTTCCTGCAATGCAGGAGACTGGGGTTTGGTCCAATAATCCCTGCCTCTGTAGCTTATTGCTAGGTTAAAGAAGATAAATTGATAATCATAATTTCCTACTTCATTCACTTATGTTTTTCCTGCCCTATGCAGTATCTTAGTAGATTGTGATTTTTTTTTTTAACCTGGTGCAGTGATACAACACTTCAATTCCTGCATGGTCTGAAACTGAAGTGCTCCCAACGTTATCAGGTTACTATAGTTATCTTATGATCATCATCATTGCACATGGGAGTATTAAGATGTGCCCAGTTAATCTTTGGGTGTCATGCACATTTCTCCTTGCTCTCATTGTTTAGCTGTAACCCAGTTTCCAAAATGAACAGAGGACAATTTCAGCTTCCAATTCAGTGGCATCACGGCTGGGTCCTCTAGTGGAAACATTTCTTCCTTTTGAACTTGGACTTCAAAATATGATAAACCCAAGGTTGTAGAAATGGTATGCTGGATATTTTCATTTGTCAGAGGTCTTCATGCCTAGCAAGCTGACCTCTATAGACTACATATACCTGCCTTCATCTTCAGGCTTTCTAGTGGATCCAGAAATCCACCAGATTTTTCCGATGAAAGATTTCAGCAGGATATCAGAACATGGAAGGACAGGGGGATGTGTCTTTCTTTTCCACTCTGTCCTCATTTGGAGTTGAGGTGCTAGCAGTGGCTGCAGCTATAGGATCTTACCCTGTTGGGCCAAAGGTCAGCATCTACTGCTTTCCTCTACTGAACAACATAGCTCCTGTCGGGTAGCCCTCTCAATCAGGTATAGCTATGGCTCTCGCCTGGTTTTAATAACTGCTCCCTTCCATTTGTCTCTTCTGTGGAGGTTCTGCGGGGCAAGGCCCAGTCCTTGTTGGCATCTCGGGGGACTTTAGAGTTAGTAACAGGTTCCCACTGTTGTTGTTTACTACTGTTAACTTAATGCTGTGTGCTAGACATGGTGCTAAGTGCCTGAATAAAGAATTATCTCATTTAGTCTTCATAATCCAAATAAATTAGATGGCTTTAGACCTATTGCAGAGATGATAAAAGTAAGTTTTGCAGAGGATGAAGAGCGACAGTGATGGACTTGGAGATCAAATCAAATGTAGGTGTGCTTATGGCAGAATCTGTGCACTCAGATGCTATGGTTATCAGTTATCCTGTCTTAAAGGGCCAAAATTCCAAATGGCTTTGCTCTTGTGGTTCCCAGGTCACTCTGGCAGGAAGTCAGTGAGGTGTGCACTCACATACAGAGCCTGGGAAGGTTAGATGCCTTCTCCACTGATGTGATGGCAGCCAGGACTAAGGGCAGGAACTTTTCTCATAGACCTTCTTAAAGGCCAGAGCCTGGTGAAGTCCATGCTATTTTTCCAAATTATTTAATAACAAAGAACAGAATGCCAACAGCTCCTCAAGTATTCTCTCAATAAAGCTGGGAAAGAGGGTGGCTTACTCAAGACAGAAATCAATGGTGGGGGTGCATAAGTTGAGAGGGATGGCTGTTAAATTTTTTTTTTTTTTTGGTTTGGTAACTCTGGTCAAGCCTTCTCTGTTTCTTTTCATGTCCTAACCTTTCCCCTACTTTGATGGTGGGCAGTTTAACAGCCAGAGGAGGCTGAGGCTCTAACGAATTAAATAAACTATGTCAGTGTTGAGATTCAAACAGGAGTGGGGGGAGAGTCCATCCTCAACATAAATCTATTCTATAAGGAGAAAAGCCCTTACAAATGTTTATAACTATGGATTATATGTTCAAGTGACAACTTCTCGAAAGATACATTTTCTTCTAGAAACAGACTCTACAAACGGTGGTTGACATCATACGTGGAGCACTGTGAGATGGCTCATTAAGCTGTATGGAGCTTTTAGCTCTACAAGGGAGCATGACTGCTCAGATTCCTCATGGGTAACTGACAAACCTCAGTGAGCCCTTTAAGTGAGATTTCCATTCTGCTTCCTCTGCCCACTTCCCTCAAAATTTGAGTCGCTGGATTTTGAATTTGCCTCTTTGACCTGCCCCTCCCATGGCCTGTAGGAAAGAAAACACCAGGCTGCTTTGGTCAGGGGCGCGGGCCCTTTAAGGAAGCAAGAGCTACGCTGTTTGGCCGCCGTGGCCAGCCAGTCCGGAGGTTCTGCGGGGCGAGGCCCGGTCCTTGTCACCGTCTCGGGGAGCTTCAGGCCTGGAGGCCTTCGCCGTGATCAGTGTCTCCCGCACCTCCACTGTCCAGTGAGTGAGAGCCGGCTGGGTGGGCCAGGCCGGCCGCAGGCTGTTGGGGGAAGGGCGGGTCCTCGCGGCAGCGTCTGCCGGCGCCGAGCTCCGGGTCTTCGGGCTTGCTGGGCCGCTTTGGGTACCCTTTCCTTGTTAGCGCCCTTGGCTCTCCCGCTTCTAGTGCTAACCAGTATCGCCAACCTTGTTTCGGAGGAGCCGGTTCTCCCCTCAAAGACTCCAGGCCGCTCCCATATCGTAATTAAATAGGGGGAAGTAGGCAAAGCGTTGTCAGCGGAAATCAGCATAACCTTGCAGGAATTCCCAACTACCGCTTCAAGGTGAGCGGGTGGAGTTTTAAATTAGGGAAAGATCTCCCGGAAGCTGTAGGTTCCGGGCTGGAATTTTCAGGGGAAATGGGCTAGTTTGAATGGAACTCAGAGGTAGAATTTGCTGGGGAAGTGGCCTAATTTGAATGAAACCCAAAGACGTATTGAAATGATTGTAATCATGCAACCAGTCATATACATAGGTAGTTGATGTGTCATTCGATCAGGAAATGAGTCACTGCAGAAACTTGGATAACAGAAGTTACAGGTCATGGAATTATTCTTTTTTTTTTTTTTTTTTTTAAGTAAAATCAAATACCAGTTCTTAGATGTGACCTGAGGAGGACAGCCCCAACACTTCCTCCTCAGAAATACCCCTACCTGTTGTAATGTGTAGCACAGCTGAGGCAAGGCTGGCACAAAGAGCCCTTTATAAGATCTCAGGAGTAAAAAAGGGAAAAATGAAGGCAGAAGGGACCCAAATCAGGATTCTTAGCCTTCTGAAACACAGTGGTGTCAGTTGTAAGTAGCAAGGTATTTGTCACCAATGACAAAGTGTTGGCATTTTTTAAAGACTTGCCTTATACAATTGAATGAATTCAAAATTATTCCTATTGCAAGGTCACTCTTAATTATTTTCTGATACAATGAGTGAGTGAGTCAAAGTCACTCAGTAGTGTCCGACTCTTTGCGACTTCATGAACTATACAGTCTATGGAATTCTCCAGGCCAGAATACTGGAGTGGGTAGCCTTTCCCTTCTCCAGGGGATCTTCCCAACACAGGGATCAAACCCAGGTCTCCCACATTGCAAGCAGATTCTTTACCACAGCTGAGCCACAAGGGAAGCCCTCTGATATAATAAGTTCCCTACATATGAACCTTCAAGTTGGCAACTTTCAAAGATGTGAATGGTATGCTTGCATCTTCAATCATGTAAGTTAGTTCATGTATCTGGCATACATTGTCACGTGCGTACATCCTCTACAAGTAGTTGTGCTTTTGTGTACTTTACTGTACAGTACTTCATAGTGTACAGGAGTATAGTATCTTTTTTCAAACCCCAGATGTCCGGAAGCAAGCATTAAAGAAGGAGTAATATAGCTAGCTGGTACTGTTACCAGCCTCTGTATGTCAGCGGCTGTACTATACTACTATCCTTTTCAAGGTACTGTACTATAAGATTAAAAACGGTTTATTTTTGGTTTGTTTTTCATGTATTTTATTTAAACCTGGAATCAGTTCAGTTCAGTCGCTCTGTCATGCCCAACTCTTTGTGACCCCATGGACTGCAGCACGCCAGGCTTCCTGTCCATCGCCAACTCCCAGAGCTTACTCAAACTCATGTCCATTGACATGATGATGTCATCCAACCATCTCATCCTCTATTGTCCCCTTCTCCTCCCGCCTTCAATCTTTCCCAGCATCAGGGTCTTTTCAAGTGAGTCACTTCTCATTAGATAGTGAAAGTATTGCAGTTTCAGCTTCAGCATCAGTCTTTCCAATGAATATTCAGGACTGGTTTCCTTTAGGATGGACTGGTTGGATCTCCTTGCAGTCCAAGGGACTCTCAAGAGTCTTCTCCAACACCACAGTTCAAAAGCATCAATTCTTCGGCGCTCAGCCTTCTTCACAGTCCAACTCTCACATCCATACATGACTACTAGAAAAACCATAGCTTTGACTGGACGGACCTTTGTTGGCAAAGTAACGTCTCTGCTTTTGAATATGCTATCTAGGTTGGTCATAACTTTCCTTCCAAGGAGTAAGTGTCTTTTAATTTCATGGCTGCAATCACCATCTGCAGTGATTTTGGAGCCCCCAAAAATAAAGTCTGACATTGTTTCCACTGTTTCCCCATCTATTTCCCATGAAGTGATGGGACCAGATGCCATAATCTTCGTTTTCTGAATGTTGAGCTTTAAGCCAACTTTTTCACTCTCCTCTTTCACTTTCATTAAGAGGCTTTTAGTTCCTCTTCACTTTCTGCCATAAGGGTGGTGTCATCTGCATATCTGAGGTTATTGATATTTCTCCTGGCAATCTTGACTCCAGCTTGTGTTTCTTCCAGCCCAGCGTTTCTCATGATGTACTCTGCATATAAGTTAAATAAGCAGGGTGACAATATACAGCCTTGAAGTACTCCTTTCCCGATTTGGAACCAGTCTGTTGTTTCATGTCCGATTCGAACTGTTGATTCTTAACCTGCATACAGATTTCTCAGGAGGCAGGTCAGGTACTCTGGTATTCCCATCTCTTGAAGAATTTTCCAGTTTGTTGTGATCCACAGAGTCAAAGGCTTTGGCATAGTCAATAAGGAAGAAATAGATGTTTTTCTGGAACTCTCTTGCCTTTTTGATGATCCAGTGGATATTGGCAATTTGATCTCTGGTTCCTCTGCCTTTTCTAAATCTGTCTTGAACATCTGGAAGTTCATGCTTCATGTACTGTTGAAGCATGGCTTGGAGTTTTGAGCATTACTTTGCTAGCATGTGAGATGAGTGCAATTGTGCGGTAGTTTGAGCATTCTTTGGCATTGCCTTTCTTTGGGGATTGGAATGAAAACTGACCTTTTCCAGTCCTGTGGCCACTGCTGAGTTTTTCAAATTTGCTGGCATATTGAGTGCAGCACTTTAACAGCATCATCTTTTAGGATTTGAAATGGCTCAACTGGAATTCCATCACCTCCACTAGCTTTGTTCGTAGTGATGCTTTCTAAGGCCCACTTGACTTCACATTCCATGATGTCTGGCTCTAGATGAGTGATCACACTATCATGGTTATCTGAGTCATGAAGATCATTTTTGTATAGTTCAGAAGAACTATAATATTGGTGGTATTGTTGCCACCCCTTCTTAACACCTTCTGCTTCTGTTAGGTCTATACCATTTCTGTCCCTTATTGTGCCCATCTTTGCATGAAATATTCCCTTGGTATCTCTAATTTTCTTGAAGAGAGTTCTAGTCTTTCCCATTCTATTATTTTCCTTTATTTCTTCGCATTGATCACTGAGGAAGGCTTTCTTATCTCTCCTTGCTATTCTTTGGAACTCTGCATTCAAATGGGTATATCTTTCCTTTCCTCCTTTGCCTTTTGCTTCTCGTCTTTCCTCAGCTATTTCTAAGACCTCCTCAGACAACCATTTTGCCTTTTTGCATTTCTTTTTCTTGGGGATGGTCTTCATCACTGCCTCCTGTACAATGTCACAAACCTCCATCCACAGTTCTTTAGGCACTCGATCAGATCTAATCCCTTGAATCTATTTTTCACTTCCACTGTATAATCTTAAGGGTTTTGATTTCAGTCATACCTGAATGGTCATAGTGGTTTTCCCTACTTTCTTCAATTTAAGTCTGAATTTGGCAATAAGGAGTTCATGATCTGAGCCATAGTCAGTTCCCAATCTTGTTTCTGCTGACTGTATAGAATTTCTCCATCTTTGGCTGCAAAGAATATAATCAGTCTGATTTCGGTATTGACCATCTGGTGATGTCCATGTGTAGAGTCTTCTCTTGTGTTGTTGGAAGAGGGTGTTTGCTATGACCAGTGCGCTTTGCTGGCAAAACTCTATTAGCCTTTGCCCTGCTTCATTCCATACTCCAAGGCCAAATTTGCCTGTTACTCCAGGTATCTCTTGACTTCCTACTTTCACATTCCAGTCCCCTATAATGAAAAGGACATCAGTTTTGCACGTTAATTCTAGAAGGTCTTGTAGATCTTCATAGAACCGTTCAACTTCAGCTTCTTCAGCATGACTTGGATTACTGTGATACTGAATGGTTTGCCTTGGAAATGAACAGAGATTATTCTGTTGTTTTTGAGATTGCATCCAAGTACTACTGCATTTCGGACTCTCTTGTTTACTATGATAGCTACTCCATTTCTTCTAAGGGATTCTTGCCCACAGTAGTAGATATAATGGTCATCTGAGTTAAATTCACCCATTCCAGTCCATTTTAGTTCACTGATTCCTAAAATGTTGATGTTCACTCTTGCCATCTCCTGTTTGACCCCTTCCAATTTGCCTTGATTCATGGACCTAACGTCCCAGGGTCCTATGCAATATTGCTCTTTATACCATCGGACTTACTTCCATCACCAGTCACATCCACAGCTGGCTGTTATTTTTGCTGTGGCTCCGTCTCTTCATTCTTTCTGGAGTCATTTCTCTGCTGATCTCCCGTAACATATTGGGTACCTACTGACCTGGGGAGTTCATCTTTCAGTCCTATCTTTTTGGCTTTTCATGCTATTCGTGGGGTTCTCAAGGCAAGAATACTGAAGTGGTTTGCCATTCCCTTTTCCAGTGGACCACCTTTGTCAGAACTCTCCACCATGACCCGTCCATCTTGGGTGGCCCTACACAGCCTGGCTCATAGTTTCATTGAGTTAGAGAAGGCTGTGTCCATGAGATCATCACATCAGTCCATGTCTACCTAGTATAGTACAGTACTATATACCTGATCATGTTAGTTGGATACCTAGGCTAACTCTGTTGGACTTACAAACAAATTGGACTTACAAACGTCCTCTTGGAATGGAGTCTGTTTGTATGTAGGGGACATACTGTATATATTTTGTGAGTTGGAGAATGAAAGTGGAGAGTATTGTGGACACCTTAAGGAACCTGCCAGACTTTGGAAAATGGCTTTGTTAGGACTGGAAAAGAGGGGAAGGTTGAGAATACTGAACTCCAGTGCACAGTTCACAAGGTGTGGTGTACTCGTTTTCAGGTGTGGTCTCCTTTGGGAACTACAGGGAAGCTATTCTTCCTGCTTAGCTTCTACCTGTAACCTGTGGGAATATCCCCTGATATATCCAAACTACAATCCAGACTGAAGAAGGCAAGGCCAAGAAAGAGGTAAGCCTAAGTCTTAACTTTCCAGATAGTTTCTCTTCCCTAGATGAGGACTGTAACTCCACTTCAGAGGAGAGTCCACCCCCTTATAAATAGAAGCACTCTATGGGACCCAACTCTGACATACAGGGTGTGTGTGGGTGTGGGTGTGTGTGTGTATGTGTGTGTGTGTAAATAGGAATAGAGGACAGCTATTTTCTTGATAAATGTTTGCTGCATATGTAAAAATTCAATTATCTACTCCTACGTGCAAAAGAAAAATAAGAAATGGCAACTGTTTGAGCTATACTTTCTCTTGTATCATGCTTTCTACAACATTTGTGGGAAAGAGACACCCTGGGGACTGCCAAAATGGGTAATATATTGCTTCTGCCTTCAGGCAAGTTCTGCTCTGCTGTTGGAGACAATGGACATGGGGCTGTGAAAGTGGAGAAAGGAGAGGACTTCTGCTAGATCTCTCCACCTTACTGGGTGGCTGTGCCTCTGGTCACAGGATGGAGTAGAACAGCAGCTGAGGGACAGGGTGGGTAGGGAAATCTCATGACTTCCCAGGCCTGTTCAGGATTGTGCCTCTCCTCTTCTGGCTCAGCTTATTATGCCTAACATTGAAGCTGATTGTGGCTTGGAGCCTCCTATAAATCCATGGTATGTCTCTGGCCAAAATACAGGGAAGCTACTGATGTCTGGCATGTAATATCCACTCACTTGGAGCCCCATTAGCAGGGATAACCCATTATGTCTGGCCTGAAATGCCCTCCCTCTTTCTTCATCTTCTTACCAGTTAAGCTAAAACCCATGGTTTTGTGGTTTTTTTTTTTTTTTTTTTTGAGGATATGGAAAATAGGAGCTTTGCCCAGGGTTCCCACAGAATATTGTGAATCCTGGGTAGAGAGCATTAAGAATGACCACTCTGAGCTGAGGTTCACAAAGTGCTCAATGGCTTACCAAAGAGAATCAGCAACATTGTTGAGGAGGGTAGAGGAGTCATAACCTTCCTGAGCTTTGTAGTGTTCTGAAGGCAGAATCAACAACTAACTGAGGTCTTCTATAACTACCCGGTTGACTTAAGAACAAAATACTGAGTTCTGGACCATTTAGAATTGCCAGCCCACTTAAGAACTTCTTAAGTAAGATAAATAGGATAGACGATACCAAGTATTCATTTAAAATTTGTGTTTCCCAAGACATTTAAGTATCCTTCGGTTTTCCTCATTTTGAGAACTTTAATAGTAACTTAATAAGAAAAAAATGAGGCTAGAGGACAATGGCCACTGGATGTTAGCAATGGGTGAATGGAAATAGAAAGTGGGTAAGAGAGGGAAAAGGACTGTAGGAAGAGTATTGATATAGTAACCTTGATACACTTAAAGCATAAATGCAAGGAGCACAGAGAAATCAGTGTTCTAGGTGTGCAATGCATTTTCTAAGTCACCCCTCACCAGAAGCAAAAGTTCTGTCATCCAACTATACAGAATGTAAGAGAGTAGATGGTATTCACCCTGCCCCTCATTAAAAAGGAGAGAGTTTGTTTGTTTTTGTGTGTTTAGTTCTTCCAGATATACAGTGGGAAGAAAAATCAGGAAATATGAACCTATAGAACAGGAAAGGATTTTGGAAATCACCTGGTTGTTAGCTGTGCCTGTGTAAGTAAACGATGGCCAGGGGCATTATTCTGTCACTCTAAGGCACTGCTGTGCACTCTAAGCAGGTATCTTTTCCTGCTTTATGAAAACTAAAAGCAAGAAAAGACTGTTGGTTAAGTCTGTCCAAGATCAGACAGCTAGTTAGGAGCCACGACTAGAATCCATAATGTGTTCCAGGTCAGAAAATTTTCTTTTTTTTTAAATTTTGTCTTAAGCTCATGATAGCCTGAAAAATAGAGCATGTGAGGATGCATGTAGAATACACTGCTTTAAACTTTGCTTTTTTACATTTTAGGTCAAGATGGGGTTTATATTTTCAAAGTCTATGAATGAGAACCTGAAAAGCCAACAGGAGTTCATGCTTATGAATTCCCGACTTCAGGTACATTAAAAAAAAGTTTACGTTGTTACAGTGCTTAAAGTTTCTGTCACGTGTGTTTTGGTGCTATGTTCTCCTTAACCTCCCCAAAGGTAAAATGCTCTTGGTGCTCTACCCTCAAAGACAAGATGAAATGGACTACTAATTATCTGGTGAAGGGACTTCTTTAAATCTTTAATCTAGATACCTAATGTAAAAATTTCCATAAAGAAGGAACAGATAACTGCTTACAGAGTGTATGGCAAACAGAATAATGCACCTCCTCCCCACCAAACGATGTCTGCATCCTAACCCTCTGTCAGTATGTTATGGCGAAACAGACTTTACAGTGTGAGTAAGCTAATGAGTTTGTAGGGGCAGATCCTGGATTATCCTGGTTTTTCTAGATGGGTCCAATGTAATCATAAAGGTCCTTTTAAGGGGAAGAGGGAGGCAGGAGGATCAGAGTCAGAGAGAGAAATTTGCAGATGCTATGCTGCTGAGTTTGAAGATGGAGTAAAAAGTTCAGGCAGCCTCTAGAAACTGGAAAAGTTAAGGATATAGATTCTCTCCTAGAACCTCCAGAGGGAATGCCATCCCTCCAGTCCATTCTGAACTTCTGACCTCCAGAACTAGAAGGCAATAAATTTGTGTTGTTCCCGAGTTGGGAAGATCCCCTAGAGAGGGGAATGTCTGCCCACTCCAGTATTCTGGCCTGGAGAATTCCATGGACAGAGGAGCCTGGCAGGCTACAGTCCACGGGGCTGCAAAGAATCAGACATGACTGAGATACTTTCACTTTTCAAGCCACTATTTGATAATTTTTTATAGCAACAATAAATTCTAATAGAGTATGAACACTTGACACTGGATTTATACAATGGCTGCTGCTAAGTCACTTCAGTCATGTCCGACTCTGTGCGACCCCATAGACGGCAGCCCACCAGGCTCCCCCGTCCTTGGGATTCTCCAGGCAAGAACACTGGAGTGGGTTGCCATTTCGTTCTCCAATGCATGAAAGTGAAAAGTGAAAGTGAAGTTGCTCAGTTGTGTCTGACTCTTAGCAACCCCTTGGACTGCAGCCTGCCAGGCTCCTCTGCCCAAGGGATTTTCCAGGCAAGAGTACTGGAGTGGGTTGCCATTGCCTTTTCCGATACAATGGCTAGATAAAAAGATCAAAGCAAAGTAGAAGATTGTCTAGTTGCCTAATATACGTTATTAAAAAGTATTTTAAAATGTACATCAGATACATGTATATGTACAGCTGAGTCCCTTTGCTGTTCACCTGGAACTACTACAACATTGTTAATCAGCTAAACCCCAATACAAAATAAAACATTTAAAGTTTGAAAAAAATGTTATATGTCAAAATCAAGTATTAAAAGTTTGACTGAAGTTATTTTCCTAAGATTTCTAACAAAGATCTCTAGGCCTCTGCGGTTCATTATAGCCCTAGGAGCAGATGGTCCTATTGTGAGACATATAGTGACTGGTTAAAAGTGAGGACTAAAGCAAGGCCGCCTGGGTTTGAATCCCACTTCTACCTCCTGACTCACTGTGTGGCTTGTGCTTCAGTCTCCTAACCTGTAAACTGGAGGTGATAATCTAGCCATTGCTGTTGCCATTATTATTATGATAAGAGTGTTTTCTACGAGATAAAGATTTCTCTGGGGAGAATGGAACTGTTGCAAAGAATGGGCAACTGAACTATTTAACAGAGTAAAGTGACCGAGAGGTGACCAAACATTAGGTTTATGAACCAACAGAGTATGTTACATACTCAGAGAGTCCTTGTCCAAGACCTCTGGAAATTATAGGGCCTTTTACAGAAGTCAGGGTTTGTGAAGGTAAGCTAAGAGATTAGCCTATTACTATTCCATGGATGCTGGCAGAACACAGGAGACACCTATGTGTAACAGAGGCCTTTTTTTTACTCACAGCACAGTAAGAGGATAAGCGTGAGGTTCATGTCAATTCCTCATGCTTCTCAAGTCTGATGGAGGTGACAATGATGGGTTCCTATGGGTGCTGTGCACTCAGTGGGTTGTGCCACCCTCGAGGAACACTGGGCTTGGGGAATCTACTGCTTTTCTAGTGAGTGGGGAGCTGGTGGAGTTGAGGTGGGGAGAACTTCATAACTCCTTCCTCAAGGAAAACCTCAAGAGATGGCCTGAACAAACAGTAGTCTGGGCCTTGCATTCTTGGCCTATCCAGGCCCATGGTAGATTGCCCCTCAGTGTGACTGACCAGAGCATTGAGAACAGCCTTGACTTCTGCCCACTATAGTTGGCACTGAGGTCAAACTGGCAGGAGTACTGTCGGCACCATTAGTTTTCAGCTTAGCCGAACCAAAGGTGAACCAGGCCCAGACATTTAGGACAAACTGTGAATCTGAAGGGCCTATTGAGCCAGTAGCTTTGCTCCAGGTGTCAGAGTAGGGGATAAAGTTTTCCCCAAAGTAGTAGTTTCTACTACTTTATGCAAAACCGAGATGACACTAGGGCCAGGCTAGCCACATCCTCAAATTTATTATTTTCATTTGATCAGCAAATGGGTACTTTCCTTGTATTTTCATGTCCTAGTTGATCCACTCAAAAATGGGGATGTCAGACCTGAGAGTTACAAATTCTCTAGGGGTTTAGGTTTTTAACAGGAGCTCAGTAATAGGCCAGTTAACTGCCTCCCTGTTTTTTTTTTGAAAGTAGTTCAGTTCAGTCGCTCAGTCGTGTCTGACTCTTTGTGACCCCATGAATCACAGCACGCCAGGCCTCCCTGTCCATCACCAATTCCCGGAATTCACTCAGACTGATGTCCATCGAGTCAGTGATGCCATCCAGCCATCTCATCCTCTGTTGTCCCCTTCTCCTCCTGCCCCCAATCCCTCCCAGCATCAGAGTCTTTTCCAATGAGTCAACTAGAGAATTGTTTTATTTGGTGGGAGTGTTTAGGACTCTAAGTCCGGGAGACAGCATCTTACAGCTCTGAGAAAACTGCTCCAAGGAAGCAGGGGGGAACTCAGGCTATATACAAATTTGCAACAAAGGGAGCTAAAGTGCCTCCCTTTTTGAAAGGGGTATGTTATGGGTTTGGATCTCATCCCACTCCCAAATTCTTATGTTAAAATCCAAACCCCTATTACCTCAGAATGTGATCTTATTTGGAGATAAGAGTCTCTACAGAGGTAATCTAGTTAAAATGAAGTCATTAGGGTGGTGGCTCTAATCCAATATGACAGCTATAAAATTTGGACACAAAGACATGCATACAGGGAGAATGTCATGTGACTAGGAAGAGCGTCCTGAAACAGAGGCTTCTTTCACAGCCCTTACAAGGTACCAACCCTGCTAACACCCTAACTTTGGACTTCTAGCCTCCAAAGCTGAGACAGTTTATTTCTGTTGCTGAAGCCACCCAGTTTGTGGTACTTTGCCATGGCAGCCCAGAAAACTAACATAGGATGCATTTTGGTGCCTGTGTCCAGTATGTGGCACTGCTTGTATTGGGCAGTGGCTTCTGGAGATGGCTGGGATTTTCTATTTTTGTCTCTATTGAATATATTGTTTCTATTGGACCTCTTGGAAGGGATCAGAGAATTCCTCAATGGGAGAATGTCCTCTCGTCACTATGAACATTTACAATAAAAGCAAGTAAAACAAAGTACATTGTACATTTATATTCAGGGGACACAACTGCAGTTATGTTGAATCAGTCCAGTGTATTTTAATTTCCTTTTCTCACTGCAAACTGCTCAAACCCTATCAGCTGTACTTTGCTCTATGGGAACAAAGACCAAAGATTTTAACATAGGTACTTCAGGGGTTATCATGATAGTTTCAGGAAATTAGGCTATTAGGAAATACAAATGTATTTTTTCCCTTTGGTTTCTCATTCTGGAATTGGTACTGTTTCCTCCCCTGTGCTCTCCTGACCCCTAGAGAGCTCAGGGGCATCGTTCTTTTAGCCAACACTGGTGCCACTGCTCCGCCCTGCATCCTTAGCACTTTGGACCACCTTGGCACTTAGCACACCCTCCCTGCATGGGACCAAGTAGACATGGTGCCCATATCCAGCAGAGCCATAAACATTCAGTCCCTCCTCTCCCCTCCCTGAAGTTCCCTGGCACACTCAGCCATCTTCCCTGAAGCAGCTCAAGTTGGAGGAGAGGAGAAGGGAAAGAGCAGCTCAGAGCCAGTCAGCAAGGGTTTGACTTTACTCTCAATTTCAAAGGGCTTCCCACCACTGGACTCCACAAACAAATATCTGATGTATTTAGTCTATGCAGAGTTCTATATCCTAAAGGCTGACACCACTATTTCAGCTTTATGGAACCCCTGACCCAACAGCCGCAGCTACATTGCATGCCTTTTGGCTGGGGAGGGGGGCTTGCTGCCCCACTGATGTCATGATAACATCCTTTCTTTCTCCTACTCCAGGGAAGAATGTGCCACAACCAAAGCACCATCTGGGAGTCTTGTTTGGACCCTACATTTTGCTTCTCAGGCTCACTTAACACACAAGACAATGAGAGATCTTTATTCTACCCTCCTACTCCCACCACCACTTGTGCAAAAGCATTTGCTTCCAGATCTCAGGGAGCTTTCTGATACCCTCTAACCCAACCAACAAGGGCCCTTCTCCTGTGTCTTCCAGAAAGTGAAAGTGAAAGTGAAGTTGCTCAGTCATGTCCGACTCTTTGCGACCCCATGGACTGTAGCCTACCAGGCTCCTCTGTCCATGGGATTTTCCAGGCAATAGTACTGGAGTGGATTGCCATTTCCTTCTCCAAGAAGGAAGTTGGTGTCTTCCAGAACACCATATCTATCATCACCTTATCTTTGTCCCCAAACTGGCAGCCTCCATGAAATTCAGGTCTGGAATTTTACTCTACTTGCAAGTTAACAAGTTAGCCTGCTATTGTTTCACAGATGCTGGCAGAAGCCTTGGTCCCAGCACAGCAAGCAGCATGAGCATAGTGTTGCTGCTAGTTTTCTCTGTGCTCCATGTAAGCCCCATGAAGGTGGGCCTGGTTGGATGTTGAGGTGGATGCGTGGGTTTGTGACATAGGTGAAGAACAGTGAGCTTGTAGAATCTATCACTTTTATCATGAATGGTGAGCAAGGCTGCTCTCTGACTGGGAAGAGATGTTGCTTCATCCCTCAAAGTTGCTCACTGCAAACACAACCCTGACAAATGGCTTGGTCGAAGAGCAGGGCCTCTATCCTTGACCTACTCAGCAAGAATGCTCAGGTCAATGGCAGACTGATTTCTTCCAACACATGTGTTGGTTAGGATGATAGTTTTTCCTTGTTGACCAGGATATACTTTACTATTTTACTTTTAATTTTATGGAGAATAACAAAAAATAGTATAGATCAACACAGTTGAAGCAGCCTTCCAACACTAAAGCTGCCTGAGTTTTCATCCTAACTGGGGCAGCCAAGGGAGAGGCATACTCATCTCTGGCAGTTTGGGAAGATCGTCTTGGTCCTTAAATGCTTCACATTTAAAGGAATTACACATTTAGCATCATTTTAAGACTTTGAGCTATTTCTTTTTAAAGAAACATAATGGCATATTTTATATATATGAGAATATATTTGTAAATTATGAAGCATAATAAAATGAACATGGATGAGTCTATGACTAAATTGAATAATTATATTATCACAATACCCCTGAAGCTACCTATGGGTTCTTCCCTACATGCTGAATGAACCCAGACAGCTAAAGCTAGACTGGAATGTCCCAGAGTCCATAAAACTAAGCATGGCTCTGAAAAATGGAAGAAATGGGTCCCTAGGGTGGGAGATGACATGAAAATTCTTCAAAGAGGAGGTTTAAGAAACCCCAATTAAAACACTTGGCCTACTAATATCTCTAGTCTGTGATGGCATGTCTCTTGGCTCTTTTCCTATTTAATGGCACTTCAATTAAAAAGGATAAATAGAAGAAATAAAGCAACACATTTATTTAAAAGAAGCCTAATAACTAGAATTGTTTTCCCAGTGGGGTTTTTTTTTAAGTTCTACTTTTTTGGTTAAAAAAAAAGATAAATCATAACTTGATAATTCCACATTATTGGTGTTTTTCTTTCAGAAGAAAGGACCAGAATTAGAGATTCAGCTACATCTTATACCACTGTCGAGGTTCCCAACTCTGGCTGTATTCAGATTCAGATTCGATTCAGGGGGTCTTTTGAATGTACAAGTCCCACCCCAGACCAATCAGATTTCTTCATGGCCAGGCATGTAATTGTATTAAGCTCTTCAAGGGACTATAATCCACAAACTGGGTTGAGAACCTTTGCTCTTTCCTTTTGCTACATAACTGTAATTGGTGATTGGCAGTGACAATATAGCATACATTGGCGATAAAGCCAAATATGTTTTCAGTTTAAGTAAGTTAATCATTAAGTTAAATCAATCACTGGAGTCTGGTTAATAAAAATTTATAAGAGGCTTCAGATCAAAAAGATTTCTTTTTTGTTTACAAATTGGTTGCAGTTGAGCTGAGGAGAATTCACATTACTCAATTTAATGTTTTCAGATCATCAGCAAAAGTCAGTTTCTCACTCCTTTTCTAGCCTCTGTTACTGCAGATAGTGAATGGATGGCTGTACTCAGCCAAGTATCTCGGGTAAAAATGAATATGTTCTTAAAAATGCCAATAGATGGCACACCTAAATCAATTATATATGACCTAGTGTTAGTTGCTTAGTCATGTCCAACTCTTTGTGACCCCGTGGACCATAGCCCACCAGGCTCCTCCATCTATGGATTCTCCAGGCAAGAATACTGGAGTGGGTTGCCATTTCCTTTTCCAGGGGATCTTCCCAATGCAGGGATCGAACCTGGGTCTCCCACATTGCAGGCAGGCTCTTTACCATCTGAGCTGCCAGGGAAGCCCATGATATATGATCTAAATGGCCAGAAAAGCATTTTGGTATTTTTAAAATAGGATACAAAC
The DNA here is from genome assembly GCF_027580195.1 of Bos mutus. Classification (NCBI taxonomy): domain Eukaryota; kingdom Metazoa; phylum Chordata; class Mammalia; order Artiodactyla; family Bovidae; genus Bos; species Bos mutus. The sequence continues at coordinate 72,966,939 of NC_091624.1, read as the reverse complement.
TACAAGGACAAAGCAGAAAAAAAGGAGGGAAAAGATTCCATGGGTCCTTGCTGTTCTGTAGTGTTTTTGTAGGCAAAGCAGTCACGGTCCATGTAAAGATTAGAGGGCAGTTTATTAATTGTTCACTAAGAGCAGGCAACAAACTAATGACAAAAAAATTACACAAGAGCCAGTCTTTGACCTGTAAGTCTGTATAGCATTTGGTGTGAAGAAAATGAGGTATAGATACAAAGCAAAAATATAGTTATTTAATATATATGAAATTATGTATTACATGCTAAGCAGGATTCAGACATGTAAAAGGTACAGGCTCTATATTCAAGGAACTTCTCATCTTATTTGGTGGGAAGATGGTGAGGTATGCTGCAAATAACCAGATATTTGTGGTATGAATGTGGCAGGCAGAATAAAGACCCTGTAAAGATGTCTACACCCTAATCCCTGAAACTTATGAATATATTACTTTATATGGCAAATGGACTATTGCAGATGTGACTCAGGGAATAGACTTTGAGGTGAGAAAATTATCCTGGATTATCAATATGGACCCAATCTAAACACACAAATTCTTAGAAGTAGAGAGTTAAAGACCAAAGAGTCAGAGAGATGTGATGTTTCTGGCTTTGAAGATGGAGGAAGGCACCCCAGACAAGGAATGCAGGTTGCCTCTAGAAGCTGAGAAATGCTAGCGACAGATTCTCCTCTACACTCTCCAGAAAGGAACACAGCCCTGCAGACATTATGATTTTAGCCCATTCAGACCTGTGTTGGACTGCCAATGTTCACAAGTAAAGATAATAATCTGTATTGTTTTAAGCCATGGTTGTAATTTGTCTATACAATGGTATATGCTAGAGTTATTTTTACAATGTGAAATACAGTGTAGACTCAACAAATGCTTCTTCAAATATATAAAAATTAAAACAGCAAATAAGAGCAAATAGCTTACGAAAAACTGAAATTGCTTAAATCCTTATAACTCCAATATCTATAATTCTTATGTCCTCCATCTGCTTTTTTTTTTTTTTTTTTGGAGGTGAAAGCTATACCAACATCTTAGAATAAGAAGGGCTTGATGTTCTAAGGAAAGCTAGAAAGTACGGTGTTTCCTTTGTAGAGAGTCCTGTGGTGACAAGGAACCCAAAATGTAGAGCAGGTACTGAAGAGGACAGGAAAGCAGCCAACTCCATCTACAGCAAAAGGATAACCAAGTGGAAACTGGCTCAAGACATAGAAGTGTCAGGGGACTTAACCAAGAAGTACCTTGGAATAAGAGAAGTGTGATTAACACAAGTTCACCCACAGTGGGCGCTATAAGGAAGGATACAGCAGCTTGATTCTACTGTCTTCATTCACAACTGTCTTCAACTTATTCCTCTGAAACTCATTTCTGGCATGTCCCCATCCTGGTTACCTGCTCTTAACCTCCCTCTTCTGAGATTCTTTTTTTTTTTTTGCAGTAAAACACACACAATATAAATTCACCATTTTAAAGTGTGCAGTTCAGTGATGTTTAGTACATTCACAGTGTTGTACAACTATCACTACTACTTGTTTCCATTACATTTCCCTCACCCCAAAAGGAAGCCCCATACCCATTAAGCATTCACTCCTCATTCTCCCACCCTTTCAGACCCTGGCAACCACTAATAGCAGATTAGAGCACTCTGGCAACCACTAATAGCAGATTAGAGCACTCTGTCCTGATGGATTTGCCTGTTCTGGGCATTTCATGTATGGAATTATATAATATGTGGTCTTTTGTGTCAGGCTTATTTCAATTAGTGTAATCTTTTCAAGGTTCATCTGTGTTGTGTAATGAATCAGTACTTCACTCCTATTCATTCCATTGTATAAATATACAACATTTTGTTTATCCATTCACTGGTTTAAAGACAGTAATATTGTTTCCCCTTTGGCTATTGTGAATAGTGCTGCTTATAAAAATACTTGTACACATTTTTGTTTGAATACCTGCTTTTCAATTCCTCTGAGTATATATATCAGGAGTAGAACTGCTCAATCATGTATCAATTTTATGTTTAATTTATCCCAGAACCACACAGTGGCTTTACTATTTCACATTCCTATAACAATATATCATGATTACCATTTCTCCACATCCTCACCAATACATATTATTTTCCTTTAAAAAAAAATTCTAGCCATTCTGCATGGGTTTACAGAGGTATCTTATTGTACTTTTGAATTTCCATGAGTAATAATACCATTAAATATTATTCATGTGCTTATTGGCCATTTGTTTATCATGTCTGGGGAAATATCTCTTTTAGTTCTTTGCTCATGTCCAAATTGGATTGTTTGTCTTTTTCTTGTTGAGTTGTATGAGTTTCTTATTTAGTTGGATACTCAATCCTTATCAGATATAAGATTTGCAAGTATTTTCTCCCATTCTGTGGGTTCTTTCTATTCTTGACAGTGTTCTTTGATACATACAAATTTTAAATTTCAGTGAAGTCCAATTTATTTTTTCTCTTATTGCTTATGATTTTGGTATCATAGTCTGAGAAAGTGTTGCCAAATCCAAGATCATTAAGATTTGCACCTGTGTTTTCTTCTAAGAGTTTTATAGTTTCAGCTTTTATATTTATGTTTGTGTTCCATTTTGAGTTCATTTTTTGTATATGGCATAAAGTAAGAGTCCATTTTCATTCTTTTGAATGTGAATATCCAGTTATTTGAGTATAAGGTTTATTCTTTATAAACATGAAGTTAGATACTGCACAGTAAAGATTAGGAATCTCATAGTTAAGGCTGTTACTGGCTCAGATGAAGATGCTGTTCACCTGGGTCCAGGCCCTCTGAAATGAACATCTTGACCTGTTAGTGATCTTCAAGTTCCTGAACTTCAAGACAGTGTGGTAAGATGCTAGTGTCTTTTTTACTAAAGGTGGAATGAAGGGAAATAAGTTAACTATACTATGAAGGACTGGGTATAAATGCAAAGAATATACCTAAGGAATTTCCTAACTTTTAAAGAAACTTCTAAAAATGTTCAGCAAGTCTTCAAGTGTGGGACAAGATATTAATTTGTCTGAAATCCCTTAGAGGAGTTAATAAAAACACTAAGAATTCCTGTATATTGTCTATGTTGAGAAATGAAAGAAAAATAATTAATGAAAGTCATTGGTACCATAGACATTACCTTCTACAAAGACAAATAACAAAGAAGGGTCAAACCACCAAGTTGATCCTTTGCTGCCTAGCTCTTCCATGCTGACAGGTGGGTCCAAGACCCTTCCTACACTCAAATTCTCAAAGGGGAACACTGGTTTTAGGTTTGTTCACAATCTTAAATGAGACCAATGAATCCAGTTATAGAGGATCATGAAGATTTTCCTTTTAGTTTCCTCCCTCATCTAGAATTCTAGTTTCATAAATCTAATCAGAGTGAATTTTATTTTTAGTTCTTCATTGCTTGAGCAAGCAGGGAGTATTTATTAACTCTTATTTATCTAATTTATTAACTCAATTCATTAAGTATATTCTTACTTAATAACTCATTTACTGAATGTCCAGTATATGCAGAGTTTTGGGCCCAAAACTATTAATTAAAAAATGATCCTATGGCTTTAATAATTATTTTTGCTTTCCTCTAAAATCTTCATTATACATACAATGTATACACACCCAGACTTACCCCATTTATCTCAGAAATAATGTAAGGTAGGCTTGCTGTTAAAATCTTTAGACTTCTCATATGTGTCTTGTTTCTATACCATTTTCCTCCTTAAGACAACTGAAAATATGGGGCAACAGGGGGAGAAGGATTTTAGAGAGAAAAAATAACCCTATAAACATCCTTAATACTTAATATAAGAGGGAAAGCTAAAATATCATTATTCTTGAATAAAGTTACTAAAATGCAGAATAAGAGTGAATCCAGATTTTAAGAAATGTTTTAGGTTGAGATAATATTATATTTGCAGAAAAGTTGGTAAACCATCAATAGGAGAGAGTTTACGTATACCCTTTGTTCAGCTTTCTTCAATACCAACAATTTATAAAATCATAGTACAGTGACCAAAACCAGCAAATTAACATCAGTACAATACTGTTGACTAAATTACTGATCTTTCTGAAATTGACCAGGTTTTCTCCTAATATTCCTTTTGTGTTTCAGGGATCCAAGATCTCATATTGCATTTAACTGTTGTTTCTTTTTAGACTCCTTTGGTCTGTGACAGTTTCTCATTCTTTCCTTTGCTTCCATGATAAGTACTTTTTGTATAAGTACTGGTTATTTCATATAATTTCTCTCACTTTGGGTTTTTCCAACTTTTTCTCATGACTAGACTGAGTTTGTGCACTTTTTACACCTTATTCTTAAACCACAGAATGCTGTTATGTCTTTCTCATTGCATCATATCAGAGAATACTGTTGGTAGGTCTTGTTACTAGTAATGTTAAACTTTGGTCACTTGGTTAAAGGAAAGTTACTATTTTTTTCTTATTGATAAATATCTTTGAAGAGATATGTTGAGAGTCTGTTACTGTCTTGCTTCTCCTCAAACTTTTGCCTACTGCTTTTAGCATCCATTGGTGGGATCTTACATGAAAAACTGATTACTGTAGTGTTTGCCTAATGGTAACTTTTTATTTCCTTCATTCCATTTATATTTGCTCACTGGAAAAGCTATCCCATCTCCATGTATTTATTTATTCAGTTATTTATACCAATATGGTTGTATGGACATATTATTCTATGGGTTATAATTTAGTACCATGATTATTTATTTTATGGCTGAAGTTATTTTGACTATTGGGAATTCCTTCTAGTTGATTCCTATGTCCCTTTGGCATATCCCTTCATTTTTGCTCATTTTCTGTGATCATAAGTTAGTTCATATATATCGCTCCTGTCCCAGGCCTGGAACTAATCACTCATTCAAAGAGTCCTGGTTTTTAGAAAATGGTGTTTAGAAACCAAGATCTGGGCTCTAAGTGTACTTACTGCTGTGGTCATTATTCCCAGATCCTTTCAGCAAAGACATGTATTTATATATTAACCCATGGATATACACAGACTTATACATAGAAATATTTCATATTCTAAACCATGAGTTCATACTGATACATCTAATTCCAGTGCATTATGATGTTTCAGTCTGGCCTTTCCTTTCTCTTTATATTTAAGTTTTTTTCTCAAACAGTGAAAAACCTGGCTCTCATTTTCTATAGTATATTCACTTCAATCCTAGTGGAAACATGAAATAGTTACAGGATTGCCAATACATATCCTGATGAGAAACAGGTTCACTAACCAGAGAACATTATTTGCATGTTCTTTTCCCTTTTACACTGTCAAGTCAAGCTACTGTTTTTCTGTAAATTAGATTAGTTCTTCCTAGGCTCCATCAGGGTGATTATGTCATTTGCAGTACAGTTATACTTTGGTGGGCTGCAGTCCATGGGGTCGCACAGAGTCGGACACGACTGAAGCGACTTAGCAGTAGCAGTAGCAGTAGCAGTATACTTTGTATTCTCTCCATATCCAAGTTGAGTTTAGTTACAGGGTAGGGGAGTATATGAAACAAAACAATGTTCTAATAATTAAAGCTATACAAAATGATACACTCAAAGGAGCATCCCTCCATCCTCATCCTTGCTAACCTATTCCTAATCTCCTCTTTATACATCCTTTCCCATGCTGTCTCTGTAGGTGTCTGATCTCCTGGTCTTCAGTTTACCCTTCCTGCATCTTTTGCACAATAGACTGACAGACGTGTATTTTCCTAATTCCCCTTCTTTTTTACGTGAAGGGTAGCATACTATTGATACCCTTTAGTACCTTGCTTTTTTCATTTAACAGTTTATCATGGGAATCATTCCAGTCAGTTCACAGAGCTGTTCCTCATTTCTAACAGTTGCATAATGCTCCCTTGTGTGGATATATTATAATTTATTCATATTATGTTTGGGCACTGTATTAGTTTCCTATTAGTATGACAAATTTTCAAGACACAAAATAATCTTACAGTTCTGGAAGCCAGAAGTTTGAAATGGGTCTCATTGGAAGAAAATCAAGCTGTTAGCAGAGCTGCATTCCTTCTGGAAGGTTTAGGGGAGAATCCCTTTCCTTGCTTTTTGTAGTTTCTAGAGGCTGCCCAAATTCCTTGGCTAATGTCACCTTCCTCCCTCTTTGAGCCAGAAGTGTAGCATCTTTCTCTCTAACTCTGACTCTCTTGCCTCTGTCTTTCACCAATGACACTTGCGATTACATTGGGCCAACCTGGATAATTCAGGATAATCTCCCCATCTCAAGTTCCTTAATTAATTACATCTCCCCATGGATTCTGAGCATTAGGACATGAACTTATTTTGGGTAGAGGCAGTATTCTGCCTACCAGAAGTACTTAGATTATTTCCAATATTTTGCTGTTATAAATAGTGCTTCGGTGAATAACCTTGTGCTTTTTACATTTTTGTTGTGTTGGAGGTATACCGTCAGACTAGAATTCCAGAAGTGGGATGACTGGGTCAAAGGCAGGTGCCTTATAGTTTTGTTAGGTATTGCCACTTAGGTATTTCCCTTCAGAAAGGTGATACCAATTTGAGAATACCCATTTTCCCATAGTCTCTGCAACAGAATGTGTAGTCTTGCTTTTTAATTTTTGCCAATCTGATAAGCAAGAAATGGTACCTCAGTCTTGTTTTAACTTGCATTTCTTTAATTATGAGTAAACTTGAACATTTTCTCACATCTGAGGGCCATTTATATGTCTTGTTTTTGTGAATTATCTGTTCATGGGTTTTTTCCCTTGTCTCTCAGTTCTTTATACATTAGCAATATTGATCTCTTGTTTGTGGAATATATTGCAAATATTTTCTCCCAGATTGTCATTTATCTTTTACTTTATCATGGGGTTTTTATGCCATGAAAAAAATTTAAAAACTTTCATGTATTCAAATGAATAATCCTTTATTGCCTCTGCATTTGAGTCTTTATTTTGAAAGCCTTTTCTTGTATTAAAGTTGAAGAGGCAGTCACCCTCTGCCTCTATGATATTTGTACAGCTTTATATATTTTTAAAAACATTTAGATCCCTAATCTATTCATATTATCTTTGGAACCTACTCAGGAAGGATTAATTTTACTTTAAATCAACAAATGATTAAATATTATTATAAGGAAATTACTTGATTCCTTGAGTTAGCTGGTCTTTATTATCAACTTATTAAAGAAGTGTGTGTGTGTGTGTTTAATCCGAGTCGTGTCTGACTCTTTTGAGACCTTGTGGATTGTAGCCCTCCAGGCTGCTCTGTTCATGGGATTTCCCAGGCAAGAATACTTGGGTGGGTTGCCATTTCCTTCTCCATGGGATCTTCCCAACCCAGGGATTGCACCAATGTCTCCTGCATTGTAGGCAGATTCTTTACCACCTGAGCTACCAGGAAAGCCCTTATTAAAGCAATAAAAACCTGAATATAAACTACAAACTAGTAACAGAATATCTGGAACCAAAATAAAATAATAGATGAGAGAAAATGAAAAATTGTTAATCTAAATTTCCCTTGGAGAAAGCACATATCTGCTGCTGCTAAGTAAAAAGATTAATGTTGAAAGACCATATTAAAGTATAGAAGAAACTGCTTTGAGAAAGCAGTTTCATAAGTATGGTTATGAAGAAGTATTCATAATTATTTACACTTGCCTTAATGAGATTTTACAGCAAACATTATTTAACTGCTTAGAGCTAATTAAAAAAAAAATCTATACCTTTCACAGTAAGTATGCTGAAAATCAACAGGAGGTATAAGAAATACACAGAAGCCTTTTAAAATTTATTTCATATTATTATGAGATTTTCATTGTTCAAACCAGTTACTTATTATTATTAAGTAGATGGAAGGAGAAAAATAAATACTATTCATCAACCTGGGCTTCCTAGGTGGTTGAGTGGTAAAGAATATGTCTGCCCAGTAAGAGACATGGGTTCAATCCCTGGGTTGGGAAGATCCCATTGAGAAGGAAATGGCAATACACTCCAATATTCTTGACTGGGAAATCCCATGGACATAGGAGCCTGGTGGGCCCCTATGGGGTTGCAGAAGAGTTGGACACAACTTAGCGACTAAAAAACAAAAGCAGCAACAATTCTTCAACCCCTGCCCCAACTTCTATCAACTGAGAGGGAAAATGAAAATGACAGAGTGTCTCTTTATTGTAACACCGCAAATAATTTTTCAAATCCATCAACTATTTTAATAAAGAAATATGTCACTAATATTAGTAACTAATTTTTACTGAGTGCATACTAAATGCCAGCCACTATTCTGAGAATTTTATGTATTCTCATATTTTATTTCATGATAACTTAATAAGGCGATCCAATTATTATTCCCATTTTATAGATGAGGAACCTGAAGCACAGAGAGGTTAAGTAGCTTGCCTAGAGTCACGCTGTCAGTATACAGTGGAGCCAAGATTCAAACCAGCATTTGTACTATTACATAATTAACTGTAGCATTTGCATAGTGTTCAGCCTTTTTAAGTCCCATTTTGATTAAATCCTAGTTGGAAATGGCAACCCACTCCAGTGTTCTTGCCTGGAGAATCCCAGGGATGGGGGAGCCTCATGGGTTTCCGTCTATGGGGTCGCACAGAGTTGCACACAACTGAAGCGACTTAGCAGCAGGAGCTAGTTCCCCAGAACTGTTGTTCTAAGATATTTGCTGCCTTTCCCCCGTCCGGATCTCACAGTACAGATGTCAGATTGCTAAGAAATCAGTTCAGTTCTGCCCAGGCCAGGCCAGCTTCTCACCTCTGTGCATTTTTGCAGCCAAGGAGGTTGGCCTAGGATTGCCCAGTTGAGGAGAAGATGCCCAAAACCTTTAGCATGCTAGCAGTGGGTAAGGGGGAGGTACATCCAAATTACTTGAGGCTTTCCAGCCAAACTTTCTTTCCTTTTAAATTTCAGTTCAAATTTTATACTTTCCCTTTGAATTTCAGTTCAAATTTTAATACCGAACCCAGTTAACTCACCAGCTTCAGTGTGTCTTGGCTAGCTAAAAAAATTGAGGATAGCAGAGATGGACAAAGCACAAAAATCAGTGCACATACCAGGACACCTATGAGGCTACCTGCTTCGTTTCATGGTTTGACAGTTAAGGGCCAAACTTACTCTTGCTTTGAAGCCACAGACCCTACCTTTGATTCTGGAGGACAGTCTCAAAAATCTGTGCCGCTGATGACAGGTGATGCATGGAAGGCAGAGCTCCATCAACACCAGTTTCTCACTGCTTCTCACCAAAGCCTCTAAGAACTGGTCAATGTGACATCACCTTTGTTTCCTACACGTGACAAACTACTGTGGAGTTTTCAAACACAAAACCAAAGTATGCTACCCTCATGAGAAATATGATGTTGTAGATAAAATTGGTATTGCAGTAGGTTATGACTTCCTTCTATTATCTTACACCCCACCACCACCCCCAACAATGTTTTAGGACATCTTGGCTATTTCCTATTATACCCTAAGTAAACAAATGTCATCAATTGCAATTTTGTAGAAAGAAATCTTATTTTGATTTAGCACAAAATCAATATCATATTGCTTTATCCAGAGTTTACTCAAACCAATGATTTTACGTAAACTTAGCATATTCAAAAGCAGAGACATTACTTTGCCAACTAAGGTCTATCTAGTCAAGGCTATGGTTTTTCCTGTGGTCATGTATGGATGTGAGAGTTGGACTGTGAAGAAGGCTGAGCGCTAAAGAATTGATGCTTTTGAACTGTGGTGTTGGAGAAGACTCTTGAGAGTCCCTTGGACTGCAAGGAGATCCAACCAGTCCATTCTGAAGGAGATCAGCCCTGGGTGTTCTTTGGAAGGAATGATGCTGAAGCTGAAACTCCAGTACTTTGGCCACCTCATGTGAAGAGCCGACTCATTGGGAAAGACTCTGATGCTGGGAGGGGTTGGGGGCAGAAGGAAAAGGGGACGACAGAGGATGAGATGGCTAGATGGCATCACTGACTCGATGGATGTGAGTCTGAGTAAACTCCGGGAGTTGGTGATGGACAGGGAGGCCTGGCGTGCTGTGATTCATGGGGTCGCAAAGAGTCGGACATGACTGAGCGACTGAACTGAACTGAACTGATCTTTACATACACAGAAACATTTAACCATCAGAGACAAATTTTAACGTCTTTCGTGGTCAACGTCTGTTCAGCAATTATTTTTCAGGCTATTAGGATATGCTATATATCCTTCGATTGCTATTCTTAGAACATCTTGCTACTTTGATATTTAGGGTAGGGAGACTTAATAGTGTAAAAGAACAAATGTCCCTTTGTTACAATTTTCTGACAGTTGAGCATTATGTTAGTCAATAGATTTTTTTTAAGTCATTTTATATTTTGAAGACATTTAAAAATTCCTCTCCCAAAATATTCCCACTTGACATGAGATGTGGAAAGCATCACAGTAGATTCGATTGCATGGAATACCTCTTTCCATTCTCTCACTTTCAGTGAGATAGTTTTAAGTTGTTGGTCTTTTAATTTCAAATGCATTTCCAATATCCTGCATTTGGACTCTCTTCTCACAATTTTTCATATTGATATCATATTTGTGTGTGGATTATTTCCTGCTTTTACTTTATGTTTATCTCTGTGTATGTACTCGGTTGATCAGTCATGTCCAACTCTTTGTGACCCCATGAACTGTAGCCTGCCAGGCTCCTTTGCCCATGGAATTTTCCAGGCAAGAATACTCCAGTGGAGTGCCATTTCCTACTCCAGGGCATCTTCCCGGCCCAGGGGTTGAACCCATGTCTCTTGTGTCTCCTGCATTGGCAGGTGGATTCTTTACTACTAGCACCACTTGGAAAGCCCCAGGTTTATCTTTACTGGTGAGCTCTCCCATTCATAAGTTTCTTGTTTTTAGTTGTAGCTTTTTCTTTTTCCTCTAGAGAAGTTCTTTTAGCATTTAGTTCTTTAGAAGAAATGCTGGCTTGGTGGTGCTGAATTTTCTTTGCTTTGTCTGTAAAGCTTTTGATTTCTCTGTTGAATGTGAATGAAATCCTTGTTGGGTAGAATATTCTGGGTAAAGTATCCTTTTCCCTTTCTTCACCTTAAATGTTTCATGCTACTTCGTTCTGGCCTGCAGAGTTTCTGCTAAAAAATCATCTGGTAATCTCATGGGGGCTCCCTTGTATGTTATTTGTTGTTTTTCTCTTGTGGCTTTTAATATTTTCTCTTTGTTTATGATTTTTTCAATTTAATTAATATGTGTCTTAGAAATATGGATCAATGGAACAGGAGAGAAAGCCCATAAATGAACTAACTAAATGGTCAATTAATGTACAACACAGGAGACAAGAATATACAATGGAGAAAAGACAGTATCTTCAATAAATAGTGCTGGGAAAACTGGACAGCTACATATAAAAGAATGAAATTAGAACATTCTCTAACATCATACACAAAAATAAACTCAAAATGTAAGAACGATACTATAAAACTCTTAAAGGAAAATGTAGCCAGAACATTCTTTGACATAAATTACAGCAATATCTTTTCTGACTTGATCCACCTCCTACAGCAATGAATATTAGAAACAAAAACAAACAAATGGAACCTAAGTAAACCTAAAAAGTTTTGCACAGCAAAGGAAACCGTAAACAAAATGAAAGACAACCCACTGAATGGGAGAAAATATTTGCAAACGATGTGACTGACAGGGATTAATCTCTAAAATTTACAAATAGCTTATGCATCTTAATATCAAAAAGCAAACAACCTAATCAAAAAATTGGTAGAAGAGCTAAATAGATGTTTCTCGAAAGAAAACATACAGATGGACAAAAAGCACATGAAGAGATGCTCAATGAAGCTAATCAGAGAAATGCAAATCAAAACAACAAGGAGGTATATCACCTCACACCAGTCAGAATGACCATCATCAAAAAGTCTACAAGAAATAAATGCTGGGGAGGGTGTAGAGAAAAGAGAACCCCTCTACATTGGTGGTAGGACTGTAACTTGGTATAGCCACTATGAGAATAGTATGGAGGTTCCTTAAAAAACTAAAAATAGAACTATCATATGAGCCAGGAATCCCACTCATGGGCAAATAACTATCCAGAGAAAACCATAATTCAAAAAGATACATTCATCCTAATGTACATTGCAGCAGCAGCTGCTGGTGCTGGTGCTGCTGCTAAGTCACTTCCGTCGTGTCTGACTCTGTGCGATCCCATAGACGGAAGCCCACCAGGTTCCCCCATCCCTGGGATTCTCCAGGCAAGAACACTGGAGTGGGTTGCCATTTCCTTCTCCAATGCAGGAAAGTGAAAAGTGAAAGTGAAGTCACTCAGTCATGTCCGACTCTTAGCGACCCCATGGACTGTAGCCCATCAGGCTCCTCCATCCATGAGATTTTCCAGGCAAGAGTACTGGAGTGGGTTGCCATTGCCTTCTCTGTACATTGAAGCACTATTTATTAATACAATAGCCAAGACATGGAAAGAACCTAAATGTCCAGTGAGAGAAGAATGGATAAAGATGTGGTGCTATATATAATGGAATATTACTTAGCCACACTAAAGAATGAAATAATGCCATTCACAGCAACATGGATGGACACAGAAAAGTAAGTCACACAGAGAAAAATAAATATCATGATGTCAATTATATGTGGGATCTAAAAAAAAAAAAATGAGACAAATTCATTTACAAAACAGAAACAGACCCACAGACTAAGAAAATAAACTTATGGTTACCACAGGGGAAAGTAGGGGGGAGGGATAAATTAGGAGTTTGAGATTACCCTATATACACTACTATATATAAAACAGATAATCAACAAGGACCTATTCTATAGTACAGGAAACTTAATAGTCTGTAATAATCTAAATGGGAAAAGAATCTGATAAAGAATGTATGTGTATATATACATATATATAACTGAATCACTTTGAATCACTTTGCTGTACATCTGAAACTAATACAACATTGTAAATCAACTATAAAATTTTTTTAAAGAAATAACTAAAAAAAATTATGTTTACAAAAAGCCTGTGTGAAAACGCTTTATAGCATAAAAAAATTTTGTAACATAAAACTCTAATTACACTTATGTTTGTTTCTCAGTTTGACCTTTCTCTCCCTATCTGTAGCTATTCAGTTTAGGTTTTTATTTAGCATTGTCTTTGCAAAGAAATGACTGCTCACTAGAGGGATTAAACAGCAGCAAATCTAAGATTTATTAGTCATGACTGGGTCAGGCTCACTTTTCTGCAGAGCTCTTAGATCCATACAAATCAGGACAGGAAAACATGCAAAAATAACATTTTTTTCAATTTCAGGAATTAACCATTATTTTCTTATAATAGTGAAATATTTTATTTTTAAATTGCATGTGAGGTACCATTTCATGCCAGTCAGAATGGCTGCAATCCAAAAGCTACAAGCAATAAATGCTGAAGAGGGTGTGGAGAAAAGGGAACGCTCTTACACTGTTGGTGGGAATGCAAACTAGTACAGCCACTATGGAGAACAGTGTGGAGATTCCTTAAAAAACTGGAAATAGAACTGCCTTATGATCCAGCAATCCCACTGCTGGGCATACACACTGAGGAAACCGGAAGGGAAAGAGACACATATACCCCAATGTTCATCACAGCACTGTTTATAATAGCCAGGACATGGAAGCAACCTAGATGTCCATCAGCAGATGAATGGCTAAGAAAGCTATGGTACATATACACAATGGAGTATTACTCAGCCATTAAAAAGAATTCATTTGAATCAGTTCTAATGAGATGGATGAAACTGGAGCCTATTATACAGAGTGAAGTAAGCCAGAAAGAAAAACACCAATACAGTATACTAACACATATATATGGATTTTAGAAAGATAGTAACAATAACCCTGTATACGAGACAGCAAAACAAACACTGATGCATAGAACAGTCTTATGGACTCTGTGGGAGAGGGAGAGGGTGGGAAGATTTGGGAGAATGGCATTGAAACATGTATAATATCATGTATGAAACGAGTCACCAGTCCAGGTTCGATGCACGATACTGGATGCTTGGGGCTGGTGCACTGGGACGACCCAGAGGGATGTTATGGGGAGGGAGGAGGGAGGAGGGTTCAGGATGGGGAACACATGTATACCTGTGGCGGATTCATTTCGATATTTGGCAAGACCAATACAATATTGTAAAGTTTAAAAATAAAATTTAAAAAAAATTGCATGTGTACACAAATATCAGAAGTATCTTTTCCAAGAAATGGATAACTACATAATGAATTCTTCCTACAATCTGCTTTTGTTTTAATTTTTAAATCAAGCTTAAAGAATCAATTTCTAATTTAAATGCTTGTCTAAAATTTCAGTTCCCTGGAGAAGGAAATGGCAACCCACTCCAGTATTCATGCCTGGAAAATCTCATGGACTGAGGAGCCTGGTGGGCTACAGTCCATGGGGTCGCAAAGAGTCGGACATGACTGAGCGACTTCACTTCACTTCACTTCAAAATTTCAGTTAGAATTGGAAATGATTGTACCATGAATTCTTCCCATTAACAATTTTTATACACCAGATTAACCTTCCAATGTTAACTGGATTCTGATTTTAGCTGCTGTAAAATGTATTTTTTTTCTTAATGAGAGAATCTCCAGATTAACAGCCATCCAAGCTGAGCTCCCAAAATACTCTGAAAAACTGATGAGCTAACATTTGAGCATTGTTTTAAAGTAAAGCAGATCAGCTCAACCCACCCTTTTAACAAAAAATCTTCTGTGGTATATACTGCACCTCCTTAGGGCAAATAAGGTCTAATACACAAGGAGGGTGATATGAGTATTAGGGATAGGAATGCTTGAGGAGAAATTGGAAAAATTTAAAGAGAAAAAAGCAGTTATCTTCCTCACTTCCTGACGCTGCAAGGAAAATTTTCATGGTGTGTTTTAGTAAGAAAATAGAAAATGTATGGAATATAAAGCTTAAAAGTAATTATTTATGATAAGGGATATATAAGTAATTGTGGTTATCTGAATACCAGACCACCTTACCTGCCTCCAGAGAAATCTGTATGCAGGTCAAGAAGCAACAGTTAGAACAAGATACGGAGCAACAGATTGGTTCCACATTGGGAAAGGAGTACGTCAAGGCTGTATCTTGTCACCCTGTTTATTTAACTTATATGCAGAGTACATCATGCGACATGCTGGGCTGGATGAAGCACAAGCTGGAATCAAGATTGCCGGGAGAAATATTAACCTCAGATATGCAGATGACACCACACATGGCAGAAAGCAAAGAACTAAAGAGCCTCTTGATCAAAGTGGAAGAGGAGAGTGAAAAAGTTGGCTTAAAATTCAATGTTCAGAAAACCAAGATCATGGCATCTGGCCCCATCACTTCATGGCAAATAGATGGCAAAACAATGAAAACAGTGAGAGATTTTATTTTCTTGGGCTCCAAAATCACTGCAGATGGTGACTGCAGCCATGAAATTAAAAGATGCTTGCTCCTTGGAAGAAAAGCTATGACCAACCTAGACAGTATATTAACAAGCAGAGACATTACTTTGCCAACAAAGGTCCGTCTAGTCAAAGCTATGGTTTTTCCAGTAGTCATGTATGGATGTGAGAGTTGGACTATAAAGAAAGCTGAGCACCGAAGAATTGATGCTTTTGAACTGTGGTGTTGGAGAAGACTCTTGAGAGTCCCTTGGACTGCAAGGAGATCCAACCAGTCCATCCTAAAGGAAATCAGTCCTGAATATTCATTGGAAAGACTGATGCTGAAGCTGAAACTGCAATACTTTGGCCACCTGATTCGAAGAACTGACTCATTGGAAAAGACTCTGATGCTGGGAAAGATTGAAGGCAGGAGGAGAAGGGGATGACAGAGGATGAGATGTTTGGATGGCATCACCAACTCGATGGACGTGAGTTTCAGCAAGCTCAGGGAGTTGGTGATGAACAGGGAAGCCTGGCATGCTGCAGTCTGTGGGGTTGCAAAGAGTTGGACACAGCTGAGAGACTGAACTGAATTGATATAAATAATGCCAAACCGTTTTTTTTCTTCCCTCTTTGATAAATACAAAAATGGAATATGTTATTATAAAATTATTTATAATTATAAATTATATAAATATAAATAATATAAATTTTAAGAAAGAAAATGCACTGGAAGAGCAGATTACTAACTCCGTGCTCAGATTCAAATACGTGTAACCATACTTTTGTCTTTTATTTTGTTCAGCTGGAAAGGCAGCTAATAATGCAGAATGAAATGAGAGAAAGACAAATGGCTATGCAGATTGCTTGGTCTCGGGAATTCCTCAAATATTTTGGAACTTTTTTTGGCATTACAGCCGTCTCTTTAACAGCTGGGTATGTTTGCTATTTATTTTAAAATTTTCTTCCATTTCTTTTTGTCTTTGCCATGATCATATTATTAAGTTGGCCAAATAGGACTTTGACCTAAATAGTATACATATATGTCAACAAAGTAACTCTTATAGCTTAGTGCTTGGGGGTAACTGTAGAACAAGGATAGTAATAGTTAATTCTGCCTTTAGTTTCTTAGATTTCTCCTGTACCTTTCTCCATTTTACAATATAAGTAAGGGAGAGGACTGACTTTATGCCAAGCTAGAAGGTCTCTACAAATTCATTTCCACAATCCCTAAGGGATAAATATCAATACTTACATATTTTTAAAATGAGTAATCTGAGCCTCAACATCAAATAAAGATGAACAATCATAGGCCCATACACCCTACCAGAGAACTACAGAATCTGCTGAGGAATTATGAATAAGGAAATCCTATCTCCATAGAGAATTAAGTACCTTCTAAAATGTAGGATATTCTTCCAAAAAGCAGGTAACTTTTTTTTTCATTGAGTACAGAGATATGTATTTACAGGTTTTTCTTTTATATTAATTATTTCTTGTTATTGAATTAGAGCAATTAAAGGGAAGAAACCCGTCCTCATCTTTCCTATGGTTCCACTAGGCTTTGTCCTTGCCTACCAGTATGACATGGGCTATGGAACCCTTATACACAGAATGAAAGGTAAGTCTTTGATAAACCGGAATCTCAATTTCTGATTCATTTTTCGGTTCAAGGATCCAGTCCTCCCAACTCTCCCTGAGCTACCATTGACCAATATTTCTGTCCCCTCTTATATAATGATATGCTGAAGTCACCTCAAACAGCTCACAGGCGCCAACTGTCAAATGTTTAGGAATTTTGTAAGGTGTTTGTTAAATACAGTCATTATTAAAAATTAAATGATATAAACTAACACAACATTGTCAATCAACTATACTCAAATTAAAAAAAAAATTGAAGTACGTAAACTTACAATTCAATAAATTACAGAAAATAAATAGTTTGAATTATATAAGAAACATTAATACATACTCAGAGCTTATCAGCCTCTAATTTTACTATTATCTATACTCTTATGTATATCTCTTCAAGTTATGTATATCTACTGTATCTGTATGGTGGAAATGCAGATACAATATATAGACACAATAAAATACAGATGCAACTCTGACTTCCACGCCATCCCACTGGCATGTCAGCTTAAAGTTGGTCATGGTGGGAGTATTTACACCATGGAAATCTGCAAATCCCAAATTAAGGCTTGACTTACTATTTTGCTGATTGTCTAGATCAGGGGTTGATAAACTGTGGTCTATAGGCTGGCCACCTATTTTTGAAAATAAAGTTTTATTGGAACACAGATGTGCCCATTCATTTCTACTTTCCCATTTCCATGTCAGAGACGACTTACTGAAACAGATATGAACATGCCCACAAGCCTAAAATGTTTCCTATCTGGCCTTTTAAGAAAGTTTGCCAACCCATGGTCTAGACTTAAAAAAAAATGATGAAGAAAATGTTAATAATGTGTATTAGTCTTAAAAGTGTACTGCAAAGCCATCATATTGTGAATAACATTAAAAAATTTAGGAAGCGTTCTAATATTTTAAAACTATTATCTGATTCAACAAAGTTCACAGCATTCTCAAACAAATAAATTTCAACATTTGTCCTTGTTTCACTTTTGTCCTACTTATTAACATAAATAAAAATAGCAAACATCATTCATGTTGAATTATACTATCTCATCAACTGTTATAGGTGAGCTATGGGTAAAAGAGTTCAGCAAAAATCAATAAAAACATTCTTTAAGGATCAATTTCCTATATGGAATTCATGATAAAGAGTATTGTGTTATTATTTATAAATTATGTGCTAAACATATTTCATATAAGCAAAATTTATAATAAGCTACGTACATAATAAGCTTATACACATTTTTTGTTGTTTTGGGAAGCGTGCTGTTAAATATTCACCAGTACCATGCTGCTTTCACACTGAACTCTGGCTTTCACTGCCCTAGAAAATAGCACGGCTGACACAGATGCCGTTCCTGACCCAGAAAGACAGGATTTCCCATCAGTTCAGGATATCTATGTCTTGATTCCCACCACCACATACCACTCATGAGGATAACTATTTTCCTACTCCTGAAGCCTTCAGCCCAGAGCATATTGGAAACAGTGTTTCCCAAGTCTTCATTTTTGACATCCTGTTCTCTCCTGAGCTGTAGGCTCATGACTATCGCTGAGGCTCTGTAGGGACTGATATTGTTTGGGAAAGGAGAAGGTGCACATTCCTCTGTAGGTATTGGAAGTAGGGAGTAAAACATTTCATTCACAGACTTAGGGAGATAGAGGGATTATATGTTCTTTAAAATTCCCATTTGACAGAGACAATAACTGCAAAAGAAACAACTGATAAAGGATTAATCTCCAAAATATATAAGCAGCTCGTGCAGCTCAATACCATAAAGACAAACAACCCAATCAAAAACTGGTAGGAAGAACTAAATAGATATTTATCCAAAGAAGACATACAGATAGCCAACAAACTCATGAAAAGATGCTCAACAATGCTCATTATTAGAGAAATGCAAATCAAAACTATAATGAAGTATCACCTCACACCAGTCAGAATGGCCATTACCAAAAAATATACAAACAATAAATGCTGGAAAGGGTGTGGAGAAAGGGGGACCCTCTTGCTCTGTTGGTGGGAATGTAAATTGATACAACCAGTATGGAGAACAGTATGTAGATTCCTTAAGAAAAAAAAAATAGGAATAAAACTACCATATGACCCAGCAATCCCACCACTGGGCATATAACCCTGAGAAAACCATAACTGAAAAAGACATATGGACCCCAATGTTCATTGCAGCATTATTTACAATAGCTGGACATGGAAGCAACCTAGATATACATCAACAGATTAATGGATAAAGAAGTTGTGGTACATATATACAATGCAATACTCCTCAGCCATAAAAAGGAACACATTTGAGTGAGGTGAATGAACCTAGAGCCCGCTATACAGACTGAAGTCAGTCAGAAAGAAAAACAAGTGTCATATATTAATGCATATATATGGAATCTAGAAAAATGATACTAATGAACCTATTTGCAGGGCAGGAATAGAGATACAGACATAGGGAAAAGACTCTGGACATAGCAGGGGACGGAAAGAGTGGGATGTACTGAGAGAGTAGCACTGAAACATATATACATTACCATATGTAAATGAGATAGCTAATGAGAAGTTGTATAACACAGGGAGCTAAATGTGGTACTCTGTGTCAACCTAGAGGGGTGGGATGAAGTGGAGGGTTGAGGGGGGAGGTTCAAGAGGGAGAGGACATGTACACTTAGGGCTGATTCATGTTGCTCTATGGCAGAACCCAAAACAATACTGTAAAGCAGTTATCCTCCAATTAAAAATAAATTTTTTAAAATCCCCATTTGAAAACAGAAGTATATTTTTCACAAAAATACTAGGTTAAAATGTCTTCTGGGGTCAGACGTTATTAGTATCACAGTTCAGCTATATAGTGGGCTAAGTGTCTTGTGGGTTGCCTAGAAATTTATAGCATATATCACTGTGGAAAATGTATTCTGAGTTCTTAAACACTGATATACAAATTAACTTTTGGAGTACAATTCTATTTTAAGCTGAAAACTAACTGTACAAATTGATTTACTTATGTTAAAATTCATTTCAGTAACCTGTTCAGTTTCATGTTAGTCATCTGCTTAAGAATTCTTTAGTCTGAGCTCAACTGTGTCTCATTGTTTATATATACATTAGATTCTCAGTGCCTCATACAAATTAATACGTAGTATTAAGAAATCTCAACTCTGTTATAGAGCATTCACTTGAAGATATTACTAATGAAGGGCAAATTTATTTTCTAGGAACATTTTGCTTATGCATTTTGGAAATACTTTTATTACAGGCCCATTAGAATCTATAGAGTATAAAAATTTAACTTCCAAGATATGTTGTGGAAATGGAAATTTCTTGTTTTAAAAAAAAATTTAGAACCCACTAAGAAGTTTGCCATTAAAAAGAATATATAGACTATAACATATAGCCCTGTTAACTAGTGATCACTCTAAGATATACACTTCCTATTTAATTGAATTTATTATCAGCCATTCTGTTAACACATACTAAGAATCTGTCATGTGGAAGGTACTCTTAAATGGAAACATCTAGTCTGTCATCAATAGCCTGCAGAATTACATACAATTTTATTATTATTTTTATTTACTATTTTAGACTGAGGGGGGAAAAAACTTATTTGCAGATAGTTGGAATGCTGTGATAATTTACAAATTGTAGCCTGCCCTGTTGGGTTTGGAATATAAATTAATTGTGTGTTAAAAGAGGAATACTTAAAGAAAACAATTGCCTTTATTCTCAAGGAAAGTATATGGAATATCAACAATATATAACTTTTCAAATATTGCTAATTAGTCTTAAAGAATAAAAGTTGGCAAAAGTCACTGGGCCCAAGAAATTACGAGCTATTATTTAAAAGAGGACTTGTTTATAGAAATGTATATATATGTGTGTGTGTGCATTTATTTGGGATATTTATAAGTAGTTTCAAGTCAAAGATTAGCTTTCTTGAAAAATTAGACATTTTAGTAAACTTTGTTTTTTCTCATGTCACTTATAAGAAGGGACAATAAGAACTATACGTGATTTCTCCACCCTAATCCCCTCCTAACACAACTCAAACTTATCATCCTAACTTTCCTTCAAGGAACAAACAATATTACTTGGTATTGTTTCTCTTCTATATTTAAAAATGCTGTCCTCTGTCAAATAAAGTCTCTGGAATCTGATGTATCTTATGTATCTTATGTATTCATTATTGTATTTCCTTTGGGAGGTCAGTTCTCCCGGGGACAGTAGGTAAGATATTTAACAGTGAGATCTGGGGGCATGCCTCCATACAGTGCTACAGCATGTCACTGGAATACAGCAAGTAGGTCTTCTCACAAAATGCTAATTACCCCTTTGTCACTTTGTACATTTCTGTACTTTATTTAAGGTGAAGCCGAGAACATACTGGAAACAGAAAAGAGTAAGCTGCAGCTGCCAAAAGGAATGATCACTTTTGAAAGCCTTGAAAAAGCAAGAAAGGAACAGAGTAAATTTTTCATAGACAAATGAAATCACGTTTACCCACCAGATCTCAAAACACAGAATTGTTGACTTGAATCATGACCTTTATAACTTTTTAAATGCTTGCGATTTTGATATAATGGATTTCGTTTTAAAATAATAATCAAGATGAATTTTGTTAAACTATTTTAAAATAAAATTTATACCATTCAACACAAAATCATGGAAGTACTCTAAATAACTTTCAGATTTCCTATATATGTGTATGTATCACAAACATCTAAATGTAATGTTATAAAATATATTGTTCTGAATTTCTGAAAGCAAAAGTTCTGCTCTCATTTCTCTGTCACACACACTTTCACCATCACATTAATCTCCCACAGATACTACTTTTATTTGGATTTTTAAATTGTGTCCTGTCTCCACATGATAGAAAAATACTAATATTAACGATTAACATGTATATTGCACTTGCTATGGCCATACACTCTCTGTTTTGCATAAATTCTTGTAATCATCCAAACAACCTCATGAGGCAGGCATCATTTCATAGATGTGAAAACTAAGGCATAAAAAAACTGGAGAAGGAAATGGCAACCCTCTCCAGTACTCTTGCCTGGAGAATCCCTTGGACAGAGGAGCCTGGTGGGCTACAGTCCATGGGGTCGCAAGAGTCGGACACAACTGAGCGACTGACACACACACACAATTGAGATACATGATGGTGCAAGGGCACACTTTATCTACTCTCCCATCTCCTGCAGGAAGCAGGATGGGGCAGGCAGCACCTGGGAGGCAGGGTGACTCCCCTCACCCCCATCCCTTCTGGAAGTCTTGGGGCCTCAGTGCCTGCAACAGCTGGCCTTAGGCAAATAAAAGACTAAGTTGTTTACTGAAACAAAACAAAACAAAAAACTGAATTACTTACTCAGGATTATACACAGACAGAACTGAGACATAACCTTAGATGGTTTGGCTCCCATGTCTACACTCTAAAAGATCTTGAAAAACTTCTGCCTTAATGCATTCTTGACATGCAAAGAGAGTTGTGAAAGACAAAAGATAAAAACATTCAAATAATGACTCAAGGTATAGTCACTAGAGAGGCAGGAAGAAGGCAAGGTTAATTAGGATGCCTACTTTTTTATTTCCACTCACCAGGAAATCTATACTCATAATTCTATTTATGCCATTTTTACAGGTGTAAACCCTACATGTGCTAATTTCAAAATATTTATTAAGACCTACTGTGTGTCAGGCACTGTTGTAGGCACTAGCGCTACATGAATGAATGTAGAGACAAGGTTGCTATATCCTAGGCAGAGAAGTAAGTTCTAGCGAAGAGTGGAGATCTGGGGAGAGAATCAATAAATATGAAGATAAGTTCATTTCTAACAGTGACACATGCAAATAGGATGATAAAGGAATGATAAGAAGAATGTTGGAGAAGGCTACTTTGATCTTGGACAGTAGGGACTGCCTTTCTGCAGAGATGACACTTGAGCTAAGACTTGAATGAGGCAGTCCTGTGAAGAACATGAATGGGGACAGGGAAGGGATCTCTAGGCAAAGGGAAGAGCCAGAGGAATGCTCTGAGACTTGGCATGGCCAGAGAATAAAAGAAGGCCAGGGAGAATACCAGAAAATGAAATCTGAAGGGAGAAAACAATTATGAACACAATGGCTGCTACTTTTAAGCATCACAAGATATAGTTTGAAACAATAATAGTTGCAGAGAACTTGGGGGAGGTCTTCAAGGATATGTTGATTTTCTCCATGAAGACAAGGAGGTAAAGGGGAGGGGCATTCTGTGCAGAAGACTGATAAAAGGCAGGTCCATACATGCCAAGTCCAGGGATCTGCTGCTGCTTGTTCAGTTTACCTGGGGCAAGAAGTTCCTTACATGGGGTACTTGTCATGAAAGGAGCCTGGAGGCACAGTTCAACTCCTCAAGGACCTTGGGTGTAACACTCCATAGTTTGCACTCTACCTTCAGGGTGATGGGCATGAAAGAATCTGCACTGGGGTTTTACTGGAATCAGTCAGTTGCTGAGGGAGGATCCCAGAGCCCAATCAGGGAGGAACTGCAATGGTCACCTGAGCACTCGCCGGGGCCCTGATCTGTCTAAGATGTGGCTCTGGGGATGGACTCAGGAAAATGAAAAGGAATAATAACGGGCGTATGGAGCTAGTTGGAAGTTTTAGAGGGAGGAGAAGGTGATTTCCCTTCATTTAATCCACGTGGATTATCTGTGGCCCCTGGAGAACATAAGAAGGAACTAATTGGGAGGCATACTCGTAGTCTAGTGGATATCTAAGATTTAGCACTGGCTTGTAGACCACGTCAGAATTGGGAATCATTAAGTCTTTCTTTCCTTTGTCAGCCGACAAAGGTCCTATCTAGTCAAAGCTATGGTTTTTCCAGCAGTCATGTATGAATGTGAGAGCTGGACCATAAAGAAAGCTGAGCACCAAAGAATTGATGCTTTTGAACTGTGGTGTTGGAGAAGACTCTTGAGAGTCCCTTGGACAGCAAGGACATCCAACCAGTCCATCCTAAAGGAAATCAGTCCTGAATATTCATTGGAAGGACTGATGCTGAAGCTCCAATACTCCGGCCACTTGATGCAAAGAATTCACTTACTGGAAAAGACCCTAATGCTGGGAAAGATTGAAGGCGAGAGGGGAAGGGGATGACAGAGGATGAGATGGTTGAATGGCATCACTGACTCAATGGACATCAGTTTGAGGAAGCTCAGGGAGTTGGTGATGGACAGGGAAGCCTGGCATGCTGTAGTCTATGGGGTTGCAAAGAGTCAGACATGACTAACTGAACTGAAGTCTTTCTTTCCACTGAAATTCAATCATGCTGTCCAAATATTCCTGACATGATCTAACCAGGGCTCCCCAAGAGTGGGTTCAGTCCCCTGTAAGGGTTGACTGGCTAAATAACTTACATGGGATTTGTGATGTGCAACATATCCAGGTCCTGAGCTCCTTCTGAACCACCAGGCCATCCATCTGTCTTGGTATCTTACATTAGCATTGACCCTGAGTTCACTAATAACTGTTACTCGATAGAGCCTCTGCTATACACACTCACATACTCATACTTTTTCCTTAGTTCCTTCCTGTGTTCTCCAGGGATCCCAGATAAGCCATGTGGCTCAAATGAGGGAAAATCACCTTCTCCTCCCTCTAAAACCTCCAAATGGCTCCCCAGCCTTGTTATTATTCCTTTTTATTATCCTGAGTCCATCCCCAGAGCCAAGTCTGGTGTGTGGGGAGGTAAAAATCAAAGCATAGCTATTAACTAATGGCTTTGCAACACAACACAACTGTACTAAAATATATCCTAATTGTCTTTTTAGTATTAATCATGATCCAAAGCTTTCCTCCTAATTTATTATTTACAGTATTCTTTAGTTGAAAAGACAAACATTTATGCCCGGATTCTCCTGAGCTGTTTCTTAGTCATTTATCTTAATGAATAATTGCATTAATATATGCTCGGGACTTCCCTATTGGTCCAGTGGTTAAGACTCTGCACTCCCAATTCAGGGGGTACAGGTTTGATACCTGGTCGGGGAACTAAGATCCCACATAGCATGTGGTTCAGCCAAAAAAAAAAAAAAAGAAATACTAAGCCTCAATTATTAACTAGACATCTGACATCTCCAAATTCTGAACTACATATGGTTTTTGTTCAGCTAAATTACAACCACAGATTTTTGTGATATTACAAGAAGATCGAGGAAATTATTCTAAGAAAGTATATAAGGAGAAGGATAACAAACTATGATCTGAGTAGGAGGAAAGATTTAGAGCTTAAAATAATGGCAGCTTCATCCAATGTCTTTGTCAGTGATTAAGAAAAAAGCTGGGGAGGGGGGTGTGAATGTCTTCAGTCCATATGACTGTCCATCTCTCCCCAAATACTACTGTTTTAACCAAAGCAGAGACTCTTAGTGGATGTGGTGGTTAAGTCATGATTTAAAGGAAATAAATACAGGTGCAGAAATTCTCTGCAGGAGAATGACGCTTCTTGGAAATCACTCTATAATAGTAAATACGGATCTTATGACATCACAGTACCTGAGTATTTTGAATGTTTAAAATTCATATTTAAATGAAAAAACTGGGGAGTAAAGTTACACTGACTAAAATTACAAATAAATAAAGTTTACATGGAGTTCCACCCAATACTTAACTGCACTTTGCATAGCTGTGCCCCAAATCTATGGAAAAGAGTTTTAATGACAAATACTGAAATGACCATCAAGATCTTAAGGAAGGAGGGAAGACCTTTAGAAATGATCTTGTCTAAGCCTCCATTTTTACAGTTGAGTAAATGGAGGCCCTTAGTGATTTACCTAAAGTTTCACATCTAGTAATGGTAGTTTGTTTTGAACATTTGGTATACCTGGGAGGATTTTTTTCCCCCAATACAACATGCTGCCTGACTCTAGGAAAACAATGACAGGGTTAAAAAAAAATTTTTTTTTTTAATAAAAACACCACATATACTCAGTCTCAGAGCCTTAGAAGATGCCCTATAGAAGGATATGAGTTAGAAGAGATGGGGAGGAAGACTCAGGTTGCAAAAATAATCTACAATATCATAATGGGAATATGAGCAATCTGAAGTTGAAAATGTTTTTATAGATTTCAACAATTTTAATATTTATATGTTCAAATGGGATATTCTAGACCCTTGCCAGAACTATTTTGCTCCACTGTTCTGGGAAAAGAATAATCTCTTACAGAGAATACATTTTTATATAAGTTTTTTGAGAAAATATTTTTAAATAAAGCCTGTTACTCAGGCAGTGTGGTTCTTCTTGGCCTTGGAGTATGTCTGCTTGGCATGAGGGTTGGAAATGTTCCTTAGCTTTGGCCTTGTGGATGCTTACAGGCGATTTCAGGAATACTTGCATACTACCAACTATCAGTTTGCAGAAAGTAGTTTCTAATATTCAAGGCTAACTATTTAGCATCCCTGCTGCTTTGTCTACTGGAAACTCTGCATCAGTCTTGGATTATGAAGGCTGGAAAAGTACTTGGGCTACAGGCGCACCAGGAAGCACACATTAACCAGGGGGAGAGAAAGGGAAACAAAAAAAAGACTAGAAAATAAGAAGAGGACCAAGTATAGTTTCAGGAAGGGAGAGAGCTAACCCAAAGCCCTCTCACAGCAAACAGCTCAAGAATGGCTGCCACAGTTCAGTTACTGGCCTAGATGGGGGAACTGAATTTCCCAGGGACTAAAGTCACCCATGGGATCCCCTCAAAGGCCAGTTTATTTTGCTAGGCTAACTTGCTCCTCTGGCTACTTGGATGACAGTAAGAAGTATGGCTGGGGCAACACAAATTCATCGTGATCTCAGATAAAAGCAAATGGAAATCTATACCCCACTGATAAAGATTCAGTAACACTGCTGAGTCTGAGGTCTGGATGACCTTTTTGGTTCACAATTTTAGTTCACAAGTGTCACTGAATGATGGGATGCAGGCAGATTCTTAATCGGAGGTGGTTTTGCCATTTCATTTGGTGTTAGGAGAACAGAGTTAAGGATGTGTCCAAATGAAGTCACATCCCATGGAAGACTGGCAATCAGAGAATTAGCTTATTGAAGGTTTCAAAAAAACTGTAAGGAAATAGGTGTTGAATGTATGTGAAAATCAAGGACTATAGATAATAGTTGACATCGAAATGCAATAACAGAAGACTGTGAAAATCTATCAGGATGTCAAGGATAATATGGTTGGGCTTTGAGGAATATAGGTGATAATTTGTCTTTCTCTTCACACTATCTCCACACCATTAAAGTACTGCTGATGAAGATCTGACTTGAGTAGAAGGTAGAACCAACTCGATCCACCAAAGTGATATTGAAAGAGAGAGAGAGAAGGTCAAGGAGAGCGTGAGGAACCCAATATGGATTCTGAGATACTTGACAATTTTATATATTCCTAAAATAACAGAAAAACTGGTCTCGGGAATACTTTTCATCTTCAAGGAATTAAATCTTTGAAAATGCTACCTGTTTCAGAATAACAATAATAAAAAGACACCAGGAATTTGAATATAGTCTATGCCTACAGATAGTTACTTCTCCAAATTCAACAGCCATGGGAAAACACAGGTTGCTGGACTGAACTTCCAGTTGTTTTCCTTGTCTAAACTGGAGGCTCACCACCTCTGAAACAGCTTGACAGTCTAACTAGGCAGGCAAAAGAGGTTCTGTTCAGCTTATGACTTTCATAAGTACTTTTCAGCAATTGCAACAGAGACATCAATTTCCTACTAGAGTAGGAGAATTTTAGGAAAAGGAAAAATTTAAACAGGCTCATAAGTCCTAGTTAAAAGACATTCTGTTCAACTTCCCATTTCCTTTTTCTCAGAGATATCCACTTTTATCTGTTTTAGCTGTCTCAGTGTAGGATCTCCCTGAGGCAAATTTTGCAATAATGACCTGACTGAGTCATTTATTTGGCAGATGATCATAGAAATGCTTGTGGGGAATTGAGGAAGAAAAGAAAGGCAGTAAATGAAGTCAGACACAGGAAGTTACCTCTGTGGGCAAATGGAGTTTAATCCGCTGGGGAACGCTGAGAAAAGGTTTAGAACACACTCCCCTAGGCCTGAGTTATCCCACACAAGGAGTGAAAGAGTTGGGGTATTTATAACCAACTCTTGAGTTCACTCATGGAGGGCACTTCCTGATGTGTTATTTCTCCAGCATGTATGATATTCAGGATAAGTATGATCTAGAGGCCAGAGAAAACCCTCAGACAAGAGATTCAGATGCTAGAAGCTGGAAGTCAAATCCACTCAAACAGAAATGTTAAGCAGTGCTTTTGAAAGCACACATATTTTAGTTACTATGTTACTTTGCGTAACTTTATATCTTTAATATCCCGATGTAGTTACTTCTTAATGTTTCAAAATACTTTTTGATACTATTTCTTGACACACTATTTAAATCATGAAGAATTTGCTCTCTTAGTTCTCCTATCCCACCACCTTCATACAGCCGAATCCTTCGCATTCCCGCATCCTTCAAGTACTGCTCTGTAATCATTTTTAGTTATATCTGTAGTCAGTGTTCACATTGTAAGGATGATGAAAACACTTCACAGCTATGCCACGTTATAAAGTATGATTACCATTCCTTTCTTGCTCAGCTTCCTGTTTTCTCTGGAATTAATCCTGTTGCTGTTTTGAGTGCTTAGTATTTTCTGTATCTATCACTTCTTTAATCTGAATCTTTGTTGGTTTCTAAATCTAGTCCCAAGACATTCATTCACATCAGTTATTCAATCAATATCCTGAAGAAACGTGGAGACTTCTAACCTGCTCTCACCGTGACTGTTTTCCCTCTACATCTGGTGCTCCACTCTCATCCTGAGTTCTCCACCACCATGGTGGAGGATCTCTTTTTCTTATCCCTGTAGTGGGTCTTTCATTTTCTATATCCTATGTTGTGCTCCCTCATTTGCTGAAACTCATAGCTTTCTGAGAAAAAGTGAATGGAAGAAAAATGTTGATACCTTTTATACCTAAAAATAACTTTATTCTCATCTGACACTTAATTGATAAGTTTGGCTGTGTACAAAATTTCTGGTTATTAATTTTCCATCAGGATTTCTAAGGCATTATTTTATTTTCACATTTCTAAGCCTGTTTCAGTGTCAGCACCCTTGGCAGGAAGCCCTCCTACACAGACTGCCTTCTGTACTCTGAGTTGCAACTGTTTACACTGCCACCCATCACATAGACAGACGTTTTCCTCATTCCTTACAGGTGCTGACACAGCTGCCTGACCCACTGGGCAGAAGCCCTCCTTTACCAGCTCACGCTCACACCTGTCTCCGTGCACCACCTTCTCACTCTCTCTGACCCCAGTGTGGATGCCCTCCTCACGCTCTCAGGTTCCAAAACCCATCTCTGAGCCACCACAGCCTTCCCCTACCCCTGCCAGGATGGGTATCTCCTTTGTTCTGCCTTTCCTAAAGACTTTAGCATGGAATTATTTAGAAAGAGAAAGGAAGAGGAAGAGTGAACTAATGGAATGGAATTTTAACATATTTCACATAATTTTAGGTGACACATTTTTTTTAAGAAAATTTTAGAAACAAAATTACTTTCAAATTGCATGTTAATGGTATTGATTTTTACAAGCCAGATCCTTTTATTTAGAAGTTGGATACAGAGATCTTCACCAAAGAATATTCAGGCTAACTGGAGAAAAGTACTCCAGTGAGTTGTTCCAGCAATGCCAGAGGGCACGGAACTGGATTTCAAGGCCAAAGCAGCCAAAGAACCGCCTCCTCACCAGAAGACCAAGTCCTGAGCTATCCACCAGATTCTGTATGGGACATAGATATTCTCAGGAAGTGTGTGGGCCCTTGAAATTTTAGAATGTCTAGTACTCTGCCAATTAATTGAGAACTCAAATCTATATAGTAAAATATTTTATAACTCATGAAAATATGGTATTATACTCAATATGTCAGACCATTAGTCCAATAAGTTTATTTATTAAATGTTTCAGCATTTCTAATTATTTGAATAATTCTAATACTGTATATTAGTGTATAATTCTAATAGTGTAAATGAAACTATTCTGTTGTTTCAATCCAGGTTTCTCAACCGCAGCACATCTGGGCCAGATAATTAACTGGGGTGGGGTGGGGGGCAGGGCATGCTGTCCTGTGCATTACAGAATGTTTAACAGTATTCCTGCGGTCTACACACAGGTATCAACAGTAACACCCTCTATCCCAGGTGGACAACCAAAGATGTCTCCAGATCACCCCTAGTTGAGAACCATTGCCTTGAATTTATACTTTAATTATTTTGACTCCCTTCTTTGTTTAAAATGCATCTTCTTCCACAAAGTGATGAAAAGCCATTGCTCTTTTAGCTTCTCAGGTACAAAAAATTAACAGATGATTAATAAAAGATTGCTACTGCCAGTATCAACATAAAATGCTAATTTTAAAAATATTCAGCTTATGTTAATTTCCACTATTATCTCTTCTTCAAAGTCTAAGACTTCCTATTTCACTGGTATTTAAGTAGCCATATTAAAGGTAACTGAAAGCAAATAATGAAAATAAAAAACAAACTGGATTTTAAAAATATATTTCAGGGAGAAAGCTTATCTGTTAAACTCAAGTAGTCAACATTTCCAAAACAAATAATTTTAAAACTACTTCACTGGTGCTTCAGATCCTCATTTATTCACTTACCTCAGAGTCATATGAAAGATAATAACCTCAAAAGTATTTTGGGTAAAAAGGTTGCACTTTTAATGGTTTTGGCAATGTTCATTTCTCCTATGTGCAATGTGCCAACATTTGGTATTTTGCTATATACTAAATTAAAATACTATTCCTGCTATGATTTAAAAATAATATTGTAAATGTTTTTCTTTATGATCTGTTCTTTTTAGTAAGTCATTTCTAAAGTTCCAAATTTTCAAAGAGTAAACAGGAAGAGTCCAGATCCCTCAATGTGGTTCTTAACCAGGGCAGAATTTTATAACTGGTATCATGAACTCCTGATTGCAAAATTCAATCAAATTGCAAAAAGACTTAAATTGAAAAAAAGTAGGGAAAACCACTAGACCATTCAGGTATGACCTAAATCAAATCCCTTATGATTATACAGTGGAAGTGACAAATAGACTCAAGGGATTATATCTGATAGACAGAGTGTCTGAAGAACTATAGTTGGAGGTTTGTGACATTGTACAGGAGGCAGTGATCAAGACCATCCCTGAGAAAAAGAAATGCAAAAAGGCAAAATGGTTGTCTGAGTAGGCTTTACGAATAGCTGAGAAAAGAAGAGAAGCTAAAGGCAAAGGAGAAAAGGAAAGATATACCCATTTGAATGCAGAGTTCCAAAGAATAGCAAGGAGAGATAAGAAAGCCTTTCTCAGTGATCAGTGCAAAGAAATAGAGGAAAATAATAGAATGGAAATGAATTTCGATATTTGGCAAAACTAATACAATACTGTAAAGTTTAAAAATAAAATAAAATTAAAAAAAAAAAAAAATAAATAAAATAAAATTAAATTAAATTAAAAAAAATAATAGAATGGAAAAGACTAGAGATCTCTTCAAGAAAATCAGAGATACCAAGGGAATATTTCATGCAATAATGGGCACAATAAAGGACAGAAATAGTATGGACCTAACAGAAACAGAAAATATTAAGAAGAGGTGGCAAGAATACACAGAAGAACTGTACAAAAAAAGATCTTTATGACCCAGATCTTTATGATGATGGTGTGATCACTCATCTAGAGTCATACACCCTGGAATGTGAAATCAAGTGGACCTTAGGAAGCATCACTACAAACAAAGCTAGTGAAGGTGATGGAATTCCACTTGAGCTACTTCAAAGATGATGCTGGGAAAGTGTTGCACTCAATATGCCAGCAAACTTGAAAAACTCAGCAGTGCCTACAGGATTGGAAAAGGTCAGTTTCCAGTCCACTCCCAAAGAAAGGCAATGCCAAAGAATGTTCAAACTACTGCACAACTGTATTCATCTCAATGCTAGCAAAGTAATGCTCAAGCCAAGTGAGGCTTCAACAGTATATGAACCAAGACCTTTCAAAAGTTCAAGCTGGATTCAGAAAAAGCAGAAGAACCAGAGATCAAATTGCCAACATCCATTGAGTCATCAAAAAAGCAAGAGTTTCAGAAAAACATCCACTTCTGCTTTATCAACTATGCCAAAGCCTTTGACTGTGTTGATCACAACAAACTATGGAAAATTCTTCAAGAGATGGAAATACCAGACCACCTTACTTGCTTCCTGAGAAATCTGTATGCAGGTCAAGAAGCAATAGTTAGAACTGGACATGGAACAAAGGACTGGTTCCAAATTGGGAAAGGAGTACGTTAAGGCTGTATATTGTCACCCTGCTTATTTAACTTATATGCAGAGTACATCATGTGAAATGCCAGGCTGAAAGAAACACAAGCTGGAATCAAGATTGCTGGGAGAAATATCAATAACCTCAGATATGTAGATGATACCAACCTAGTAGAAAGTGAAGAGGAACTAAAGAGCTTCTTGATGAAAGTGAAAGAGGAGACTGAAAAAGCTGGCTTAAAACTCAACATTCAAAAAACTATGATCATGGCATCCGGTCCCATCACTTCATGGCAAATAGATGGGGAAACAATGGAAACAGTGAGAGATTTTATTTTCTTGGTCTCCAAAATCACTGCAGATGATGACTGCAGCCATGAAATTAAAAGATGCTTTCTCCTTGGAAGAAAATCTATGACCAATCTAGTCAGCATATTAAAAACCAGAGACATTACTTTGCTGACAAAGGTCTGTCTAGTCAAACCTATGGTTTTTCTAGTAGTCATGTATGGATGTGAGAGTTGGACTATAAAGAAAGCTGAGTGCCAAAGAACTAATGTTTTTGAACTGTGGTCTTGAAGAATACTCTTGAGAGTCCGTTGGACTGCAAGGAGATCCAACCATTCAATCCTAAAGGAAATCAGTCCTAAATATTCATTGGAAGGACTGATGCTGAAGCTGAAACTCCAATACTTTGACTACCTGATGTGAAGAACTGACTCATTTGAAAAGACCCTGATGCTAGGAAAGATTGAAGGCAGGAGGACAAGGGTACAGAGGATGAGATGGTTGGATGGCATCACTGACTCAATGGACATGAGTTTGAGCAAGCTCCCGGAGTTGGTAATGGACAGGGAAGCCTGGCGTGCTGCAGTCCATGGGGTCTCAAAGAGTCAGACATGACTGAGTAACTGAACTGACCTGACTTTAAACACTGTGATTTGCTTTAAAGGAATGAAAGAAGTAAAGGGTTAGAAAACATCCTTCAAGGAATAGAGAGGCAGATGTAGAGAATGGACTTGTGAACACAGCGGGGGAAAGAGAGGATGAGATGAATTGAGAGAGTAGTGTTGACATATATACACTACCATGTGCAAAACAGACAAGGAGCGGCAAGCTGCTATATAACACGGGGAGCTCAGGCTGGTGCTCTGTGATGACCAAGAGTGGTGGAATGGATAAGGGATGGGAGCGAGGCGATTTAGGGATACTTATAGCTGATTCACACTGTTGTATAGCAGAAACTAACACAGCATTGTAAAGCAATTATTCTCCAATTAAAAGAAAAAATCATCCTTCAGCTTCAAAGGATGAAGGTGTGTATTATGTAGGTGTGTATGTTAATTATAAAGATCCAAACTATTTTTAAATTTCCAAATCAAATGCTGCTGTGTGGATTGCCTAGTAGGCACTAAGGGGAGTTGACACTTTGGGGTGGTAGGAAAGGCACTGAACTTATTATCTGAAGTTTTGCTTGAGTCCTACCATAGACTGTTACTGTGATCTCTGCAAAGCAACTCTGAATTTCACCTGTGTGTGTGTGTGTGTGTGTGCGCGTGTGCGCATGTCCACGTGCTCAATTGTTTCTGACTCTTTGGGTACTCTGGGACCCACAAGATTCCTCTGTCTATGGGGTTTTCCAGGCAAGAATACTGGAATGGTTGCCATTTCCTCCTCCAAGGGATCTTTCAGACCCAGGGACTGAACTCGTCTCTCCTGCATTGGCAGGCAGGTTCTTTACCACTGAGCCACCTGGGAAGCTCAAATTTTACCTGTAAAATGGACTAAATACTCATGGAATATCCTTATTGTGTCATAAAAATGAAATCACATTTCTAAAATTTTCAAGAAACTACAAATGACAGTCAAGTGTTAAGAGCCCAAGCTCTCCTGACAGTCTTAGTTTGAACCCTCATTGCTCTCACAACTCTTAAGACTCAAACATATGACTGAATCTGAGTTCCTCTATACCTCATTTATAGTTTGATGATATAAATACTTTATGCAGGTCAGATGACTATAGAGAGGGATGAAAATGAGATAATGCAGACAGTGTTTGGCAGATGATAAGCACTCAATATTTCCTAATACTGTTGTGATATGTTTATTGACATTCTCCAAAATAGGCATATTCCATGTCTATTGCTATTTTCACTCTACCCTATAACTTGATGAGTTCTGCTTTACATGGGAGAAACTGACTGCAAAGCCCTCCCTGTTAAGCAGTTGACTATACACCTTATTTCTCAGAAAATGACTATTCTATGGAAACAGTGACTATATTTGAGAATTTAAACTAGAGTCAATGATGTGATAAGGGACCATATCTGATTGACACATTTCAATGAAACTTCACAAAAAAGGTATAAGTTCAAATGACATTTAGCTGTGCACTAAACGAAGGATATTTACAGAAAAGACCATAACTGAAATCATGGCTATCTTCAAAAATCCAGAATATGAAGTATCTGGCTCTGTGAACAACAACAACAACAAAAAGCCCTGAACGCAGGAAAATGGGGTGTTCAGAGAAAACTGTGCCTTTTAGAGACATAGTATTGGGCATTTAAAGTAGTTGGTTATTGAAACCAGTAGACTGCAACCCTGGAAGTAAGTGAGAAGGTCTCTCCATTCATTGTGATGAAATGTGCAGATATTCTGCACACACCAAAGAGCAGAAAGAGCACCTTCATCAAAAATTAATAAATCACTTCTTAGAAACAACCGAATCACAGATGAAGGGAGTTCATAATCATATAAAAGCATATAACTATCCCTAGAATCTTAATCAATTTTCTTTTCCACTGATCAGCTTAGCTCAGAATGATTTTCTTTGTCAACTGTTTTTGAGTATCCCTTACTCAAAGAATTACCTATATAGCCAATCTCACCTATCAATCAATGTTAATATAAAAAGTGTAATTTAACTTCATTTATAAGATGGGCAATTTACAACTTACAATTTTGTTCAAATGCTGCTATGAAAATAATATTTTTTGAATTATAACTGAATTATGTTTTTTGAAAGCCTTAAAATGTCATCTCTAGCATGCTAATAAAAGCTTGAGAATTATTTGAGAACAATTAATAAGGATTATTTGAGATGTTTCAAGGTTGGTATGTTGGCCAACATTTTAATGTCTTCAATTATATGCAAATTATAAGTGACATTTGATGTCCCTGAATAATAAAGTGTTAAGGAAGGAATAAAGTATCATTCTTCAGCTTCTATATTCATGACTAAACATTTTCATACTAAACTTTCATGCATTCCATTGTTATTGAAGTAGAATAATTAATGTTTATAAAAACCATTGGCTAGAACCTTAGAAGTACTAGTTACAAAATATATTTTCTTTAACATACATACACATTTGTTATTCACCATGTTAATAGTGTAGCCTCATATTACTGACATTAGCTCTTTATAACACATCTAAAGTATTGCATAATCTATTTATGATGAAGACAACTGTAGTTAGGAATTTTAATTCTATCAACTTATTCAGGATTTCATATGTAACAAATTCAATGGAAATAACTGGCAAAATCATTCACATACAGGACTACACTGATTTAATTGCTTGGGCAGGCAACATAAGCATTGGGAGTTGTTTAAGTTCCCCAAGTGATCCTATGTGTTACAATGCTGGTGAACCTTTAGGATGGGGTAAGCATCCTCATTAGGATTGGGAGGCATGAGCCATTGACTAATCTGAAGGATCACTCATCCTATTCAAGAAAATTTCTAGATTACAGGGTGTGGGGATGGGGATAAGGAGGGTCCTGGGGCAACTCTTACACAATTGCTGAATAATTTGTAAAAATGTGCTGCTGCTGCTAAGTCGCTTCAGTCGTGTCCGACTCTGTGCAACCCCATAGACGGCAGCCCACCAAGCTCCCATCCCTGGGATTCTCCAGGCAAGAACACTGGAGTGGGTTGCCATTTCCTTCTCCAATGCATGAAAGTGAAAAGTGAAAGTGAAGTCGCTCAGTCGTGTCCGACTCTTAGCGACCCCATGGACTGCAGCCTGCTAGGTTCCTCTGTCCATGGGATTTTCCAGGCAAGAGTACTGGAGTGGGTGCAGATGGCACCATTTATTGGCAAAGGCATCCAGTGCTAAGATGAATATCTGAAGTTTGGTCAACCGTGCTGATGGTTGAATCCTGGCCTTTGTGAGCAACATCAGAGTTAAGGGATGGGATGTTGTTTCAGGACATATATGGAAATGATATCATCCATAAAGTATACTGACTCCCACTGTTGTCCACTTGTGCAGGCTTGCTCAGTCACTTAGTCAAGTTTGACTCTTTTCTGACCCCAGGGACTGTGGTCTGCCAGGCTCCTCAGTCCATGGGATTTTTCAGGCAAGAAAACTGGAGTGGGTTAGCATTTCCTCTTCCAGGGGATCTAGTTGATCCAAAAAGACTTCCCAGGCAGCAAGGGGTCCAGCAGAGGGGAGCACCCCTGCACATTGTGCCATCTGCCAAGGGTTTGAGGACAGCGAAGGCCACCCCCTTCCAGAGGTTTAAGTCATTCTACAGTTTGTCGGGTGCTGCTTCCATGACCCAAGGCACAATGGGCAGCTAGATATGGAGGGTCACAGGACCATGGGCTTTAAGAACCTCTATTCCCAGGAAAAGGAGTCGTGGTGGGTGCAGGAGGGCCTAGAGGAGCCATCCCATGTTGAAGGTCAGGAAGGGCAGCGGTGATGAGATACCCCTCATCCAAGGTAAGGAGCAATGGCTGCGCTTTGCTGGAGCAGCCGTGAAGAGATACCCCACGCCAAGGTAAGAGAAACCCAAGTAAGACAGTAGGTGTTGCAAGAGGGCATCAGAGGGCAAACACACTGAAACCATACTCATAGAAAACTAGTCAATCTAATCATACTAGGACCACAGCCTTGTCTAATTCAATGAAACTAAGCCATGCCCGTAAAAACCCAAGATGGGCGGATCATGGTGGAGAGATCTGACAGAATGTGGTCCACTGGAGAAGGGAATGGCAAACCACTTCAGTATTCTTGCCTTGAGAACCCCATGAACAGTATGAAAAGGCAAAATGATAGGATACTGAAAGAGAAACTCCCAGGTCAGTAGGTACCAATATGCTACTGGAGATCAGTGGAGAAATAACTCTAGAAAGAATGAAGGGATGGAGCGAAGCAAAAGAATACCCAGCTATGGATGTGACTGGTGATAGAAGCAAGGTCCGATGCTATAAAGA
This sequence comes from Bos mutus, assembly GCF_027580195.1. Taxonomy (NCBI): domain Eukaryota; kingdom Metazoa; phylum Chordata; class Mammalia; order Artiodactyla; family Bovidae; genus Bos; species Bos mutus. The sequence goes on along the minus strand of NC_091624.1, from coordinate 72,929,296 downwards.
GCAATATTGCATAGGAACCTGGAATGTCAGGTCCATGAATCAAGGCAAATTGGAAATGGTCAATCAAGAGATGGAAAGGGTGAATGTCGACATTCTACGAATCAGCGAACTGAAATGGACTGGAATGGCTGAATTTAACTGAGATGACCATTATATCTACTACTGCAAGCAAGAATCCCTCAGAAGAAATGGAGTAGCCATCATGGTCAACAAAAGAGTCCGAAATGCAGTACTTGGATGCAATCTCAAAAATAACAGAATGATCTCTGTTCATTTCCAAGGCAAACCATTCAATATCACAGTAATCCAAGTCTATGCCCTAACCAGTAATGCTGAAGAAGCTGAAGTTGAACGGTTCTATTAAGATCTACAAGACCTTTTAGAACTAACACCCAAAAAAGATGTCCTTTTCATTATAGGGGACTGGAATGCAAAAGTAGGAAGTCAAGAAACACCTGGAGTAACAGGTAAATTTGGTCTTGGAATACGGAATGAAGCAGGGCAAAAACTAATAGAGTTTTGCAAGAAAATGCACTGGTCATAACAAACACCCTCTTCCAACAACACAAGAGAAGACTCTATACATGGACATTACCAGATGGTCAACACTGAAATCAGATTGATTACATTCTTTGCAACCAAAGATGGAGAAGCTCTATACAGTCAGCAAAAACAAGACCAGGAGCTGACTGTGGCTCAGACTATGAACTCCTTATTGCCAAATTCAGACTTAAATTGAAGAAAGTAGGGAAAACCATTAAACCATTCAGGTATGACCTAAATCAAATCCCTTATGATTATACAGTGGAAGTGAGAAATAGATTTAAGGGCCTAGATCTGATAGATAGAGTGCCTGATGAACTATGGAATGAGGTTCGTGACATTGTACAGGAGACAGGGATCAAGACCATCCCCATGGAAAAGAAATGCAAAAAAGCAAAATGGCTGTCTTGGGAGGCCTTACAAATAGCTGTGAAAAGAAGAGAAGCGAAAAGCAAAGGAGAAAAGGAAAGATATAAACATCTGAATGCAGAGTTCCAAAGAATAGCAAGAAGAGATAAGAAAGCCTTCTCCAGCGATCAATGCAAAGAAATAGAGGAAAACAACAGGATGGGAAAGACTAGAGATCTCTTCAAGAAAATCAGAGATACCAAAGGAACATTTCATGCAAAGATGGGCTCAATAAAGGACAGAAATGGTATGGACCTAACAGAAGCAGAAGATATTAAGAAGAGATGGCAAGAATACACAGAAGAACTGTACAAAAAAGATCATCACTGCTGGGGTCCAGCCCTGGCTGATCCAGGGTATTCGAAGGGGAGATGGCTTCAGCGACTATTTAAATATTCATCAAAGATATAAAGAGTAATAGAATGAGGATAGCTCAGTGGGAAAATTCAGTGGAGAAAAGAGGCTGAGTGGCTTGGTTTACGCGGGAGACCAATAAAACTTCAAAACAAGAAGTTTGCACCACTTACGTAGGCCGCAGGCGTCCTTCCGTTCTCCCGAAGGAGAGGAGACACTGAGGCCTCCCCGGTCTGATTTTAGAAGCCCAGGCATAATTAGTAAGCATGGTGGGTTCCGCGCTCCAGATGGAGACTCAGCCAGAGTGAGAGGGAGAGCGACATTGGGAGACCAGTCTTTTGAGGAACTGATCCCAATTCTTTATTTTCCAGAGTCTGTTTTTATACACTGAGATGTTATACAAAAGTCACGTGGGGACAGCAGTCCTGACTTTTATTAAAGTCAGGTGCTTCACACAAATGTATACAGAGGTCTTAGGGGTGTTACATCATCTTCTGGCCAGGGGGGCCTGCTGACAATTTACGACCCTTTACTTGTGACAGTGGTCAGTCAACCAGAACACTTTTTTCTCCAAGGGTGATTATTCTTAAAACAGACGCCACCCAAATAAAGTTACATTCCCATAGGGTGAGGGTGTAGTGGGTTTAAGGAAATAATTCACTTAGCCTAAGGTCTGACATAATTAATATCAAAGGTTAATACTTATTTCTTCTATATATTCATTAATGTGTGTAAGGGCAGGGGATGTGGAGTCTTAGCAACAAAACGAAAAACCCTTCACCAATACAATTTCTAATCAGCCCACTATACATATACTAATAATTTTCTAACTTCTCTAAAGAACCTGTTTTTAGAAGGTTTAAAGCATCTCGTGCCTCTCACGGTTGGGAGGCTGTGAGCAATCACATGTGGCTGGACAAGCCTGTCAGGCAGGCTAGAGAACCTTCAGAGGAGTTTGTAGGTTGAAACACTCCTGTCACGCCAGGAATTATTATTAACTGGAGCTCTAAGTTAACTCCTTCTCTGAAAGAGGTGGTGGAGACAGCCCCCGTAAAGTCAGAGGTGTAGGGGAGAGCACAAAGTAGTAAAGTAGGCAGGCTCTGGTTATGGGGGGTAGATGCTCGAGAATTTCCAGGGGACTCTGAGGCTCCATCCCGCCTTGCGTATATCGAGCCTCCTTCCTCATGACCTTTGTCATGGGCGAGTGCCTCACGCCGCCTCCAACACATCACGACCCAGATAATCACGATGGTGTGATCACTGACCTAGAGCCAGACATCCTGGAATGTGAAGTCAAGTGGGCCTTAGAAAGCATCACTACAAACAAAGCTAGTGGAGGTGATGGAATTCCAGTTGAGCTAGTCCAAATCCTGAAAGATGATGCTGTGAAAGTGCTGCACTCAATATGCCAGCAAATTTGGAAAACTCAGCAGTGGCCACAGGACTGGAAAGGTCAGTTTTCATTCCAATCCCAAAGAAAGGCAATGCCAAAGAATGCTCAAACTACCGCACAACTGCACTCATCTCATACGCTAGTAAAGTAATGCTCAAAATTCTCCAAGCCAGGCTTCAGCAATATGTGAATCGTGAACTTTCTGATGTTCAAGCTGGTTTTTAGAAAAGGCAGAGGAAACAGAGATCAAATTGCCGATTCATTGGTAAAGAGCCTGATGCTGGAAAAGATTGAGGGCAAGAGGAGAAGAGGGTGACAGAGGAGATAGTTGGGTGGCATCACTGACTAGTGGACATAAGTTAGAGCAAACTCTGGGAGAGAGTGAAGGACAGGGAAGGCTGACGTGGTGCCATCCATGGGTTCACAGAGAGTCAGACCTGGCGACTAAACAACAACAATCAATACAAGGAGAAAAAATTCTTATTAAACTCATGCGAGTAACTATTATCATGAACTTAAGAATACTCCACATTCTGGTGGAAACAGGTAGAGAGGAAAGACAAAAGTTTTCATTCTGACTACAAAGGTTTAATTTACCAAATTGGTGTAAGTCATAATTAGCTTGGGCTTCTCTGATAGTTCAGTTGGTAAAGAATCTGCCTGCAATTCAGGAGACCTGGGGTTGATTCCTGAGTCAGGAAGATATGCTGGAGAAGGGAGAGGCTACCCACTCCATTACTCTTGGGCTTCCCTTGTGGCTCAGCTCATATAGAATCTACTTGCAACGCGGGAGACCTGGGTTTGATCCCTGGGTTGGGATGACCCCTTGGAGAAGGGAAAGGCTACCCACTCCAGTATTCTGGCCTGGAGAATTCCATGGATTGTATAGTCCATGGGGTCGCAAAGAGTTGGACACGACTGAGTGACTTTCACTTTCATAATTAGCTTAGGGGAAATGTTTCCTTATATCTGAAAAAGAAAGATAAAAAGCCAGTAATATTTCAGATCACAAAGTCACTAAAATTATTATTCTATTTATCAGTTCATTCAACCCATAGAACTAATTCTTGTTTTGCTTAAACCCAATTTTTCCTTTAGTTTTATTACTCTTGCCTGATGATGGAAGGTGATAATGTCAGTGATCATCTCAAGAAGTTTGCAAGGTTTTTGTTAAGGCTCATAGAATTGGCCCAGGGAGACTGTGGACGATATACCCCAAGTAGAAAACACATTTATTTTCCAGTAGTTCCTTTGTCATTGTGAGGGCATCAGCCTTGCTGTAAGGGGAAGCTGTAACCCATCAAAAGAAAAGTGGAGTTTGCCAGGAATCCAGGAAGAGCCAAGCAGTCAACTTGAGTTTCCCAAGGCCCAACTATTTAATTTACAGCTATTCCTCACTCATCTTAATTCCTCTGAGTTAGGAGCAGACATTTGCCATGTTACAAGGATGTCAGGATGGCAAAAGTCTGACAATGAGAAGTTAATTTTCGCTGCAGTAGCATGGACTTTATACATAACATAATCTTCAAGATTCTTTTGCTGTTGCCTTCACATGTGAGCAAACTGGACACTTCCCTGATGCTCGAGTTCAATCTCTACGAAAATGAAAGTGGCTTCAGTCATGACTTTGGTCTTTGTGACCCCATGGACTGTAGCCCATCAGGCTCCTCTGTCCGTGGGATTCTCCAGGAAAGAATACTGGAGTGAGTTGCCATTTCCTTATTTAGTATAGACTCAATTTTGATGACAGATAACATTTCATGTTAGGACATATACGACTTCCAGGAATTTCACATAAAAATTTCTGGGACATTTATTTTGCATATTTACTAACAACATAAAGAAGTAACAACATAAAGAAGGCTGAATGTTACTTTTTATTTGACAATGCTTCCCATGACAACATGCTGGATTAGTTTAGGAGAGAAAAATATTTCAAAGTTAGTTCTAAACCAAAGGACTTCAGTTATAATTTGAACATGGGAAATTTTTTCAAAATGTCAAAAAGGTTTTTTAAAACCTTTAGTCAAATAAGTCACCGTGGAAAAACATTTAGTCATTAATTTAAGCAAAGTGACAATAAAATATTTCAAAGGCAAATACAGAAAGACAACAGATTGCTATAATGTATTAAAAAAAAAAAAGACCTTTCACAATCCATTATCAAAACAGATCAATATTCTGAGAAAACTTTGTCCTCCTAACAGAGAAAACCAAATTCTAGTCCTGACCACTATCCTTTCTCAGGTCACCTCTTCCACAAACCTCCCACAACCTACCATATCTAAATTTGTCTATCTTCTTTCTCATTTAGAAATAACCAGATTCTGGACAAAATCACTTTCTTTTTACCTTAACAAAATGCATTTACATTCCTCATATCTTCTTTTATCGGAATCACATCCTACTTTCCTTGAATATTGAAATATTTTTCTTATTGTTTCTAGTAGGTTTAATTATATTACTATTGTTAACCCTTAACCTTCAGTTCAGTTCAGTCACTCAGTCGTGTCTGACTCTTTGTAACCCCATGAATCGCAGCACAGCAAGCCTCCCTGTCCATCACCAACTCCCGGAGTTCACCCAGACTCATGTCTATCAAGTCAGTGATGCCATCCAGCCATCTCATCCTCTGTGGTCCCCTTCTCCTCCTGCCCCCAATCCCTCCCAGCATCAGGGTCTTTTCCAATGAGTCAACTCTTTGCATGAGGTGGCCAAAGTATTGGAGTTTCAGCTTTAGCATCAGTCCTTCCAAAGAAATCCCAGGACTGATCTTTAGGATGGAGTGGTTGGACCTCCTTGCCGTCCAACGAACTCTCAAGCGTCTTCTCCAACACCTCAGTTCAAAAGCATCAATTTTTCAGCACTCAGCCTTCTTCACAGTCCAATTCTCACATCCATACATGACCTCTGGAAAAACCATAGCCTTGACTAGACAGACCTTTGTTGGCAAAGTAATGTCTGTGCTTTTTAATATGCTATCTAGGTTGGTCATAACTTTCTTTCCAAGGAGTAAGCATCTTTTAATTTCATGGCTGCAATCACCATCTGCAGTAATTTTGGAGCCCCAAAAAATGAAGTCTGACACTGTTTCCACTGTTTCCCCATCTATTTCCCATGAAGTGATGGGACCAGATGCTATGATCTTTGTTTTCTTAATGTTGAGCTTTAAGTCAACTTTTTCACTCTCCTCTTTCACTTTCATCAAGAGGCTTTTGAGTTCCTCTTCACTTTCTGCCATAAGGGTAGTGTCATCTCTAGCAAAAATCAAGAACCAATCATTGCAAGCTGCCTGTTTTATTAGCATTTCCTGATCGGCGTGTTTGCATACATATTCCATAACTTCTAGAAACATACATATTTTCACAACAAAATTTCTCTCAATGTGGTATAAGATGTCTTTTCAATAAACCAAACATCTTCAGTTTTTCTCTAATAAAAGACAAAGGTAGGTAAACATAGACTTGTTTAGCAATTAATGTTTCCACATTTATTAAAAACAATATAGACATTAAATGAATTCCCACCCTCAATTTAGCAAAACCCTAGTTTCAAGTAAAGATTTCAACAAAAATCTGGAGAAACTATTTTTTTTTGGATAAACTATTTTTAAGCAAATAGTGCCCCGAGGTCAGGGGCAGTGGCCGAGAGTACCAGACTGGGATGGCGCAGGAATGGCCAAGAGGAGCTACCCTGCGTCCGAGGTCAGGGGGGGCGGCTGAGAGGAGATACCCTGTGTCCGAGGTCAGGGGCTGCGACGAGAGGAGTTATCCCGCGTCTGAGGTCAGGGGCGGCGGCCGGGAGGGGATACCCCATGCCCCAAGCCTTAGGCCAGCGGTGGCGTGCGGGGGGAGCTACCCCACGCCCCCACGCCCGAGGCCAAGGGCGGCAGCCAAGAGGAGCAACCCCAGTTCCAAGGAGCCGTGGCTGCGCGGGCGCAGGAGGGCCTAGAGGAGCTATCCCACGTTGAAGGTCAGGAAGGGCAGCGGTGAGGAGATACCCTTCATCCAAGGTAAGGAGCAATGGCTGCACTTTGCTGGAGCAGCCGTAAAGAGATACCCCACGCCCAAGGTAAAAGAAACCCAAGTAAGACCATAGGTGTTGCAAGAGGGCATCAGAGGGCAAAGACACTGAAACCATACTCACAGAAAACTAGTCAATCTAATCACATTAGGATCACAGCCTTGTCTAACTCAATGAAACTAAGCCATGCCCGTTGGGCAACCCAAGATGGGCGAGTCATAGTGGAGAGATCTGACAGAATGTGGTCCACTGAAGAAGGGAATGGCAAACCACTTCAGTACTCTTGCCTTGAGAACCCCATGAACAGTATGAAAAGGTAAAATGATAGGATACTGAAAGAGAAACTCCCTAGGTCAGTAGGTACCCAATATGCTACTGGAGATCAGTGGAGAAATAACTCCAGAAAGAATGAAGGGATGGAGCCAAAAAAAAAAAAAAAAAAACCCAGCTGTGGCTATGACTGGTGATAGAAGCAAGGTCTGATGCTGTAAAGAGCAATATTGCATAGAACCTGGAATGTCAGGTCCGTGAATCAAGGCAAATTGGAAGTGGTCAAACAAGAGATGGCAAGAATGAATGTCGACATTCTAGGAATCAGCGAACTGAAATGGACTGGAATGGGTGAATTTAACTCAGATGACCATTATATCTACTACTGTGGGCAGGAATCCTCAGAAGAAATGGAGGAACCCTTATTGCCAAATTCAGACTTAAACTGAAGAATTGAAGAAATTCAGGGACCTAAATCAAATCCCTTTATGATTATACATGGAAATAGATTTAAGGGCCTAGATCTGATAGATAGAGTGCCTGATGAACTATGGAATGAGGTTTGTGACACTGTACAGAGACCAAATCAAGACCATCCTATGGAAAAGAAATGCAAAAAGCAAAATGGCTGTCTGGGGAGCAGTGGAGAAAGAGGCTGAGTAGCTTGGTTTTATGGGGACCAGTAAAAACTTCCAAGACAAAGAAGTTTGCCGCCACTTAAGTAGGCACCATGGCGTCCTTCCGTTCTCGAAGGAGAGGAGACACTGAGGCCTCGGTCCGGATCTTAGACCCAGGCATGGTGGTAAGCCAGGTGGTTCAGCGCTCCAGATGGAACTCAACCAAGTGAGAGAGAGAAGCGACATGGAGACCAGTATTTTAAGCAATCCCAATTCTTTATTTTTCAGAGTCTGTTTTTATTCTGCCAGGCTTCAGCAATATGTGAACCGTGAACTTCCTGATGTTCAAGCTGGTTTTAGAAAAGGCAGAGGAACCAGAGATCAAATTGCCAACATCCGCTGGATCATGGAAAAAGCAAGAGAGTTCCAGAAAAACATCTATTTCTGCTTTATTGACTATGCCAAAGCTTTGACTGTGTGGATCACAATAAACTGTGGAAAATTCTGAAAGAGATGGGAATACCAGACCACCTGATCTGCCTCTTGAGAAATTTGTATGCAGGTCAGAAGCAATCTTAAGAGTCCGTTGGACTGCAAGGAGATCCAACCATTCAATCCTAAAGGAAATCAGTCCTAAATATTCATTGGAAGGACTGATGCTGAAGCTGAAACTCCAATACTTTGACTACCTGATGTGAAGAACTGACTCATTTGAAAAGACCCTGATGCTAGGAAAGATTGAAGGCAGGAGGACAAGGGTACAGAGGATGAGATGGTTGGATGGCATCACTGACTCAATGGACATGAGTTTGAGCAAGCTCCCGGAGTTGGTAATGGACAGGGAAGCCTGGCGTGCTGCAGTCCATGGGGTCTCAAAGAGTCAGACATGACTGAGTAACTGAACTGACCTGACTTTAAACACTGTGATTTGCTTTAAAGGAATGAAAGAAGTAAAGGGTTAGAAAACATCCTTCAAGGAATAGAGAGGCAGATGTAGAGAATGGACTTGTGAACACAGCGGGGGAAAGAGAGGATGAGATGAATTGAGAGAGTAGTGTTGACATATATACACTACCATGTGCAAAACAGACAAGGAGCGGCAAGCTGCTATATAACACGGGGAGCTCAGGCTGGTGCTCTGTGATGACCAAGAGTGGTGGAATGGATAAGGGATGGGAGCGAGGCGATTTAGGGATACTTATAGCTGATTCACACTGTTGTATAGCAGAAACTAACACAGCATTGTAAAGCAATTATTCTCCAATTAAAAGAAAAAATCATCCTTCAGCTTCAAAGGATGAAGGTGTGTATTATGTAGGTGTGTATGTTAATTATAAAGATCCAAACTATTTTTAAATTTCCAAATCAAATGCTGCTGTGTGGATTGCCTAGTAGGCACTAAGGGGAGTTGACACTTTGGGGTGGTAGGAAAGGCACTGAACTTATTATCTGAAGTTTTGCTTGAGTCCTACCATAGACTGTTACTGTGATCTCTGCAAAGCAACTCTGAATTTCACCTGTGTGTGTGTGTGTGTGTGTGCTGCGTGTGCGCATGTCCACGATGCTCAATTGTTTCTGACTCTTTGGGTACTCTGGGACCCACAAGATTCCTCTGTCTATGGGGTTTTCCAGGCAAGAATACTGGAATGGTTGCCATTTCCTCCTCCAAGGATCTTTCAGACCCAGGGACTGAACTCGCCTCTCCTGCATTGGCAGGCAGGTTCTTTACCACTGAGCCACCTGGGAAGCTCAAATTTTACCTGTAAAATGGACTAAATACTCATGGAATATCCTTATTGTGTCAGAAAAATGAAATCACATTTCTAAAATTTTCAAGAAACTACAAATGACAGTCAAGTGTTAAGAGCCCAAGCTCTCCTGACAGTCTTAGTTTGAACCCTCATTGCTCTCACAACTCTTAAGACTCAAACATATGACTGAATCTGAGTTCCTCTATACCTCATTTATAGTTTGATGATATAAATACTTTATGCAGGTCAGATGACTATAGAGAGGATGAAAATGAGATAATGCAGACAGTGTTTGGCAGATGATAAGCACTCAATATTTCCTAATACTGTTGTGATATGTTTATTGACATTCTCCAAAATAGGCATATTCCATGTCTATTGCTATTTTCACTCTACCCTATAACTTGATGAGTTCTGCTTTACATGGGAGAAACTGACTGCAAAGCCCTCCCTGTTAAGCAGTTGACTATACACCTTATTTCTCAGAAAATGACTATTCTATGGAAACAGTGACTATATTTGAGAATTTAAACTAGAGTCAATGATGTGATAAGGGACCATATCTGATTGACACATTTCAATGAAACTTCACAAAAAAGGTATAAGTTCAAATGACATTTAGCTGTGCACTAAACGAAGGATATTTACAGAAAAGACCATAACTGAAATCATGGCTATCTTCAAAAATCCAGAATATGAAGTATCTGGCTCTGTGAACAACAACAACAACAAAAAGCCCTGAACGCAGGAAAATGGGGTGTTCAGAGAAAACTGTGCCTTTTAGAGACATAGTATTGGGCATTTAAAGTAGTTGGTTATTGAAACCAGTAGACTGCAACCCTGGAAGTAAGTGAGAAGGTCTCTCCATTCATTGTGATGAAATGTGCAGATATTCTGCACACACCAAAGAGCAGAAAGAGCACCTTCATCAAAAATTAATAAATCACTTAGAAACAACCAAATCACAGATGAAGGGAGTTCATAATCATATAAAGCATATAACTATCCCTAGAATCTTAATCAATTTTCTTTTTTCCACTGATCAGCTTAGCTCAGAATGATTTTCTTTGTCAACTGTTTTTGAGTATCCCTTACTCAAAGAATTACCTATATAGCCAATCTCACCTATCAATCAATGTTAATATAAAAAGTGTAATTTAACTTCATTTATAAGATGGGCAATTTACAACTTACAACTTTGTTCAAATGCTGCTATGAAAATAATATTTTTTGAATTATAACTGAATTATGTTTTTGAAAGCCTTAAAATGTCATCTCTAGCATGCTAATAAAAGCTTGAGAATTATTTGAGAACAATTAATAAGGATTATTTGAGATGTTTCAAGGTTGGTATGTTGGCCAACATTTTAATGTCTTCAATTATATGCAAATTATAAGTGACATTTGATGTCCCTGAATAATAAAGTGTTAAGGAAGGAATAAAGTATCATTCTTCAGCTTCTATATTCATGACTAAACATTTTCATACTAAACTTTCATGCATTCCATTGTTATTGAAGTAGAATAATTAATGTTTATAAAACCATTGGCTAGAACCTTAGAAGTACTAGTTACAAAATATATTTTCTTTTAACATACATACACATTTGTTATTCACCATGTTAATAGTGTAGCCTCATATTACTGACATTAGCTCTTTATAACACATCTAAAGTATTGCATAATCTATTTATGATGAAGACAACTGTAGTTAGGAATTTTAATTCTATCAACTTATTCAGGATTTCATATGTAACAAATTCAATGGAAATAACTGGCAAAATCATTCACATACAGGGCTACACTGATTTAATTGCTTGGGCAGGCAACATAAGCATTGGGAGTTGTTTAAGTTCCCCAAGTGATCCTATGTGTTACAATGCTGGTGAACCTTTAGGATGGGGTAAGCATCCTCATTAGGATTGGGAGGCATGAGCCATTGACTAATCTGAAGGATCACTCATCCTATTCAAGAAAATTTCTAGATTACAGGGTGTGGGGATGGGGATAAGGAGGGTCCTGGGGGCAACTCTTACACAATTGCTGAATAATTTGTAAAAATGTGCTGCTGCTGCTAAGTCGCTTCAGTCGTGTCCGACTCTGTGCAACCCCATAGACGGCAGCCCACCAAGCTCCCATCCCTGGGATTCTCCAGGCAAGAACACTGGAGTGGGTTGCCATTTCCTTCTCCAATGCATGAAAGTGAAAAAGTGAAAGTGAAGTCGCTCAGTCGTGTCCGACTTTAGCGACCCCATGGACTGCAGCCTGCTAGGTTCCTCTGTCCATGGGATTTTCCAGGCAAGAGTACTGGAGTGGGTGCAGATGGCACCATTTATTGGCAAAGGCATCCAGTGCTAAGATGAATATCTGAAGTTTGGTCAACCGTGCTGATGGTTGAATCCTGGCCTTTGTGAGCAACATCAGAGTTAAGGGATGGGATGTTGTTTCAGGACATATATGGAAATGATATCATCCATAAAGTATACTGACTCCCACTGTTGTCCACTTGTGCAGGCTTGCTCAGTCACTTAGTCAAGTTTGACTCTTTTCTGACCCCAGGGACTGTGGTCTGCCAGGCTCCTCAGTCCATGGGATTTTTCAGGCAAGAAAACTGGAGTGGGTTAGCATTTCCTCTTCCAGGGGATCTAGTTGATCCAAAAAGACTTCCCAGGCAGCAAGGGGTCCAGCAGAGGGGAGCACCCCTGCACATTGTGCCATCTGCCAAGGGTTTGAGGACAGCGAAGGCCACCCCCTTCCAGAGGTTTAAGTCATTCTACAGTTTGTCGGGTGCTGCTTCCATGACCCAAGGCACAATGGGCAGCTAGATATGGAGGGTCACAGGACCATGGGCTTTAAGAACCTCTATTCCCAGGAAAAGGAGTCGTGGTGGGTGCAGGAGGGCCTAGAGGAGCCATCCCATGTTGAAGGTCAGGAAGGGCAGCGGTGATGAGATACCCCTCATCCAAGGTAAGGAGCAATGGCTGCGCTTTGCTGGAGCAGCCGTGAAGAGATACCCCACGCCCAAGGTAAGAGAAACCCAAGTAAGACAGTAGGTGTTGCAAGAGGGCATCAGAGGGCAAACACACTGAAACCATACTCATAGAAAACTAGTCAATCTAATCATACTAGGACCACAGCCTTGTCTAATTCAATGAAACTAAGCCATGCCCGTGGGGCAACCCAAGATGGGCGGATCATGGTGGAGAGATCTGACAGAATGTGGTCCACTGGAGAAGGGAATGGCAAACCACTTCAGTATTCTTGCCTTGAGAACCCCATGAACAGTATGAAAAGGCAAAATGATAGGATACTGAAAGAGAAACTCCCCAGGTCAGTAGGTACCCAATATGCTACTGGAGATCAGTGGAGAAATAACTCTAGAAAGAATGAAGGGATGGAGCCGAAGCAAAAAGAATACCCAGCTATGGATGTGACTGGTGATAGAAGCAAGGTCCGATGCTATAAAGAGCAATATTGCATAGGAACCTGGAATGTCAGGTCCATGAATCAAGGCAAATTGGAAATGGTCAATCAAGAGATGGAAAGGGTGAATGTCGACATTCTACGAATCAGCGAACTGAAATGGACTGGAATGGCTGAATTTAACTGAGATGACCATTATATCTACCACTGCAAGCAAGAATCCCTCAGAAGAAATGGAGTAGCCATCATGGTCAACAAAAGAGTCCGAAATGCAGTACTTGGATGCAATCTCAAAAATAACAGAATGATCTCTGTTCATTTCCAAGGCAAACCATTCAATATCACAGTAATCCAAGTCTATGCCCTAACCAGTAATGCTGAAGAAGCTGAAGTTGAACGGTTCTATTAAGATCTACAAGACCTTTAGAACTAACACCCAAAAAGATGTCCTTTTCATTATAGGGGACTGGAATGCAAAAGTAGGAAGTCAAGAAACACCTGGAGTAACAGGTAAATTTGGTCTTGGAATACGGAATGAAGCAGGGCAAAAACTAATAGAGTTTTGCAAGAAAATGCACTGGTCATAACAAACACCCTCTTCCAACAACACAAGAGAAGACTCTATACATGGACATTACCAGATGGTCAACACTGAAATCAGATTGATTACATTCTTTGCAACCAAAGATGGAGAAGCTCTATACAGTCAGCAAAAACAAGACCAGGAGCTGACTGTGGCTCAGACTATGAACTCCTTATTGCCAAATTCAGACTTAAATTGAAGAAAGTAGGGAAAACCATTAAACCATTCAGGTATGACCTAAATCAAATCCCTTATGATTATACAGTGGAAGTGAGAAATAGATTTAAGGGCCTAGATCTGATAGATAGAGTGCCTGATGAACTATGGAATGAGGTTCGTGACATTGTACAGGAGACAGGGATCAAGACCATCCCCATGGAAAAGAAATGCAAAAAGCAAAATGGCTGTCTTGGGAGGCCTTACAAATAGCTGTGAAAAGAAGAGAAGCGAAAGCAAAGGAGAAAAGGAAAGATATAAACATCTGAATGCAGAGTTCAAAAGAATAGCAAGAAGAGATAAGAAAGCCTTCTCCAGCGATCAATGCAAAGAAATAGAGGAAAACAACAGGATGGGAAAGACTAGAGATCTCTTCAAGAAAATCAGAGATACCAAAGGAACATTTCATGCAAAGATGGGCTCAATAAAGGACAGAAATGGTATGGACCTAACAGAAGCAGAAGATATTAAGAAGAGATGGCAAGAATACACAGAAGAACTGTACAAAAAGATCATCACTGTTGGGGTCCAGCCCTGGCTGATCCAGGGTATTCAAGGGGAGATGGCTTCAGCGACTATTTAAATATTCATCAAAGATATAAAGAGTAATAGAATGAGGATAGCTCAGTGGGAAAATTCAGTGGAGAAAAGAGGCTGAGTGGCTTGGTTTACGCTGGAGACCAATAAAACTTCAAAACAAGAAGTTTGCACCACTTACGTGAGGCCGCAGGCGCCCTTCCGTTCTCCCGAAGGAGAGGAGACACTGAGGCCTCCCGGTCTGATTTTAGAAGCCCAGGCATAATTAGTAAGCATGGTGGGTCTCAAGCCCAGATGGAGACTCAGCCAGAGTGAGAGGGAGAGCGACATTGGGAGACCAGTCTTTTGAGGAACTGATCCCAATTCTTTATTTTCCAGAGTCTGTTTTTATACACTGAGATGTTATACAAAAGTCACGTGGGGACAGCAGTCCTGACTTTTATTAAAGTCAGGTGCTTCACACAAATGTATACAGAGGTCTTAGGGGTGTTACATCATCTTCTGGCCAGGGGGGCCTGCTGACAATTTACGACCCTTTACTTGTGACAGTGGTCAGTCAACCAGAACACTTTTTTCTCCAAGGGTGATTATTCTTAAAACAGACGCCACCCAAATAAAGTTACATTCCCATAGGGTGAGGGTGTAGTGGGTTTAAGGAAATAATTCACTTAGCCTAAGGTCTGACATAATTAATATCAAAGGTTAATACTTATTTCTTCTATATATTCATTAATGTGTGTAAGGGCAGGGGATGTGGAGTCTTAGCAACAAACGAAAAACCCTTCACCAATACAATTTCTAATCAGCCCACTATACATATACTAATAATTTTCTAACTTCTCTAAAGAACCTGTTTTTAGAAGGTTTAAAGCATCTCGTGCCTCTCACGGTTGGGAGGCTGTGAGCAATCACATGTGGCTGGACAAGCCTGTCAGGCAGGCTAGAGAACCTTCAGAGGAGTTTGTAGGTTGAAACACTCCTGTCACGCCCAGGAATTATTATTAACTGGAGCTCTAAGTTAACTCCTTCTCTGAAAGAGGTGGTGGGAGACAGCCCCCCGTAAAGTCAGAGGTGTAGGGGAGAGCACAAAGTAGTAAAGTAGGCAGGCTCTGGTTATGGGGGTAGATGCTCGAGAATTTCCAGGGGGACTCCTGAGGCTCCATCCCGCCTTTGCGTATATCGAGCCTCCTTCCTCATGACCTTTGTCATGGGCGGAGTGCCTCACGCCGGCCTCCAACACATCACGACCCAGATAATCACGATGGTGTGATCACTGACCTAGAGCCAGACATCCTGGAATGTGAAGTCAAGTGGGCCTTAGAAAGCATCACTACAAACAAAGCTAGTGGAGGTGATGGAATTCCAGTTGAGCTAGTCCAAATCCTGAAAGATGATGCTGTGAAAGTGCTGCACTCAATATGCCAGCAAATTTGGAAAACTCAGCAGTGGCCACAGGACTGGAAAAGGTCAGTTTTCATTCCAATCCCAAAGAAAGGCAATGCCAAAGAATGCTCAAACTACCGCACAACTGCACTCATCTCATACGCTAGTAAAGTAATGCTCAAAATTCTCCAAGCCAGGCTTCAGCAATATGTGAATCGTGAACTTTCTGATGTTCAAGCTGGTTTTAGAAAAGGCAGAGGAAACAGAGATCAAATTGCCAACATCCGCTGGATCATGGAAAAAGCAAGAGAGTTCCAGAAAAACATCTATTTCTGCTTTATTGACTATGCCAAAGGCTTTGACTGTGTGGATCACAATAAACTGTGGAAAATTCTGAAAGAGATGGGAATACCAGACCACCTGACCTGCCTCTTGAGAAATCTGTATGCAGGTCAGGAAGCCACAGTTAGAACTGGACATGGAACAACAGACTGGTTCTAAATAAGAAAAGGAGTACGTCAAGGCTGTATATTGTTACCCTGTTTATTTAACTTATATGCAGAGTACATCATGAGAAATGCTGGACTGGAAGAAACACAAGCTGGAATCAAGATTGCTGGGAGAAATATCAACAACCTCAGATATGCAGATGACACCACCCTTATGGCAGAAAGTGAAGAGGAACTCAAAAGCCTCTTGATGAAAGTGAAAGTGGAGAGTGAAAAAGTTGGCTTAAAGCTCAACATTCAGAAAACTAAGATCGTGGCATCTGGTCCCATCATTTCATGGGAAATAGATGGGGAAACAGTGGAAACAGTGTCAGACTTTATTTTTCTGGGCTCCAAAATCATACAGATGGTGATTGCAGCCATGAAATTAAAAGACGCTTACTCCTTGGAAGGAAAATTATGACCAACCTAGATAGCATATTCAAAAGCAGAGACATTACTTTGCCAACAAAGGTCCATCTAGTCAAGGCTATGGTTTTTCCTGTCGTCATGTATGGATGTGAGAGTTGGACTGTGAAGAAGGCTGAGCGCCGAAGAATTGATGCTTTTGAACTGTGGTGTTGGAGAAGACTCTTGAGAGTCCCTTGGACTGCAAGGAGATCCAACCAGTCCATTCTGAAGGAGATCAGCCCTGGGATTTCTTTGGAAGGAATGATGCTAAAGCTGAAACTCCAGTACTTTGGCCAACTCATGCAAAGAGTTGACTCACTGGAAAAGACTCATGCCGGGAGGGACTGGGGGCAGGAGGAGAAGGTGAAGACAGAGGATGAGATGGCTAGATGGCATCACTGACTCGATGGACGTGAGTCTCAGTGAACTCCGGGAGTTGGTGATGGACAGGGAGGCCTGGCGTGCTTCGATTCATGGGGTCGCAAAGAGTCGGACATGACTGAGTGACTGATCTGATCTGATACAATATGATATGCAACAGGTCTACAATATAGTGATTTTCAATTTTAATGTGTAATGCTCCATTTATACTTAATACAAAATATTGACTATATTCCCTGTGTAGAATATTTCTGTAGAATTTTTATTTTATGACTAAAAATTTACACCTCTTACTCCTCTACTTCTACTGTGCACCTACACACTCTCCTTTCCCCACTGGTAACCACTAACTTGTTCTCTGTATCTGTGAGCCTGCTTGTTTTTGTTGCATCCCTGATTCGCTGTGTTTTTATATTCTACATAGGAGTGCTATCATACAGTATTTGTATTTCTCTTAATACAAATTCACTTAAGTGAAATTCACTTAGCATAACGCCTTCTAAGTCCACCCATTCTGCTGCAAATGGCAAAATTTCATTCTTTTTGTTAAGGCAGATTACTATTTTTTGGGGGGGGGTGTGTGTGTGTATCACATCTTCTTTATCTATTTATCTGCTGTTGGACACTAGTTTGTTTCCATATTATAACAACTGTAAATAACACTATGAGCATCGGTGTTCAAGTATCTTTTAGAATTGGTGTTTTTTTCTTTTCCCAGATATGTACCCAGGAATGGAATTGCTGGGTAATATGGTAGCTCTAGTTTACCAACAGTGCTGAGACATCATCAATCTAAATAACATTATACTTACTAAGGAGATTGAATCAATAATGAAGTACCTATCAAGAAAGAAAAACCTGAGACAAGATAGCCTCACTGGAGAATTCTACCAAATGTTTTAAAGAATTAAAACCAATCATTCTCAAACTCATACAAAAAAACTGAAGAATTAGAACACTTCCTACCTCATTCTCAGGACCAAAATTACATAATCCCAAAGCCAGACAAAGACACTACATAGGAAACTACAGGCCAATATCCTTTACTGATGCCAAAATCCTTAATAAAAAACAGCAAACTGAATTCAACTGGATATTAAAAGGATGATACACAGTGACTAAGTGAAATTTATTCCTGGAATGCACGGATAGTTCAACATATGAAAATCAATGAATGTATTACACTACATTAATAGAACGATGGGACCAAAAACATGTAATAAAAGCATGACAGCAGGGGAAGGTGAGGGTGGGACAAATTGAGAAAGTAGTGTTGACACATACACACTGCCATGTGTAAAAAATAGCCAGCTAGTGGGAAGCTGCTGTATAACACAGGGAGCCCAGCCTGGTGCTCTGTGACAACCTGAGAGGGGTGGGGGTGTGGGGTAGTATTATGGGAAGGAGGCTCACGAGGAGGGGGGTATATATATATATATATATATATAGAGAGAGAGAGAGAGAGAGAAAGAGAGCTGATTTGTATTGTTCTATTGCATAAAACACTACACTCTAAAGCAATCATCCTTTAATTAAAAAAAAAATGACATAACTCAATACTATTTCATGATTAAAAACAACCAACAAACAAGGAATGGAAATATACTGCCTAAGCCTGATAAAGTCTACGTATGAAAAACCCATACTTAACATCATTCTCAGTGAAGGACTGAAAGCTTATCCCCTAAGAGCAGTAACAAGATATTTCATATTTATTTTAGACTAGGGAAATGATGTTAGACAAAAAGCAATTTCAAGCAATTTTCTTATTTGAATTCAAAATGGGTTGTAAAGCAGTCCAAAACCACAATTTTGTTTGCACCAACCTAATAATTAACTTATGTTGTGAAAAAAAGGTTGTAACAACAACAACAAAAAACCTTTTCTTAAATATGTATGATACAGAATGATTGTTGATTTCACATCTACATGTATATTCTCAATGATGCATTTACCTAGGTCCAAATCAGTTCAGTTCAGTTCAGTTCAGTCACTCAGTCATGTCCGACTCTTTGCGACCCTATGAATCACAGGTCCAAATTAGGCCCCACTAATCATTAGAATATGAGAAATCATTCCTAGTGTTCACATTTTTCAAATGTTATGGAACAATATTGTCTTCCCACATCATATTTTCTCTCAAAAATCAATTTTTTTCCTGCTAAAGAAGCTGTTTTAAAAAAATCAATGGTATTATTGCATGAATTACTTTTGTATCTTATTAACTTCATAATGATTTTAAAAGCTTTATTATTTCACTGACATAAGTAGCTTTATATACACCTAACACCAGGTACAAACAAAAGTAATAAAAATGTTTAATCAAGCTTGTTGGTATAGACTATTTAAACATTAAACCACAAACCTTGTAATTTTCTACTTGAGCCATAGCAGGTTTTATTTTCCCTGCTGAACTAATGTTTGAAAGTAATCAGATTCAATACCAGATACAATTAGATTTTTGTGCCCAAATGAACTCAACTGTTTTTCAAGTTATAGTACTTTCATGCTTCTAAGAAATTCAAGTAAATATATTTAAGTGACATAAATGAAGTCACAAAGTGAACAGAAAAAGAAATCAATGTTTTTTTCCTTAGAAAAGAACTAGATTGGAAAAAAAAAACACAGTAAAGTTTACCATTTTAGAATTTATGGAACATTCATGTAAGCAAAATAAACTTGTGAAATGATATGAACATTTGTTAAAATCGAAAACCAGCATGGTATTAATAGTCAATTTCTTTAATCTATTTATTGATACATAGTTAGCTAGTATTTTGGGTTTTTTTAGAGAAAATGTACTTATAACAAGTTAATCTCCTCCATCAAATGTCTGGAGATGAAGAATAACAGAAGATGAAAAATCACATTTCCTATATTGCAAATCCCTAGGCATGGCTAGTCATAAGCAAATCTCTGAAGTTCATCATGTTCTCCCTGAGGCCTCCTCCCAAAGAGCTCCTTATTGAAGAAGCAGAGACCAACAGAATGTAACTCTTTAGGGAGAAAGTCAGTATTCTTGCCTGGAGAATCCCAGGGACAGAGGAGCCTGGTGGGCTGGCATTTGTGGGGTCGCACAGTCAGACATGACTGATGCGACTTAGCAGCAGCAGCAGGGAGAAAGTCAATATTTTTTCAAGAGTTATACTTTCATCATGAAATCTTTGTTGCTGATTTTAACATTTCCATTCATATATCATTTATTCCCCAGCATAGCTCATTGTCAATTCCAGAACTCCATTTGCTCTGAGGTCCACTCCTCATCCCACTAGTTTTCACATCATACTTAACTAATAACACTGAAGTTTCACCATCATCTGGTGACTCAGTTAAATTTCATCTGCTAGTACATACCACTACTCCTGCCTATCTTTTCCTCCATTTTAAATGGAAAAGTATCCCCAAAATGTAACCCCTCTACCTGTCTGTATGTTATGACCATGGCTTTCTTATTCCTAAAAGACTGTGTCTATGTGTAACAGGCATGAATTTGTAAGCACAGTCTCTGGTGTGAAAGAAATACACAACTATTTTATTCTCAACAGATTGATATGTTTAAATGCTGTCACTGAATTGGAAATTTAGCATCAGACATTATTCTAATGGAACTCCCCTATTAAGCTGTGCTTGAAACCCAGAGTTTTAGCACCAAAGCACTAAGTCCCCAAGACCCATAGTTTCAACAGTTTCCACCATGACACCTACTATTCTAGCCTGCATGGTGTCTCCATTAAAGGTCTTACCTCTCTTGCTGGAGTCAACAGAACTTTGCCAAATGTGCGTGTTTTCTGCTCAGGGTCTGTTTCCCTAGGTATACCATATAGCCATTCCTTCTAAGGCTCCCCCTCTCCATGTCACTGCCACTCAGCACTGCACAGCAGTAATTCTTTATTTCAGGACTCTAGTCCATCATCCTCTTTCCATTACAAGGAAATTCTTCCCTTTAACCCCTCAACCATCTCTCCTCTTCCTCTCCATTTCTCTCTTACTTGGCCATTGGGGACACCTGCCTAATTTTGGCCTCCTCCCGTATTTAGGGGTCATGGGAAGAGTAACTTTAAGCAATCTCTGTTTTCTGCCCTGCAAAAGTCCATCAGGAAGGAAACAGTTAGGCTCTGGATACCTGGTTAAAACTTGTGGGGAGATGGTATAAGAGGTTGAAAGGAAAAAATATAGGGGAAAATGTAATGTCTCAATTATTTTGCCACACTCTTTGACCTTGCACATCATCCACCTTTCCTTCTGCATGGGAATTTCCCTCTGTTTCTAATATTTTTCAGTAAACAAAGAAAACTGTTTTTGCATCAACTCTTCCTCTGCCAAATCAATAGAACTTCTGCTAGTTCTTCACCCCTCATTCCCTCTGGGACCCACTATGAACTGTTCCCTATCTGAATCTTAGCATATTAAATTCCACACTGGTCTCCAATCCCAAATTTTAATTTGCTTCTCTTTTACTTCTCTTTCACATTTCACTCCACTGATGATCCCTCTTCAGAAAATTATCTTCCCTTTTTGCTTTTATAAAAAGCAGAAGGACATCATCCTCTATAATTCTTGTTTTCTCCTTCTTTATCTCTTCTCTTGCTTCTTACCACATGAAATCCCTCTTCTTTACTTTGACACTGTATGCCCTGTCCATCAGCTGGAGAGTTGATTTAATTTTATTTAACTCACAACTCTTTGCTGTTGATTTCTGAATCTGGATCTCCAGGCTGGATGTCTTAGCATACTTCCAGCCCCATGTTTCCATCTGTTTTGTTAGGAGACTTCCTCTTGAATACTTTACAGTTATCTAAGATTCATCATTTCTTAAGCTTTACTGGGGCTTCCCAGGTGGCACTAGTGGTAAAGAACCCATCTGCTAATCCAGGTTTGATTTCTAAATCGGGTAGATCCCCTGGAGGGAGGGCATGGCAAACCAATCCAGCATTCCTGCCTCGAGAATCCCATGGACAGAGGACACTGGCGGGCTACAGTCTATAGGGACTCAAAGAATCATACACAACTGAAGCGACTTAACATATGCAAAGCTTTACTGTAGGATTAAATTCCCCTCATGATTCTTCAATGTCATCAGTTTTTCATTCTCTACAGCTCAAAGCCCTGGTCTTCCTGACATACAATGGCAAAAAGGCACATGATTTTCAACATTGCTCATTATTAGAGAAATGCAAATCAAAACTACAAGGAGGTAACACCTTACACCATTCGGAATGGCCATCATTAAAAAAGTCTACAAATAACAAATGCTGGAGAGGGTGTGGAGAAAAGGGAAACTTTCTACACTGTTCCACTATGGAAAACAGTATGAAGATTCCCCAGAAAAGTTGAATTATCATATGATCGAGAAATCCCACTCCTGGACATATATCTGGACAAAACTATAATGCAAAAAGATACATTTACCCTTATGTTCATAGCAGCAGTATTCATAAAGGAGAAGACATGGAAACAACCTAAATGTCCATCAACAGATGAATGAATGAAGAAGACATGGTACATATATACAATAAAATACTACTCAGACATAAAAATGAACAAAATAATACTATTTGTAGCAACATGGATGCAACTAGAGATCATTTTACTAAGTGAAGTAAATCAGAAAGAGAAAGACAAATACCACAAATATATATCACTTATATGTAGAATCTAAAATATGACACAGATGAACCTATCTACAAAACATAAACAAACTCACAGACATAAAGAACAGACTCATGGTTGCCAAAGTGGTGGAGGGGACGGAAAGGAATGGAGTAAGCTTTTGGCAACTCATGGTTGCCAAAGTGGTGGAGGGGACAGAAAGGAATGGAGTAGGAATGGAGTAGTAAGTAGAAAGAAACTATTACATATAGAATAGATAAACAATAAGGCCTTACTGTACAGGACAGGGAGCTATATTCAACATCATGAGATAAACCATAATGGAAAAGAATACAAAAAAGGATGTATATATTTTGATATATGTATAACTGAATAAACTTGCTGTACAGCAGAAATTAACATAATTGTAAGTCAACTGTACTTCAATTTTTTAAAAATCCCTGGTCTTGTTAAATTCTTCTCTCTCTCCCACATCCAGTTTACATAAAACAAGTCCTCAAATCTAATGATGGTTCATTTAAAAATCACTTTTATGGGTCCTTTCTGTTTATGTCTACTCCTTCCATCCTACTGCTGGGTCTTCACAATTCATTGATCCAAAATGTGGACTTGTAGTTCGTTTCTTCACTTTTGGTTTTTCTTCCTCCACATCTGTATACATTAAGGTCAAGTTATTTAAGCTTCAATTTTAGCTTCCCTGGTGTCTCAGTGGCTAAAGAATTTGCCTGCAATGTAGGAGACCTGGGTTCGATCCCTTGGTTGGGAAGATCCCCTAGAGGAGGGGCATGGCAACCCACTCCAGTATTCTTGCCTGGATAAATCTCATGGACAGAGGAGCCTGGTGGGCTGCAGTCCATGGGGTCTTGAAGAGTTGGACACAAATGAGGAACTAAGCACAGCAGCACATACATTATCCACTAATTATTTTATAACCTCCTGTTCCCCATAGGATAAACAGAAAAAAATCCAAACTCCGTACTCTAAATTTTAAAGCTCCCTTTGTCCTCTAGCAATATTCCATCTTCTACTAATCCTTAACATCACTATTATAGGTTCTTTTACTGACGATATACCTTGCTCACTTGTTTACATGCCTTTGTAGCTTCCATCCTCTCCTCCTGAAGTACCAGACCCACTTTCTGACTACCTACTTTTTCATCGAAGCCTAATTAAGTTCTGTCTCCTAAATGAAGTCTTCCAAGACTACTGAGCTCATACAAGTCTCCCCCTTCTACAAATTATTTTACTTAAATTTCTGCAATTCAACATTTAACCAATGATGTTTTTGCTCCATTATATTTAAACATAATTAGAATAAGAAGTCTAAGCTCCTGGTGCTTAAAGCTCCTATACTTCACTTATTTCATTTATAGATCCTAAACACAAAAGACTCCCCCCACACCCCACTGACTTAATGGAGAATCTTTTCTTGTAGGACTGGATCATGACTATATTGACTGCATACTATCCTTTATGTACTAGAAGTAAAAATGATTTTAAATGAGTTTCTCATACTCTAGCCAAATTAACAGTCTGGTACCTCAAATGTAAAAAATGCAATAATTATTTTAAAGAACACCAAACCTATTATCTCATTTGATTATCACATTCCAACAAAGTAGCTGCTGCAGCTAAGTTGCTTCAGTCGTGTCTGACTCTGTGCGACCCCATAGACAGCAGGCCACCAGGCTCCTCTGTCCCTGGGATTCTCCAGGCAAGAATACTGGAGTGGGTTGCCATTTCCTTCTTCAATGCATGCATGCATGCTGCTTCAGTCATCAATGCATGCATGCATGCTGCTTCAGTCATGTCCGAATCTGTGCGACCCTATGGACAGCAGCCCACCAGGCTCCTCCATCCATAGGAGTCTCCAGGCAAGAATACTGGAGTGGGTTGCCATTTCCTTCTCCACAACAAAGTACAAATGGCAATAATTATACAGCTAATACATATCATTATGTGTCAGGCACTGTATTTTCTCATTTATTATTTCATGTGTTACTTACTGCATTATGTCATATAATCCTTTAATAGCACTGTCAGAAGGCACTACTATTATTACCTACCTTCAGCCTACACCACATGTTCTTATATTCATGACATATATTACGTAAACTAGTATAAGATTTCTGCAAATTTGTATAGCTACTTATTCCTATAGCTGAGACCAGCTTCTAAGTGTCTTTATTACCAACAGAGTGAACTTTTAAACCCATTCTGAGGCAATTACTTTAATGTGTGTGCATATATGCTATTTTTTTTTTTTGGTCCAAATTATTATTTTCTCTAATCTAAGGGTTTGGTCTAAAAGATTTGCTTTTATATTATAACTGGGGCTCCATAGCTCATGGGTTAGAGCACTGGTCTCATAAAAGATTTGCTTTTATAATATCACGTGCCATCATCACCAATCCCAAAGAAAAGCAATGCCAAAGAATGCTCAAACTACTGCACAACTGCACTCGTCTCACACACTAGTCAAGTAACGCTCAAAATTCTCCTAGCCAGCCTTCAGCAATACATGAACCATGAACTTCCAGATGTTCAAGCTGGTTTTAGAAAAGGCAGAGGAACCAGAGATCGAATTGCCAACATCTGCTGGATCATGGAAAAAGCAAGAGAGTTCCAGAAAAACATCTATTTCTGCTTTATTGACTATGCCAAAGCCTTTGACTGTGTGGATCACAATAAATTGTGGAAAATTCTGAAAGAGATGGGAATACTTGACCACCTGACCTGCCTCTTGAGAAATCTGTATGCAGGTCAGGAAGCAAGTTAGAACTGGACATGGAACAACAGACTGGTTCCAGATAGGAAACGGAGTACATCAAGGCTGTATATTGTTACCCTGCTTATTTAACTTATACACAGAGTACATCATGAGAAACGCTGGGCTGGAAGAAACACAAGCTGGAATCAAGATTGCCGGGAAAAATATCAATAACCTCAGATATGCAGATGACACCACCCTTATGGCAGAAAGTGAAGAATTAAAGAGCCTCTTGATGAAAGTGAAAGAGGAAAGTGAAAAAGTTGGCTTAAAACTCAACATTCAGAAAACTACGATCATGGCATCCGGTCCCATCACTTCATGGGAAATAGATGGGGAAACAGTGGAAACAGTGGCTGACTTTGTTTCCTTGGGCTCCAAAATCACTGTAGATGGTGACTGCAGCCATGAAATTAAAAGACACTTACTCCTTGGAAGGAAAGCTATGACCAACCTAGACAGCATATTAAAAAGCAGAGACAATACTTTGTCAACAAAGGTCCATCTAGTCAAGGCTATGGTTTTTCCAGTAGTCATGTATGGATGTGAGAGTTGGACTGTGAAGAAAGCTGAGCACTGAAGAATTGATGCTTTTGAAATGTGGTGTTGGAGAAGACTCTTTAGAGTCCCTTTCAAGGAGATCCAACTAGTCCATCCTAAAGGAGATCAGTCCTGGGTGTTCATTGGAAGGACTGATGTTGAAGCTGAAACTCCAATACTTTGGCCACCTGACATGAAGAGCTGGCTCATTTGAAAAGACCCTGATGCTGGGAAAGATTGAGGGCAGGAGAAGAGGACGACAGAGGATGAGATGGTTGGATGGCATCACTGACTCAATGGACATGGATTTGGGTAGACTCTGGCAGTTGGTGATGGACAGGGAGGCCTGGCGTGCTGCAGTTCATAGGGTAGCAAAGAGTTGGACACAACTGAGCGACTGAACTGAACTGATCATCACCAAACAGATTCATTGTTTTTGTAATATTTTTCTTTGACAAATTATGGTTATATGAAGTAGTTTAACAGTTTGTACTCCAGGGACAGACTGACTGTTTTTAATCGGACTTCTACCCCTTACTAACTCTCTCATTTTAGGCAAGTTTTGTAATCTAAGATGAGCTCCCTTTTGTCTATAAGCTAGAGATAATTACAAGACTATTTGATATGATTACTACAGGATTAAATGGGGTAAAACGTGTACAAGCACTTAGATTACTGCCTGACATACAGTAATCACTCAACAAATGATGTACTGTTATTATTGTTCTTTCAAAACATATTTGAATACATATTACTTAACATATAATTGAATACATATTTTTTGTATATATTCAAGAATACAGACTTAGTATAAATACCAAGAATAAAGTGTTAATGAGACCAGCATTATAGTGGGGAAAACAGACAATCAATTGGACAGAAAGCAAAAAAGTAAATAATGGAGATATTATCTACTAGCTGTTTTATAATCTAGCAAGTATTAATTATAGTTACTATTATTAATTGTACCCACATTTAATACTGCTAAGATAAAAATTTTAAGGACTCAATCATGGGAATCATATTTCCCACATGAAGATATCAACATAAAATGCTAAAATAACTTGAAAACAAATATTCTAGTATAATTACTAACAATTCCATATTCTTCTTGTATAAATGGAATTTTATTTTATAAAAACTCAAATGAGCTCTTTTGGATAGCTCCAATTTTATGACAATGTTCTGGAATAAGGTAGACAGGAAAAAGTGAAAGTGAAAGTTACTCAGTCATATCCGACTCTTTGTGATCCCATGGACTGTAGCCCACCAGGCTCCTCTGCCCATGGAATTCTCCATGCTAGAATACTGGAGTGAGTAGCCTGTTTCCTTCTCCAGGGGATCTTCCCAACCCAGGTCTCCCACATTGCAGGCGGATTCTTTACTAGCTGAGCTACCAGGGAAGCACAGCTAGGATAGTATATTAACAAATAAGTCATTCAGTAATAATAGCAACTTATTCAAAATAAGTCATTTCACTAATAATTTGTTCAGTTCAGTAAGTTTGTTGACTCTTGATCAGTTCAGTCACTCAGTTGTGTCTGACTCTTTGTGATCCCATGGACTACAGCACACCAGGTCTCCCTGTCCATCACCAACTCCAGGAGTTTACTCAAACTCATGTCTATTGAGTTGGCGATGCCATCCAACCATCTCATCCTCTTTCATCCCCTTCTCCTCCCACCTTCAATCTTTCCCAGCATCAGGGTATTTTCAAATCAGGTGGCCAAAGGATTGGAGTTTCAGCTTCAATATTAGTCCTTCCAACGAACACTCAGGACTGATCTCCTTGCCATCCAAGGGACTCTCAAGAGTCTTCTCCAACACCACATTTCAAAAGCATCAATTCTTCGGCATTCAGCTTTCTTTATAGTCCAACTCTCACATCCATACATGACTACTGGAAAAACCATAGCCTTGACTAGACAGACATTTGTTGGCAAAGTAACATCTCTGCTTTTTAATATGCTGTCTAGGTTGGTCATAGCTTTTCTCCCAAGGAGTAAGCGTCTTTTAATTTCATGGTTACAGTCACCATCTGCAGTGTTTTTGGAGCCCCCCAAAATAAAGTCTGCCACTGTTTCTCCATCTATCTGCCATGAAGTAATGGGACCAGATGCCATGATCTTAGTTTTCTGAATGTTGAATTTTCAGCCAACTTTTTCACTTTCCTCTTTCACTTTCATCAAGAGGCTCTTTAGTTCTTCACTTTCTGCCATGAGGGTGGTATCATCTGCATATCTGAGGTTTGATATTTCTCCTGGCAATCTTGATTCCAGCTTGTGCTTCATCCAGCCCAGCATTTCTCATGATGCACTCTGCATATAAGTTAAATAAGCAGGGTGACAATATACAGCCTTGATGTACTTCTTTTCCTATCTGGAACCAGTCTGTTGTTCCATGTCCAGCTCTAACTGTTGCTTCCTGACCTGCATACAGATTTCTCAAGAGGCAGGTCAGGTGGTCAAGTATTCCCATCTCTTTCAGAATTTTCCACAGTTTATTGTGATCCACACAGTCAAAGGCTTTGGCATAGTCAATAAAGCAGAAATAGATGTGTTTCTGGAACTCTCTTGCTTTTTCGATGCCAACATCCAGCAGATGTTGGCAATTCAATCTCTGGTTTCTCTGCCTTTTCTAAATCCACCTTGAACATCTGGAAGTTCATGGTTCACGTACTGTTGAAGCCTGGCTTGGAGAATTTTGAGCATTACTTTACTAGCGTGTGAGATGAGTGCAATTGTGTGGTAGTTTGAGCATTCTTTGGCATTACCTTTCTTTGGGATTTGAATGAAAACTGACCTTTTTCATTCCTGTGGCCACTGCTGAGTTTTCCAAATGTGCTGGCATATTGAGTGCAGCACTTTCACAGCATCATCTTTTAGGATTTGAAAGAACTCAAATGGAATTCCATCACCTCCACTAGTTTTGTTTGTAGTGATGCTTCCTAAGGCCCACTTGACTTCTCATTCTAGGATGTCTGGCTCTAGGTGAGTGATCACACCATCATGATTATCTGGGTTGTGAAGATCTTTTTTGCACAGTTGTTCTGTGTACTCTTGATAATAACAATAATAAGTAGTAGTTGTAGTCAGGAATGTGTTCATTCATTCAATAAATGTTTATTAAGGGTCTACTTAGCAGGCATTGTCCTAGGCACTGAATAATAAATATGAAACAAAAATAATTCCAGTCTTTAATGAGCTTACAACTAGTATAAAAGATAATTACATGATTTAAAAAAAATTCAGCATAGTACAATAAAGAATAATTATGACATAAGTATGAATTAGGATATAAAGGAACAAGTAGTCAAATCTCAGGGAGTTTATTCACTTACTAAATATTATGATTATTGATATGATTAACATTTTACTTATTATTTGTTGACATTGCTATAATTGTTAACATTAAATTATTCCTGAGAATTTTACTATGTTTCACACTGTTCAAGGCAAAGATGCTGCCAAAGTAAACAAAATAAACAAAAATCCCTGTTGTGTAGAGCTTACATTTTTGCAGGAGACAGAAAACGTGAAGAAGTAAGATATATATAGTATGTCAGTCTTTAATGAAGATGTGCACACTGAAGAAGTACAAAGGAGGATGAGAATACTGAGCTCATAAATAGAACGGGAGTATAGATTTTTGTGTGGTTCGGACATATACTGGTGCTTCCCTACCGGCTCAGCCAACAGGGTAAAGAATCCTCTCGCAATGAAGGAAACGTAGGAGAAGAGGGTTCAATCCCTTGGTGAGGAAGATCCCCTGGAGGAGGGCATGACAACCCACTCCAGTACTCTTGCCTGGAGAATCCCATGGACAGAGGAGCTTGGCAGGCTACAGTTCATAGGGTCACAAAGAGTCTGAAGTGACTTAGCACGGACATAACACATATATTGCTTGAGTGGTTTTTTGTTGTTGTTTGGTTATGTTCTTTAAGAATATATATATTTTTCTCAGTATAATGAATAGTTTCCTTTCTCACAGGGTTTCCCTGGTGAAGTTCTGCTTAGGACTCATAGCCACTACAGTTTATACATGAATTGTTTCTCAAAGTAGGCAATGAAATTGTGCTAATCAAATTACATAAATCTTTTAAAAGATCTGACTGCCCGTTACTAAGTACTCATGGATACCACTGGAAAGTAGGGCAAAGCTGGGCGAACAGAAAACGGAGAAAAGTACACAGAGGCAAAAAGGAGAAGGAGTGAAAAATAACATTGTAATGGGAAGAGTTAAGAGTATCACTGATAATTGCTGGAGCCTCTGAGGCTTTAGTGGAGAAGGAAATGGCAACCCACTCCAGTGTTCTTGCCTCGAGAATCCCAGGGACGGCGGAGCCTGGTGGGCTGCCCTCTATGGGGTCGCACAGAGTCGGACACGACTGAAGCGACTTAGCAGCAGCAGCTGAGGCTTTATTTATTTATTTATTTTTATTTTTATTTTTTTTTAACCCTCCTCCCTCCTCCCTCCCCATACCATCCCTCTGGGTCGTCCCAGTGCACCAGCCCCAAGCATCCAGCATCGTGCATTGAACCTGGACTGGCATCTCGTTTCATACATGACATTTCACATGTTTCAATGCCATTCTCCCAAATCTTCCCACCCTCTCCCTCTCCCACAGAGTCCATTAAGCCAGAAGGAAAAACACCAATACAGTATACTAACGCATATATATGGAATTTAGAAAGATGGTAACGATAACCCTGTATACGAGACAGAAAAGAGACACTGATGTATAGAACAGCTGAGGCTTTAGTATACTGAAGTTAACTATTCCTGAGACGGCCCCTGACTGCCCCCTTGTGGCTATTGGGACACCTTCAGCGCCAACACAGTCTAAAAAAATTTCATTTAAAATGACAAGGCAACCTATATGGATTGCGCTGTACTTCCCTGCCCCTTCCCTCTTGATGTAGCAGAATACTATTTTTCTTAGAGGACAAATCCTCTACAAATTTCTGTCACACTCTCGACTAAAATTGTAGTCAGATCGATTTGAGTTGGTAATGGACATGGAAATCTGGCGTGCTGCGGTCCAAGGGGTCGCAGTCGGACACGACTGAGTGACTGAACTGAACTGAACTGAGACCTAAAGGGAGCACGCTCATGCCCTGTCATGCATCATCAATTTCTCCCAACAGGAAAAGACAATTGCCTACATCTCCAAGAAAACAGGGCGCTATTTAAAATACAGCAGAAAGAAGAAAACTTCTCTCTGGTCCACAGATCTCAGCCAATCAGAGATTAAGCAACACAGCCAATTAGAAGACTCCACACTTTGGACTCCCAGCTTCCCCAGTGGATCCTTTGGTTATCACATCCAGTCCCACCTTCCCCCTTTTCCCTACAAAAGCAAGTTCTTCTTCCTAGTTCTCTGAATTTGCATACGGTCCATGACAGTGCACATATGCTGAATTGCATTCCTCTGGCTATTTCTAAATAAATTCACCTTTGCTGATAAAATAACTGACTATTATTAATGTTGACACTATAATTTTGCAATGGACAATCCTTTACAATCCATGGCCAAAAGAACCTTTTATCTCAAATACTCTGTTTTGAAGATTGAGACTAAGGCCCATTTCTCCCCGTAAAAGTGGTAGGAATTTCCTCAGGGAGCTTTGCATCTGCCTTTAAAACGTACACACAAGTTTTAATATATCTTACACCCAACAATTCGTCAGGCCCTGAGGTACAATTAGAAGCAATGTCACAACCACTGCTTTCATGAAACCTGCAAACTAGGGAAAGAAGTTATCAAACAACTGCACAAATAAATGTGAGCAAACCTACCGAGATAAATACCATGAAGAAAAGGAAAGGTTTCTTGAAGGAGGCGACGTCCCATTAGCAAGCAGGCAAAAGAGGCGGGAAATCCATTTCACTAGAGGGAGGCTTTATCCGTTAGTCACGGCCCCATATTTCATTTGATAAATCTTCCTAGTGAGGGTAGAGAGAAAAACGAACCATTTTCAGAACTAACAGCTTGCCACCTGGGGCAGCCTGAGGGCCCTGGGAAATTCGGGAAGCTTAGGTAGCGCCTCCACAGCTGCCCTCGTCTTGACTCGAAGTTCTCGCGAGATCTGGAGACGAAGATCAGAAGGTGCGCACCTCGCCTTGAAGTTCTCGCGAGGTCCGCACGCGAAGACCAGAAGACTGTGCACGTGCACAGTCGTGCAGGACGGCAGTTAGAGCGCGCGGCGGACCTGGCTTGGGGACCCAGGGATGCCGCGGTTCCTCTATCTGTGTCTCGGGCTCCTGCTGGTTCGAGTCTCCCGTGAGCTGAACGACATTAGCAGAGCCAGGAGATTGTGCGGCCGGCATCTACTGCATGAGATAGTAAAACTCTGTGGCGATGTTAACTGGAGCCACGTTGAGAAGGAAAAGCCTTTCACACAGCTGCTTTCCCAGGCCTCAGAAAAGGTTGAAAGCTTCATTCCTGACCGGTCAGAAAGCTCCCAAACCACTTTTCCGGTCTGGAGGAGAGCAACAAACCCAGGTGAAAATCTAAACCAAAGGCATGTTTGTTCATCTTTGTACATTTCTTATTCTCGAATTCGCTCTGCCAGCCATTTAACTTTAGGAAGTGGAATTTGTGCCTAATATACATACACACGGAGAATGCAATGGCACCCCACTCCAGTACTCTTGCCTGGAAAATCCCATGGACGGAGGAGCCTGGTGGGCTGCAGTCCATGGGGTCGCGAAGAGTTGGACACAACTGAGCGACTTCACTTTCACTTTTCACTTTCATGTATTGGAGAAGGAAATGGCAACCCACTCCAGTGTTCTTGCCTGGAGAATCCTAGGGACGGGGGAGCCTGGTGGGCTGCGGTCTATGGGGTCGCACAGAGTCGGACACAACTGAAGCGACTTAGCAGCAGCAGCATACATTACACAATCTCTGTGAAGCTTTTTTTTTTTTTTTTTTAATTTAACTTCAGGGAAAGAAATGCACAAATGTAAAGTCTACAAAGTTGTATAAGTTTCCCAACTTTCCCTTCTTGCCGTGCCCTTGTCACCTGGCAAACTCTATTTTGTCCTTTAACGCCTAATTATAGGTATCACCTTCCCTGGGAACTTGTGGCTCAAACGGTAAAGAATCTCCTGCCGTGCAGGAACCACAGGTTCAATCCCTGAGTGGGGAAGATCCCCTGGAGAAGGGAGTGGCAACCCACTCCAATATTCTTGGCTGGAGAATTCCATGGACAGAGGAGCCTAGTGGGCTACAGTCCATGAGGTTGCAAAGAGTCAGATACGACTGAAGCTACTTGGCACACACACACAGGAATGTATGTTTTATATGAAATGCCCAGCAGAGGGCCAAGCATAGAGTATATGCTTAAGGTATATTGAATTTATACAAAATGCTTTTAAGCAGTCTTTAGGAAGAACATGGAGAAGGCAATGGCACCCCACTCCAGTACTCTTGCCTGGAAAATCCCATGGATGGAGGAGTCTGGTAGGCTGCAGTCCATGGGGTCGCTAAGAGTCGGACACGACTTCACTTTCACTTTCTGTTTTTACATTTTGTGGCTAATGCATTTTAGTCCCAATACATTTGCTGTTTTAAAAGAAAGTGCTCTTTATTTGTAAACAGTTGCCTAGAGTGTATAGTTTAAGTCACTGCCTTTTACAACAATTCAGTTGTTCTAATTTGGGCAAATTTTGTGAAAGTCAAGATTCTGAAATTAAAGGAAGGAGTAGACTATCATATCAAAAGAGAGACCCTAACATAGATGAGTAAAACAAACTAAAACATTGCCTAGCACTTTGTGAGCACTTACTCTTTTTTATTGTTTTGAAGTATAGTTGGTTTACAATATTAGTCTCTGTTGTACAACTGCTAATTCAAAATTTCTATAGATTATATTACATTTAAAGTTATAAAATATTAGCTGTATTCTGTATTCTTTTTTAATGAATGAATAAAACCTATAAATTATTGATGCTAGGGGAATAAAAACTTTTTTACTGAAGTATAAGTTGATTTACAACATTGTATTAGTTTCAGATGTACAGCAAAGTGACTCTGAGTCCATCCATGTTGCTGCAGATGACATCATTTCATTCTTTTTTATGGATGAGTAATATTCCATTGCATATATATATATACACACACACACACACACACACCACATCTTCTTTACCCATTTGTCTCTCAGTGGACACTTAAGTTGCTTGCATGTAAATAATGCTGCTATGAGCATTGGAGTGCATGTATATTTTCAAATTAGATTTTATTTTTTCCAGATATATACCCAGGAGTTGGATTGTTGGAACATATGGTAATTCTATTTTTAATTTTTTAAGGACCCTCTATACTGTTCTTCATAGTGGTTGCACCAACTTATATTCCTACCAACAGCATAGAAAGATTCCCTTTTCTCCACACCCTCTCCAGCATTTATTATTTGTAGACTTTTTGATGATTGACATTATGTGAGGTGATAGCTCATTGTAGTTTTGATTTCCATTTCTCTATTAGTGATGTTGAGCACATTTTCATATGCCCATTGGCCATCTGTGTATCTTCTTTGGAGAAATATTTATTTAGTTCTGCCCAATTTTTTATTATTTTTTTAATTGAGCTATATGAGCTGTTTGTGTAGTTTGGAAATTAAGTCCTTGTTGGTTGCATTATTTGAAAATATTTTCTCCCATTCTGTAGGTTGTCTTTTCATTTTGTTTATGGTTTCCTTTGCTCTGCAAAAGCTTATAAGTTCAATTAGAGCTCCTTTGCTTATTTTTGGTGTTATTTCTATTGCTTTGGGAGACTGACCTAAGAAACCATTGGTATGATTTATGTCAGAATGTTTTGCCTATTGTCTCTACAAGTTTTATGGTGTTATGTCTTATATTTAAGTCTTTAAGCCATTTTTAGTTTATTTTTGTGTATAGTGTAAGAGAGTGTTACCTTCATTGATTTACATGGGGCTATCCAGTCTGCCAACACCACTTCCTGAAGAGACTATCTTTTCTCTGCTGTATATTCTTGTCTCCCCTGTTGAAGATCAGTTGACCATTGGTGTTGGGTTTATTTCTGGTCTCTCTATTCTGTTCTGTTGATCCATAAGTCTGTTTTTTATGTCAGTACCACACTTTTTTGATAGCTATAGCTTTGTAGTATTGTCTGATGTCTGGAAGGGTTATGCCTTCAGCTTTGTTTTTTTTCCTTTAGGATTGCTTTGTCTATTCTGGGTCTTTTGTGATTCCATATAAATTTTAGGACTATTTGTCTAGTTCTGTTAAAAATGTCATGGGTCATTTGGTAGGAATTGCATTAAATCTGTAGATTTCTTCAAACCCAAGAGCACAGCCTATCTTCTTATTGCTTTGAATCATCTTCAGTTTCCTTTATTAACGTTTTATAATTCTGAGGTTATAGGTCTTTCACCTCCTTGGTTAGGTTTATTCCTAGGTATTTTTTAAATGTGATTTTAAAAGGGATTTTTTTTAACCTTCTGATAGTTCATTGTTAGTGTAAAGAAATGCAACAGATTTCTGTATATTAATATTGTAACCTGCTACCTTGCTGAATTTATCAGTTCTAGTAGTTTTTGTGTGGAGTCTTTAGGGTTTCTATGTAGAGTATCATGTAAAGACAGAAACAATAGAAAACATCAGACTGAATCTTGATCATTTTCTATCATCAAAACCACCTACATATAAATTCATTTTATCCTGTTCTTGTAATGAAGGAATTATCTCTCACCAAACTCTCAGTTGTACTTCAGTTTAGCTGATATTCACACTTTAATGTGTATATGAATCACCTCAGGAATGCTATTAATATACAGATTCTGATTCAGTAGGTCTGGGGTGGAGCCTGAGTTTACTTTTTACAAGCTCCCAGGTAATGCCGATTCCGTTAGTTGAATAATGCTTTCTGAGTAACAAGGGACTAGTTCAGTTTTCTGTTTCTTCTTTATTCTTTCCTCTCACAAGTGCAAGGTGGACTTCCCCTTTTACTTCATGCTTGGTGGGCGTTCCTCTCACATCAAATGCTGTGCTCTCGTTACCTATACCATAGTCAAAATTTTACCTTCAGACATCCAAGCTTGAGTTTGTGATTAAGAATGAGTTTGGAATCCTTTTTCTTGACCAAGCAATAATAAGTCCTTGGTGACCCAGTGGCTAAGACTCCATGCTCCCAGTGCAGGGGGCCTGGGTTCGAACCCTGGTCAGGGAACTAGACCCCACATGCCACAACTAAGACCTGGCACAGCCAAATAAATAAAATATTTTAAAATCAACTTTAAAACTTGTAGCTGGTTAATCACTCCTTTATTTCATGTGTTATTCACAATACCCCAAAGGAGTAAATGTCATTAATTCAGTGAGGAGAGATCTGCAATGAAAGAAGATTTGTAGGAAATGGAAATATATCTGATCATATTTCAGGATTGTCATACACATTAAACATGTTACTATGGGGACTATATAAAGGACAGTTTGTAAAAGTGGAAATATGTGGCAATGAAACCATGGTTTTTTTAAAGTATATGGAAGAAGAAAATGAATTTAGGTTATCAATATGAATTTGTATTAGATTTTAAAGAATTCTTAATCTGTAAGGAAAGATAGACTGTAATCTATTAATTTCCAGTGACTAATTTATTAATAGAAGTTGAAGAGAGGCATGTATTTCCAAAAGAGAATTCCAACATAGAATATATAATTATGTCATTTCTTTTGCATGTGAATGTTGCTGAAAAGTTGATTACTTTTTATTTAGTTTATACAAGCAGAATATATTTCTATGTTAGGCCAAATCAATTATCAATAATTTTAATCTTCTGATAATTTCTTTGAGTCTGACACAGGAAATGACAGTTTGGTACACTGATATTCAAAAATGCCTTCTTCAGAGCTACTCAGACATAAGTTGAATTTCAGATTGTGCACTTCTTGTTAATGAATTCCGAATGTATGGACCATTTTGCCACAACCTATTTCAGAGTGTGGCAGCGTGAAACTAATGTCATATTTCTAAATTCTGAGTATGGTGCTGCCTAACTCTTAGTGCTAGGTGAAATTATTGAAGTTTCATTACCAGTATTTCATAATCCATACCCCTATTCCAGTTAGATAGGCTGTAGTCCCTTATTCCTGGTCTTCATCCATCTGTTCTTGTTTTTTACTAGTATATGAGAATTCCTATGTTCTTATATCCATGCCAAGAATTAAAATTACATAATTTTTAACATTTTCCAGTGTGATAGACATGAAATAAAATCTCATTTAACTTGTTCTGGATTTGAGTACCTCATCATATGCATATTAGCCTTTGGGGTTCCTTTTTTTTTTTGAAAACTTCCTATTTTTCAGAAATTTTATTTCTATATTTTGCCCACTTTTGTCAAAGTTGTCATCTTCCAGTTAATTTGTAAGACTCATTCAAAATCTAGATACAGTAATAGTTATAGGTTTTAGATATTGCAAATATGTCATCCTATTCTGCCATCTATCTACTGGTGTTATTAGATAGTCTTAATTTTTATGCCATTAGACAATAAGTGTTTCACCTTATTGTTCGTCCTTTTGAATGTTTTGGAGGTCCTTTTTTGTTTCTCTATTTGTTTTATAGTTTTACTTTTC
Source organism: Bos mutus (assembly GCF_027580195.1). Taxonomy (NCBI): domain Eukaryota; kingdom Metazoa; phylum Chordata; class Mammalia; order Artiodactyla; family Bovidae; genus Bos; species Bos mutus. The sequence goes on along the minus strand of NC_091624.1, from coordinate 72,891,988 downwards.
TTGTTAGGTCCTTAATTCTTCTGGGGCCCATTTTTGGTTCTGTTCTGGCTAGGAATACTGTCTTTTCTCAAAGTCTTACTTTTCTGTACATGAGGAAGTATTTTTCTGAATACCATCTACTGAACAGTCATTTTTTCCCCACTGATTGTAGAGCCACTTTTATTGTTTATTAAGTTTGTCTGAGATTCTTATTTAACTGGTCTTTTTGTTTGGCTTTGTATTATTACTATACTGTTTCAGCCAACTTTTTCACTCTCCTTTTCACCTGCATCAAAAGACTCTTTAGTTCCTCTTTGGTTTCTGTCACTAGGGTGGTATGATCTGCATATCTGAGGTTATTGATATTACTCCCGGCAATCTTGATTCCAGCTTGTGATTCATCCAGTCTGGCATTTCACATGATGTACTCTACATACAAGTTAATAAGAAAGGTGACAGTATATAGCCTTGACATACTCCTTTCTCAATTTTGGACCAGTGTGTTGTTCCATGTCCAGTTCTAACTGTTGTTTCTTGACCTGCATATAGGATTTTCAGGAGACAGAAAAGGTGGTCTGGCATTCCCATCTCTTTAAGAATTTTCCACAGTTTGTTGTGATCCACACAGTCAAAGGCTTTAGCATAGTCAGTGAGGCAGAAGTAGATGCTATTCTGGAATTCTCTTGCTTTTTCTGTGATCCAGTGGATATTGGCAATTTGATCTCTGGTTCCTCTCACTTTTGTAAATCCAGCTTGTACATCTGGAAGTTCTCAGTTCATGTACTGCTGAAACCTAACTTGAAGGATTTTGAGCATTAACTTGCTAGCATATGAAATGAGTATAGTTGTGCAGTAGTTTGAGCATTCTTTGGCATTGCCTTTCTTTGGGATTGGAATGAAAACTGACCTTTTCAGTCCTGTGACCACTGCTGAGTTTTCAAATTTGCTGGCATATTGAGTGCAACACTTTAACAGCATCATCTTTTAGATTTGAAATAGCTCAGCTGGAATTCTATCACCTCCACTAACTTTGTTAGTAGTAATGCTTCCTAAGGCCCACTTGAGTTCACACTCCAGGATGTCTGACTCCAGGTGAGTGATCACACCATCATGGTTATCCAGGTCATTAAGACCTTTTTTATGCATTTCTTGCCATCTCTTCTTAATCTCGCCTGCTTCTGTTAGGTCCTTACCATTTCTGTCCTTTATTCCCATCTTTACATGAAATGTTCCCTGATATCTCTAATTTTCTTCAAGAGATCTCTAGTCTTTCCCATTCTTCTGTTTTCCTCTATTTCTTTGCATTGTTGACTAAGAAGTCTTTCTTACCTCTCCCTGCTATTCTTTGGAACTCTGCATTCAGTTGGGTATATCTTTCCTTTTCTCCTTTCCTTTTCACTTCTCATCTTTTCCCAGATATTTGTAAGGCCTTCTCAGACAACCACTTTGCCTTCTTGCATTTCTTTTTCTTGGGGATGGTTTTGGCCTGTACAATGTTATGAAGCTCCATCCATAGTTCTTCAAGCATGCTGTCTATCAGATCTAATCCCTTGAATCTATTTGTCGCTTCTACTGTATAATCATAAGAGATTTGATTTAGGTTGTACCTGAATGGCCTAGTGGTTTTTCTTACTTCCTTCAAGTCTGAATTTTGCAATTCAGCTCATGATCTGAGCCACAGTCAGCTCTAGGTCTTGTTTTTGCTGACTGTGTAGTGCTTCTCCATCTTCAGCTGCAAAGAATATAATCAATCCAATTTCGGTACTGACCATCTGGTGATGTCCATGTGTAGAGTCCTCTTTTATGTTGTTGGAAGAGGATGTTTGCAATGGCCAGTGCATTCTCTTGGCAAAACTCTGTTACCCTTTGCCCTGCTTCATTTTGTACTCCCAAGGCCAAATTTGCCTGTTACTCCAGGTATCTCTTGACTTCCTACTTTTGCATCCCAGTGTCCTATTATGAAAGGACATCTTTTTAGGTGTGAATTCTAGAAGGTCTTGTAGGTTTTCATAGAACTGGTTGACTTCAGCTTCTTCAGCAATTGGTTGGGGCATAGACTTGGATGACTGGGATGTTGAGTGGTTTGCCTTGGAAACCAACTGAGATCATTCTGTTGTTTTTGAGATTGCAGCCAAGTACTGCATTTCAGACTCTTTTGTTCACTATGAGAGCTCCATTTCTTCTGAGGGATTCTTGCCCACAGTAATAGATGTAATAGTTATCTGAATTAAATTCGTCCAGTCCAGTCCATTTTAACTGATTCCCAAAATGTCGATGTTCACTCTTGCCATTTCCTGTTTGACCACATCCAATTTACCTTGATTCATGGACCTAACATCCCAGGTTCCTATGCAATATTGTTCTTTACAGTATCAGACTTTACTTTCACCATCAGACACATCCACAACTAGGTGTTGTTTCCATTTTGGCTCAGCCTTTTCATTCTTTCTGGAGTTATTTCTCCTCTCTTCTCCAGTAGCATATTGGACATTTGGGGCGGTGGGGGGTGGGGTGGGGTGGGGTTCATCCTTCAGTTTCATATCTTTTTGCCTTTTCATACTGTTCATGGGGTTCTCAATGCAAGAATACTGGTTTCCCATTCCCTTCTCCAGTGGACTACATTTTGTCAGAACTCTCTAACTTGACCTGTCCGTCTTAGATGGCCCTGCACAGCACGGCTCATAGTTTCATTGAGTTAGACAAGGCTGTGATCCATTTTATCATTTTGGCTAGTTTTCTGTGATTGTGGTTTTTCATTCTGGTGGCTGTGGAACTGAAGTTCTTGTTTCATCTGTCTGCCCTCTCATGGATGAATCTAAGAGGCTTGTGCAAGCTTTCTGATGGGAGGGACTGCTGTGGGGAAAACTGGGTCTTGCTCTGGTGGGCAGGGCCATCTTCAATAAATCTTTAGTCCAATTTTCTGCTGATTGGTGGGGCTATGCTCCCTCCTTGTAGTTTGGCCTGAAGCTCCCAGTCCTGGAGTCTGCAGGCTCTATGGTAGGGCTATAGGCTCTATAGTAGGGCTAATGGCGACCTGCTGCAATAGGACTTATGAGCATGCTGTGCCTCCCAGGACTACTGCTGCCAGTGGCCCCTGGCCCTGCAGAAGGCCACTGTCGACCCATGTCTCCACCAGAGACTCCCAAACATTCACAGGCAAGTCCTGCTCATGTCTCTTGTGGGGCCACTGCTCCTTTCTCCTGGGTCCTGGTGCACACAAGGTTTTTTTGTGCCCTCCAAGAGTCTCTGTTTCCCCAGTTTAGTCGAAGTTCTATAATCAAATCCCACAGACCTTAAAAGTCAGATTTGCTAGGATTCTCAGTCCCTTTGCCAGATCCCCAGGTTGGGAAGTCTGATGTGGGGCCTAGAACCTTGGCATCAGTGTGAGAACTTCTTTGGTACAGTTGTTCTCCAGTTTGTGGGTCACCCACCTGGAGGTTCTATGGTAGGGCTAATGGTGACCTCCTCCAGGAGGACTTAGGTCACACACTGTGCCTCCCAGGACTGCTGCTGCCAGTGCCCGTCCCTGCAGCCGGCCATTGCTGACCCACACCTTTGCAGGAGACCTTCAAACCCACACAGGCAGCTCTGGCTCAGTCTCTTGTAGGGGTCATTGCTCCTTTCCCCTCTTTTCTATTTATACTTAACTCTCTTTGTGATCTGATCCAGTCTTATGGCTCAAAAAATTATCTATATACCTGACTCATAAATTTCTTCAAGCAAAATTTTTTCTTCCATTCTGATTAATCCCATGGGATTTTCCAGGCAAGAGTACTGGAGTGGGTTGCCATTTCCTTCTACAGGGGATCTTCCCAACCCAGGAATAGAACCCAGGTCTCCTGCATTGCAGGCAGATGCTTTACCATCTGAGCCACCAGGAAAACCCAGTTTCAACAAGAGGAAATCTTATTGAGCAAACTTATTTTTCACAGGGCATGGATTGTGGGCTACTGTGGTAGATGGTTTCTTTGGGGTCAGTTGCCAACCTCCTGTCTGTTTCTTTGGGGTCAGGTGCCAACCTCCTGTCTTTGAACTGCAGATTTAGGATGCAGTCACATGGTTCAGAACATGACTCAACAGCAGTGGCTAGAGGCAATATATCCCTCAAAAGGAACTGTAGATGGGCAAGGGCAATGATGGAAATTCAACAAGCCTCCAATTAATTACCTTCTGGTGTTATTTTAATTTCTTATAAGTAATACTGAGTAAGAGCAGTGTAACATTAACAATTCACTGAGCATATCACACTTCTCCATTTCTTTATATTTCAACAGAATGGCTTCTACTAATCACTTAGTTATAAAATATGCATAAAAAAACAAGTAACTCAATTACAAATGGGCAAAAATTTGAATATATATTTCTACAAGGAGGATATACAATAAGGACATGAAAAATGCTCAACATCATTAGTTGCAAGGTCATTACAAATCAAAATGATAATGGGATTCCACTTCACATCCATTAGGATGGCTACCATCAAAAAATGGAAAACATAAAATGTTGGCCAAGATGTATAGCAATTGGAAGCCTAGTATATCAGTGGTGGGATTGTAAAATGGTGTAGCCACTGTGGAAAACTGGCAGTTCCTAAAAAAAGGTAAACAAATTTACCATACAATCCAGCAGTTCTACTCCTAGGTATATACCCAAGAGAACTGAAAATGTGTTCACACAAAAACATGTATGTGGATGTTCTGAGCAGTGTTATTCTTAATAGTTAAAAAGTAGAAAGAACCCACATATTTATCAACTGGGTAAATAAAATGTGATATATCCATACAATGGAAAATTATTCAGCCATAAAAAGAATAAAGTACTGGCAGACATGCTGCAACATGATTGAACCTCGAAAATATGCTCAGTGAAAAAAACCAGACACAAATGACCATATATGGTTATGTTTTAGGCAGATCTGTAGAAATATAAAGTAGATTAGTAGGTACCAGGGGCTGAAAGAAGAGGAAAATGGGAGTGACTCCTAATCGGGGGAGGTTTCTTTTGGGGATGATAGAAATGTTCTGGAATCAGGTAGTGGTGATGTTTGTGCAACCTTGTGAATATACTAATTGTATATTTTAAAATGCTTAATTTTATGGCATATGAATTATAGCTCAAAAAATGTTTTCTGAATAAAAGTGTACAAAGGTTTCTAGGCCTTTTTATAGGAAAACATTACAACTGTTTTACTTAAACATATACATTGCTTTTGAGTAACCATTTTACTAGTTAAAATGTGATTACTTGTGTTTCAGAATTAGCTGGCTTTAGTGTTACAGCATTATGATTAAATTTTCAGCTAAGATTTTAATAAAGGATTTATTTCTTGTCTCTCAACAGTCCCTACTTCTGCCTCTCAGGAAGAAGCAATAAACAATATGAAGATGCAGTCACTGCCTGAGTATCAGTATAAAAAGGCCAACTTGCCTTTTAAGACAAGACAAGAGGAATCTTCCTCATCACAAGATATCAGTCCATATATTCATGAGATTATAGAATTTCAGAAGAAAAATACAAACAAAATCAAAACCTTAAGCAATTTGTTTTGGGGGAATCATCCCCAAAGAAAACGCAGAGGATACTCAGAAAAATGTTGTCAGAAGGGATGTACAAAAGAAGAACTTATTATTGCATGCCTTCCATATATTGATTATGAAAACTTAAGGAAGCATCAGCAGTTGTGACTGAGATATACTAACCATCATGAGACTTACACTAACTTAATAAAAAGCTTAATATATTTTACTTATTATTTTTTTGGTGATTGTCCTTGTAGTTTCTCTGCTGTGACCAACATCTAGATGTATTTGTAAGCACTTAGCAATACTTTGTGGTGGTAATACGACTTAGTATTTTCTTTGGTGCTCTGTTTTTCATATATTTTTATATTTGAAGATATTACTGGAGGTGGCATGATCTATGCAGACATCTAACGATTACCTGTTTATTCTTATTTATGGTTGTGAAACTCTCTTAAGTAGCATTTAAATGGATTATGGAGTGTTCTGCATTCCATGTGTATGATATACTGACTGGTGCCCATTACTATTAGGCTCACTCTAGTATGCCAGTTGGAGAAGGCAATGGCACCCCACTCCAGTACTCTTGCCTGGAAAATCCCATGGACGGAGGAGCCTGGTGCGCTGGAGTCCATGGGGTCGCAAAGAGTTGGACACGACTGAGTGACCTCACTTTCACTTTTCACTTTCATGCATTGGAGAAGGAAATGGCAACCCACTCCAGTGTTCTTGCCTGGAGAATCCCAGGGACGGGAGCCTGGTGGGCTGCTTTCTATGGGGTCACACAGAATTGGACACGATTGAAGCGATGCAGCAGCAGCAGCAGTATGCCAGTACATCTGTCCTACTGACTTAAATTAGCTAACCAACTACCCGTAGTAGCTCTTACACATTTTTAGTAGGTACAGTTTTAATTCTTTGTATAGTAACTGGTAAGTCTTTTCACAGTTTCTATTGAGGACATAGTTCAGTGACTTTCTTGAGGTTGTAATCTCTCTCCGAGATCCCCTGTCTTTGCTTTGAAGGTACTGATACAATGTGAAGTCTTTTTTTTTTTTAAATTTTTAAAAGAAAATCCATCCTGAACCCTCCTCCCTCCTCCCTCCCCATACCATCCCTCTGGGTCGTCCCAGTGCACCAGTCCCAAGCATCCAGCATCGTGCATTGAACCTGGACTGGCATCTCGTTTCATACATGACATTTCACATGTTTCAATGCCATTCTCCCAAATCTTCCCACCCTCTCCCTCTCCCACAGAGTCCATAAGCCTGTTCTATACATCAGTGTCTCTTTTGCTGTCTCATATACAGGGTTATCGTTACCATCTTTCTAAATTCCATATATATGCATTAGTATACTGTATTGGTGTTTGTCCTTCTGGCTTACTTCACTCCGTATAATAGGCTCCAGTTTCATCCACCTCATTAGAACTGATTCAAATGTATTCTTTTTAATGGCTGAGTAATACTCCATTGTGTATATGTACCACAGCTTTCTTATCCATTCATCTGCTGATGGACATCTAGGTTGCTTCCATGTCCTGGCTATTATAAACAGTGCTGCAATGAACATTGGGGTACACGTGTCTCTTTCCCTTCTGGTTTCCTCAGTGTGTATGCCCAGCAGTGGGATTGCTGGATCATAAGGCAGTTCTATTTCCAGTTTTTTAAGGAATCTCCACACTGTTCTCCATAGTGGCTGTACTAGTTTGCATTCCCACCAACAGTGTAAGAGGGTTCCCTTTTCTCCACACCCTCTCCAGCATTTATTATTTGTAGACTTTTGGATCGCAGCCATAATGTGAAGTCTTATTCAGGCTTGGTCAGAATAGAGTGCAGTGTCGGCATCACCTGGGAATGTGTTAGAAATGCAGTTCTAAGGTCCTCTCCCAGACCTACTGAATTAGAACTCTGGGTATGGGGCTCATTGGTCTGCATTTTTACAGGCCTTCTGAGTCATTCTTAAGTAGGTTAAAGGTTGACAATCACTGTTAATATTCACAGTATGAATATTGTAGAAATTCTGTTTATGTGCTTGCATATCTTAACTCAATATAGGTACTATAGCACTAAGTTTTTGGTATGTTTTTCCACTTTATGTCCACATGGGAAAATCTTTTAATGCTACAAATTAGAGCAAAGCTTATACAAAGAATCCAAAGTGAAATTCCTATTTTCTGCCATTAATTAGTGGGTAAGTATAATTTGGAATATTTTTCTAGTTTCTTTCCCAAATATGCACTGTAATGTTCTTTTCAATTAAAATTTTAAATTCCTATTTGGCTCTGTTATTTTTTAGAACCAAAGCTCTTTTCCACGTGTATCTGTTATATTCATTTACAGTGCATTAATAGATACAATTTTTTAACCAGTTCTAGGGTACACCATTCACTTTAATTTTTAGTCACTTGTTTTGATATAAAATGATAGATTATATCATATCATGGTTGAGTGATACAGTAAGTTGGCTGGGTGTTTGATGAAACTGCTCCATTGAGAGTTGCCTTGTAAGCCAAAATACAGTGATACACTTGAACTAGTTTGAAGAAGTGTAGGTCTGTACTTGTAGTTTAAGAATAAAAATGGAGTTTTATTAGCTTCCTAACATATATATCCAAAGTGTCAATTAGAAAATTATGAGATTTACCAAGTATGTTATCTGCCTAGCTATATACTTACCTACACACTTTAGTAATTTTTATGCTAGGGTATATTTAATTAGCTTCTTAGCTTAGTGCCTGTCTGTTAATATCTGTAATTGTATTAACAATGATTTTGTTAATTTAGATAGAACACTCATATTTTCCTTATGGACTCCTTAGAGCAATCCTGAAGTAGGAAAAAAATGAATGAAAGCTGAGGTACCTTAATTTTATGCAGCCTCTTGAGGCTTCTTCATGTTGTTACTTGCTAGTTAGGGGTAGAGCTAGACCAAGATTTTAATCCTAGCATCTTGTTCAATGTTCCTGATGTCAAGATCATGAGCAGAAATTATCCATATGTTTTGTCTGGAGTTCATTTATTTGGCCCCTACTTTGTTTTGTTTGCATCTGTGTTGGTTAATAACTGTCCTATTTCTAAACACTTGGTAAGAATGTATATTCTGCTATATGTACATGCTGCTGTTTGTGGAGTAGTTCATAAATGTCAGTTAGTTGAAGTTGGTTGATTGTGTTGTTCTCAGAGTTCTATATCTTTACTGATCTTGCTGTTTTTTCTGTCAGAGAAAAGTACTGAAATATCTATAATTTTGCACTTGTCTATTTGTTCTTTTAGCTCATTTATTTATGCTTCCTGTATTTAAAAATTACTACATGCATGTTGTATCTATCTTCTACTGAATTAATAGTTTCATTATTATGTCTCCCTCTATCACTGGTAATATTCCTGATACTAATATAGCAACTTCAGCTTTCTTATGATTAGTGTTTCCATCATATATTATTTTTTATCTTTTTATTCTTAACCTCTTTTCATCTTTATATTTAAAATTGGTTCCTTGTAAACAGCGTGTAGTTGGTTCTTGCTTTTTCATTGAGTTTGACAATATATGCCTTTTATTTGGAAGTTTAGATCATTGATTAATGTAATTATCAATATGGTATGGATTTAATTAGCCATATGGTTTGGATTTTAATCTATACTTCTGCTATTATCCTATGTGATTTCTGTTCCTTTTTCTCCTTGCGTTCTGTTGGGTTGAAATCTTTTAAAATTTCATTTTATCTTGTTGGTTACTTTGCTATTTCTTAAAATTTGATACAATATGCATCTTTATTACAGATTCCTTCAAATATTTTATCACTTCACATGCAGTTTAAGACCTTGTCAACACAATACTTCCATTTACCCCTCCTGTCTTTTCTGCTATTTGTGTTTATATATTTAATTTCTATATCTGTTATAAACTATACATTTTTATTTAACTTCTGTTATAAGCTATACATTTTTACTTTATTTTCAAGTATTTTTAATTCATACAATTTTAATGAGATTATTGCTATTGCATACATTTTCAACTGATTTTTATGTTAAACCAGTGTCATGTAGCTGTCAAAACCATGTAGTCCAATTTAAGCTCAGCTGCTTAAAATTAGCCACTTCTGATTGTTTTCATAAAGTCTTTCTACACTACAAACTCATATCAGCATGAATTGTAAACATACCTGTATCAATGCATACATTTCTCAGGTCTGCTCTGTTAAAGCTCTCTGAAAGCTTCACAAGTACTTCTAAATAACCTATTTTATCATGGTATCTTCATAGATTTTCAGTATATCTAATATTGCTTATAAATATATATTTAATTTACCTGGAGACAGCAAAACAGGATTCACTGTGCTTGTTTTTAGCCATGATCATTTTAACTCTGTGCAGAGTATCATATCCATCCATTTGAGTAACTCCATTAAAGTCCTCTGAACCTATCAGGTGAAGTACTTTCACAAAGCTAATACTCACAATGACATCTGTTTTATTCATAAAAATGATGCATGGCTGATAATCTCTGGCATACTGAAACAGTTCTCTGATCAAATGAGCACTTTCACCAATGTACTTGTCTATAGCAGAGCTATATACATTTAGAAAATTGTAGTCCAGCTGGCTAACAGCTCTTGCTATTAGTGTTTTCCCTGTAACTGGCTGTTCATACAACAGCCTTTTAGCCATACTACCATTACAATGGAATAATTCTAGGTTTGTAGGAGGTAGTTCTTTCACCTCTATCAATTTGATAATCTGATAACAGCCCAGTCTCAGAAAAAAGGATTATCTGTGTCCATGAAACATGCTATAAAACAGTGGATCTTGGCAAATGTGTATTCATGTGCAAAGCAGCTCTTGTTCCTGGCTTCAGCTTACTTTTTTTAGGCTACAAGGACAACTCAAAACATATCTTGATCCATTTATAGCTTTAACAGTGAATTTTTGAATCAATATCTTAAGTACTTTACCCACAATCTTTCTACATTTGCGTGACTCGAAGTCCTTCAGATAATTTTCAGACTTCTCATTACTGATTGGTGGTGGTGGTGGTTTAGTCACTAAGTCGTGTCTGACTCTTGCGACCTCAAGGACTGTAGCCTGCCAGGTCCCTCTGTCCATGGGATTCGCCAGGCAAGAATACAGGAGTGGGTTGCCATTTCCTTCTCTAGGGGATCTTCCAGACCCAGGGATCGAACCCAGGTCTCCTGCACTGCAAGCAGTTTCTTTCCCAAGTAAGCTATGAGGGAAGCACACTGATTGGTAAGGTCTTTTATCCTTAACGGTTTAAGATAGCTATTGTCTTGTGTTCCAGCACTTTTTTGCATGTGATAGTCTTGAAGTTTATTATCTCTGTGGTCTACCATGATGAGATGCCATCACTCATAAGGAATGCCAAGAATGGCCATGGCCAATGAGGTGGGGAACAAGGTGGGATGAAGAGGGGAGCAGCACTGGAAGGTGGGGGCCAGATGATCCTGCCCATTTCAATTTTGTATTCTCCCTCACATTCATCATCTATTAGTCTTTCTTCCTTTATTGTCGTGTCAAGTTACCATGTTGTACATAACTGTGTCTGATTATCTTCCTTTATTACAAATAGCTGAGAAAAGAGAAGTGAAGGCAAACAAGAAAAGGAAACATATACTCAACTGAATGCAGAGTTCCAGAGAATAGCATGGAGAGATAAAGCCTTCTTAAGTGAACAATGCAAGGAAACAGAGGAAAATAATAGACTGGGAAAGACTAGAGATCATTTCAAGAAAACTAGGATAAGAAAGCTGTGGTACATATACACAATGGAGTATTACTCAGCCATTAAAAAGAATACATTTGAATCAGTTCTAATGAGGTGGATGAAACTGGAGCCTATTATACAGAGTGAAGTAAGCCAGAAAGAAAAACACCAATACAGTATACTAATGCATATATATGGAATTTAGAAAGATGCTAACAATAACCCTGTGTACGAGACAGCAAAAGAGACACTGATGTATAGAACAGTCTTATGGACTCTGTTGCAGAGGGAGAGGGTGGGAAGATTTGGGAGAATGGCATTGAAACATGTATAATATCATGTATGAAATGAGTTGCCAGTCCAGGTTCGATGCACGATACTGGATGCTTGGGGCTAGTGCACTGGGACGACCCAGAGGGATAGTATGGGGAGGGAGGAGGGAGGAGGGTTCAGGATGGGGAACACATATACCTGTGGCAGATTCATTTTGATATTTGGCAAAACTAATACAATTTGTAAAGTTTAAAAATAAAATAAAATTAAAAAAAAAAGAAAACTAGAGATACCAAACGAATATTTCATACAAAGATACAATAAAGGACAGAAATGGCAAGGACCTAACAGAAGCAGAAGAGATTAAGAAGAGGTGGCAAGAATACACACAAGAACTGTACAAAAAAAAAATCTTAATGACCCAGATGATAGTGTGGTCACTCACCTAGAGCCAGACATCCTGGAACATGAAGTCAAGTGGGCCTTAAAAAAGAAGCACTACAAACAAAGCTAGTGGAGGTGACAGAATTCCAGCTGAGCTATTTCAAATCCTAAAAGATGATACTGTTATTTGGAAAACTCAGCAGTGGCCACAGGACTGGAAAAGGTCAGTTTTCATTCCAATCCCAAAGAAAGGCAATGGCAAAGAAGATTCAAATTACCGTACAATTGTACTCATTTCACATGCTAGCAAATTAATGCTCAAAATTCTTCAAGCTAGGCTTCGGCAGTACCTGAACCAAGAACTACCAGATGTACAAGCTGGATTTACAAAAGTGAGAGGAACCAGAGATCAAATTGCCAACATCTGTTGGATCATAGAAAAAGCAAGAGAATTACAGAAAAAAAAAATCTACTTCAGCTTCATTGACTATGCTAAAGCTTTTGACTGTGTGGATCACAACAAACTGGAAAATTCTTAAAGAGATGGGAATACCAGACCACTTTACCTGTCTCCTAAGAAACCTGTATGCAGGTCAAGAAGCAAATCAGAATTGGACATGGAACAACAGACTGGTTCAAAGTTGGGAAAGGAGTACAACAAGGCGGTATATCATCACACTTATTTAACTTATATGCACAGTTCATCATGTGAAATGCCAGGCTGGACAAATCATAAGTTGGAATCAAGGTTGCTGGGACAGAAAACAACCTCAGATATGCAGATACTACCACCCTAATGGCAGCTAGCAAAGAGGAACTAAAAAGCCTCTTGATGAAGTTGAAAGAGAAGAGTGAAAAAACTGGCTTTAAAACTCAATGTTCAACAAACGAGGGTCATGACATCCGGTCCCACCACTTCATAGCAAATAGACGGTGATAAAGTGGCAACAGTGGCAGATTTTACTTTCCAGGCTCCAAAACCACTGCGGATGGTGGCTGCAGCCATGAAATTAAGACACTTGCTCCTTGGAAGAAAAGCTATGACAAACCTAGACAGAATAGTAAAAAGCAGAAACATCACTTGGCCGACAAAGGTCCAGATAGTCAAAGCTATGGTTTTTCCAGTAGGCATGTACAGATATGAGAGTTGGACCATAAAAAAGGCTTGGCCCAAAGAATTTCTGCTTTTGAATTGTGGTGTTGGAGAAGATTCTTGAGATTTCCTTGGACAGTAACAAGATCAAACCAGTCAATCCGAAAGGAAATCAACCTTGAATATTCATTGGAAGCACTGATGCTGACGCTGCAATAAATAATTTAGCCACCTGATGCAAAGAGCAGACTCATTGGAAAAGGCCCTGATACTGGGAAAGACTGAAAGCAAAAGAGAAGGGGGTGGTAGAGGATGAGATTGTTAGATAGCATCACTGACTCTATGAACATGAGTTTGAGCAAACTCTGGAGATAGTGAAGGACAGGGAAGCCTGGTGTGCTGCAGTCCAAGGGGTTGCAAAGAGTCAGACATGACTTAGCAAGTGAACAACATTATTTCTTAAAGTGGACTACTCTGTCTTTCCTTGCTCAGTCTTCATCCTCAGTCTAACCTTTAAATGTTAAGATTGTCTCAGGTCCTGATCCTCTACTCGCTGTCTTTAACACTTCCTTAGTTAGCTTAACTATACCCATTATTTTAAATGACTGCCTGTGTAACATTTCTGGGCTTTCCTTCTACTTCGATATCTATTAGGCATCTCAGATTTACCATCTCCAAAGTGGAATTCTGGTTTAAACTCCTTCCATCTAGTTGCTTTGTTCTTCTCTTATCCTTTCCATCCAAACCACAATAGCATACCGACTTCTTTCCATTTCTGTCCCCATCTCTCTAGTCCAAGCTGCATCATACTTTGAGGGAATGAATGGCGATTAAACCAGTTAGGCAGTGTTTCCAGCACTGGAGCCTACAGGATGTTATCTTGGTACTATAGACCCAAGCAAAATACTTGTCTCCCCCAAGAGTTCTGATAGATGAACATTCCCTGATATTTCCAACACCAGTTTTTATTACCCCAGGGAGAGCCACAGCCATCCCTGCTTTCCCAGACCACTAATGAACAACAGATCAGCAGGTAGGTCTGGCCTAGGCACCTATGAAGTCACTGCTTTTGCCCTGCATTCTGGTGAACATGAAACCTTGTGTTCGCCCTCCTGGCAGCTGCTGCACCTGCTCCTTCCTATTCAGCTCACAGTCATATTGTACCTTCCCAAGTTTTTTTTTTTTTTAAGTTCATTTACTTTCAATTTTCTCTCATCATCTAGCAAATTCATTATCATCACTTACCTTGTTCTTTCTACAAAAACACTTGTTTTCTACATTTTATCACACTGTTGTGCACTTGTAGGGGTTTTTTTTTGTTTGTTTGTTTGTTTTGAGGACAGAAAGTGACAGTCCAACTAAAAATATGTTCAAATAATTTTCACTGGAAACTGAAATGATTTTGTCATCTTGCCCTCTGAGAAATATCACTGAAGAAAGCTTATCTAGTTTATTGCTGCTTTATATGTATGCTGCCAAAGCTGTGAAAGGCAGCATAGTGAAGCAATTATAAACTCTGGCAAACTCCTGGAGTCAGACTGCCTAAATTCAAACTCTAACATCCCTTCTTTCTCCACTTTCTAAATTTATTGTATCTTGCTAAATGTCAGTGTCTACATATTTAAAGCAAAAAAAATAATAGTGTCTACCTCATAGAGTTGTGTGGATAAAATGAGGTAACTACCTAAGAGGATACTGAAAGTGAAATGAAGTGAAGTGTTAGTTGCTCAGTTGTGTCAGATTCTGCATCCTCATGGACTGTAGCCTGCTAGGCTCCTCCATCCATGGAATTCTCCAGGTAAGAATACTCAAGTGGGTAGCCATTTCCTTCTCCAGGGGATCTTCCCAATCCAGGGATTGAACCGGGGTCTCCTGCATTGCAGGCAGATTCTTTACCATCTGAGCCACCAGGGAAGCCCTACCTGTACCCTAAATACAGTTTACAGATTTAATGTAATACCATTCAAAATCCTTATGATTTTTTTCCCAGAAATATAAAACCCATTCTAAACCTCATATGCAGTTTCAAGGGACACCAAATAGCCAAAACAATTTTTACAAAGAACAACAAAATTGGAAGTCTCTCACTTCATGACTGCAAAACTTAAAATAAAAGCTACAGTAATAAGAACAATGTGATACTGGCATAAAGACAAACATATAAACTAATAGCATGTAACAGAGAACTCAGAAATAAACTCTCATGTATACAGTCAAACACATTTCAACAAAGGTATCCCAAAGTCATCTGGTAGAAGAAAGATACTCTTTTCTAAAAGTGGTGCTGGAAAAACTAGAAATCTACATGCAAAAAAATAATAATAAAAAAAATAAATAAATATATATATATATATGGATACTATCTTTCAACATATAGAAAAATTATGGATCAAAGACCTAAATATTAAGAGTTAAAGGCATAAAACACTTAAGAATTTTTTTCCCAGTGTTTTCTTCTGACAATGGATTTGGCAATGATTTCTGGAATATGACACTGAAAGTAAAAGTAGATAAACTGGAAAATATCAAAATTTTAAACTTTTGTGCATAAGAGGATACAATGAACAGAATAAAATGGCAATCCACAGAATGGGAATAATATCTAAAATTATATATGTGATAAAGGGTTAATATCCAGAATATAGAAAGAACTTCTACAACTAAAAACATGAACCCAATCTTAATTAAAATGGACAAAGGACTTAAATAGACATTTCTCCAAAGATGAAAAAATGACCAGTAAAATTACATATTAAAAGATACTTAAGATCATGAGGTGGATGAAACTGGAGCCTATTATACTGAGTGATGTAAGTCAGGAAGAAAAACAATACCGTATATTAATGCATATATATGCAATTTAGAAAGATGGTAATGATGACCTGCAAGACAGAAGAGACACAGGTGTAAAGAACAGACTTTTGGATTCTGTGGGAGAAGGCAAAGGTAGGAAGATTTGAGAGAATAGCACTGAAACATGTATATTACCATATGTGAGACAGATGACCAGTCAAGTTCAATGCATGTAACAGGGCACTCAAAGCCAGTGCACTGGGACAACCCAGAGGGATGGGATGGGGAGGGAGGTAGGAGGGGGGTTCAGGACAAGGGGACACATGTACACTCGTAGCTGATTCATGTCAATGTATGGCAGAAACTACCAGAATATTATAATTGGCCTCCAATTAAAATAAATCATTAAAAAAAGATCATTAATCATTAGTGAAATGCAAATGAAAACCACATTAAATAACATCACAACCATTACAATGGATATCACAGAATGTAAAAAGCTGTAGCATTTTTCAAAGACTAATGCTTTGACTTCTAGGTAAATTTCATAGAATAGATATGATCTTCATTTGCTGGTGTTAGTTTCTTTACTATTTCTGTATAGAAATTCTGGCTTTATTTTTTTTTCAATATTTTATTTTTACTATTTATTTTGGCTGTTCAGTTCAGTCGCTCAGTCTTGCCCGACTCTTTGCAACCTCATGAACTGCAGCACACCAGGCTTCCCTGTCCACCACCAATTCCCAGAGCTTACTCAAACTCATGTCCATTGAGTCAGTGATGCCATCCAACCATCTCATCCTCTGTCATCCCTTTCTCTTCCCACCTTCAATCTTTCCCAGCATCAGGGTCTTTTCCAATGAGTCAGTTCTTTGCATCAGGTGACCAAAGGATTGGAGTTTCAGCTTCAGCATCAGTCCTTCCAATGAATATTCAGGACTGATTTCCTTTAGTATGGACTGGTTGGATCTCCTTGCAGTCCAAGGGACTCTCAAGTGTCTTCTCCAACACCACAGTTCAAAAGCATCAATTCTTCGGTGCTCAGCTTTCTTTACGGTCCAACTCTCACATCCGTACATGAATACTGGAAAAACCATAGCTTTGACTAGACAGACTTTTGTCAGCAGAGTAATATCTCTGCTTTTTAAAATGCTGTCTAGGCCAGTCATAGCTTTTCTTCCAAGGAGCAAGTGTCTTTTAATTTCATGGCTGCAGTCACCATCTGCAGTGATTTTGGAGCCTAAGAAAATAAAGACTGTCACTGTTTCCATTGTTTCCCCATCTATTTGTCATGAAGTGATGGGACCAGATGCCATGATCTTAGTTTTCTGAATGTTGAGGTTTTTTTAACTTTGGCTGTACCAGGTCTTAGTTGCAGCATGTGGGATCTCTAGTTCCCTGACTACGGATCAATCCTAGGTCCCGTGCATTGGGAGCAGTCTTAGCCACTGGAGCACCAGGGAAGTCCCTATTCTGCCTTTAATATACAGTAATATGCCATGGTTTTAATATCTTTGTTATTATCTCCTTTTATGATCAAGAAGAAAAACTACTAATACACTGCATATCATTAAGATACCCTAAGTTTTTTGAGACAATTATTTCTTAACTGATTTATTGTGAAATGTAAAATCAAAGACAACAAAATGGTTCTCATGGAGGTACTCCATTGAAGAAGCCTCGATTTTTCCATCTATGAAGGAAAACCTTTAAATTCTAGAGAGGTTAAAATTAGGTGACTTTACCAACTAATTTTTCTTAGTTCAGATACACTATTTAGTATATTTTGGAGAAGGACATGGCAACCCACTCCAGTACTCTTGCTTAGAGAATTCCGTGGACAGAGGAGACTGGTGGGCTGCTGTCCACGGCGGTGGACAGAGTCGGACACGACTGAAGCAACTTAGCATGCATGCATGCATGCATGCTTAAAGATCCAATACACTCAGTGTTCTCACACTGACATATCTTCCCTTTCTAACTGAAGTCATTTCTCAGGTAGTACTGGTTTGGCCCATGTCTACATGAGTACACTTAAGAGCAGTGTTTCTTTCTTTGCATTATCCCTAATATCTACAAAGAACTTTTTAGTCATTTTCTCCTAGTCTCTTCCACCATGAGAATTTTATATTACTGCCTATCTACTTATGTACTGTATTTCTGTGCTTTATACATTAAAAAATAAGTTGTTGTTTTTTTTTTGTCACTGTTCACCCCTGAGAGTTGGTATCAATTCTGCTGAAAAAGCATGCTCTAAAGAGAAGTTTATATATGAAACTCCAACTCTCATATTAGGCCCAGGCCCAAGAAATTCTTTCTATGGATCCTTTATATTTGGGGCCACACCAAACTAGATTCTCTAAAACCATCATGATTAGGGCTGGTATCTGAAAGTTGCAGAACTGAAAGTTTAAATCTCTTGGTTTTGTCTGTATGTTTATTTAACAGGGAAGTATAAGATGAAATACCATCAGGATTGACCCTCACAGAAGATTACTCATGTCTTATACATCCATAACTATACCCATAACTGCACTATCTACTCTTCTTTATTCTCAACACATGAATGGGATTTAGGATTTTATCAAGAGGTTATGTCTTCATTACTGCAACCATTAATTTGAATTATCTGATGCAAATTTAAAGTCGCAGGGAGCCTGCATGTGTCAGTATTGGTGAGTGTATATGTAGGAAGGTCTGAAGGGGTATACAATATGGACATGATCTTTTATTTTTTAAGTTTAGAAAAGAAAAATGACTGTACTAAGAATCTGAAAATTAAGTGCCCACGTTGGAGCAGCTGTAAAAAAATGGCCTAGATAACTACTAGAGCCATAATACTTTGGCATTTGACTGAGCTATCCATCCTCTAACCTTTGTCAACTACA